>NW_019268555.1:38096-175945 GCF_002738365.1 Cucurbita moschata | reverse complement strand
ATGCTTTATATAACAATTTATATAATCATCCATTCCATGCAATAATATAACAATTTATATCTATCACTCATGGAACCCTAAGACATGCATACTATAACACTTATAACATACTTGGAATGCATGAAACATGCTTAGCCTATGGTGGGATTTTAAATCTATATGACATACTTTATGCATATACATTTTCTATTTAATTAAAACATACATTCATAATGCATAATTAATTAAACACACTAAAGTGGGTTGGTTTTGGCATTTTAAAGCAAGCAATTAACTAAATTATTACATTAATAATTAAAAATAACTTGAGCCGCTCCCGAGGATCACGAACTGGGCGAACCAACCCTTAAAAACGTTGAATCGATCCCCAACGACAGAAAAAACACCCGAACCGCCTCTTCCATCTTCTTCAGTTCAGCTTGCTATCTCTTCCATTTTCGATCAATTACAACCTAAAATGGACTCTATGACTCCATAAAAATTACAGACCTTTCTTCATTCATTAAAGCCCATACACATTAGGCTTATTACAATAATTGTGTCAAATGGAAGCATAAAAAAAAGGCCAAAACCAAAACCATCCACTCTAAGCAACCACAAATTTCATTCATGAAATGGTACCCACCATGATCAAATTAATGTAAATAAAGTGCCTAAAACTTGCTCTGATACCAATTGATGGTGTTAATATAACACATGCGGAAGCAATTTGGATCTTAGGCACTTTTAGAACATCAATTATTGTAAATAACTAGCATGTTCATAAGTATTAAAACTTAATGAGTTTAAATACTTACCTTTTGTAGTTCAAACTCCTTTCGCCTCACGAACCGGTTTCGAACCACCAACTAGTGTCTTCTCCACTATCCTCCGGCCTTAGAACGGGATTGTGGAATCCGGTGAGTGACTAAACTTGGGAGGGATTTTGTATATGTGAAGAGAGTGTTTGTGAGAGGTTTTTCTCAAGGTTTTTCACCAAGATAAAGAAGACCTCCCATGTATCATGATCACTCTATTTAAAGAGTCATGTTTGCATGTTCATGCAAATTTGAGATCACCAAATTTTGACACTTAAAATTCCACTCAAATGTTTGGGATTATGTAGCAAGCATGCATGTTTGAGTTAACCAAATTTTGACACTCAAAATTCCACTCAAACTTGTGGGGTTTATTTGGCAAACATGCAAGTTTTGTTAACCAAATTTTGACACCTCAAAATTCCACTAACATGGATTTTTTCATTAGATGAAGTCAACATTTTGACTTTCTTCATTTTAATTCAACAATTAATTTGAATAATGAATTTCAAATTAAAGTAACATTAAATGATTAATTAAACTATTTAATTAATATTTAATATTGATTCAAATGTCAATCCCAATCAATTCCGATACATAATTGATTAAGATATTTAAATCTTATTTAAATATCTCAGATTCTCTCTTTTTGTTTAATTCGTAAATAAAACAAAATTGCGGTTAAATATATCGACGCATATTCCCTAATTTGAATTCGAACACTTCGAACTCACTCATCACACTGTTCTATGGTTTAGTCCGATATGAGCTAGTAGAGGGACCTAATGGACCTATAGATCATGGGCTCCAACGATCCAAGATTAACCAGTTAAACTCATTAACCTGGTTAACCAACATTCGTTAACTACTAGGACACTCCACTATAGCCTAGTAGTTGCACTCCCCTCACTAGAGATATATTTCTTTTCATCTGATATAACCATGATTAGTAAGTCGATCCTTCATAGGTTGTTCGTAACTAGAGCTGGGTCAATTTACCGTTTTACCTCTGAAGTTACTTCTTGTTCCTTATGTTTCACTAATCCTCTAATGAACAATTGGTTTGTGGTCCAACCAGTAAACCGAATCCTTCTCAGGCCAATGAGAGGGGGGGCCCCTTGTTCAAGACCTGGAGTCAGTGCTTAAGGGAACTACCTTTCTTCTATCCCTAAAAGCGGGTAGGAGTGAATTCCGTCTTGCACCCCACGTCCCCAGCCATTCACCCAGTCTTACCCCTGAAATGGGAGGCCTATTGAGTCGGCGAACTAGAGCCACTCTCACCCATGCAAATCTAAGGATAATTCCGAATAAACAGGAGTTCATGGTTAGCTCAGGATTAAAACCGAGTTACCTAGGTTACCGAATGAAAAGAAAATCAGTCTCAAGAGTAAACGACATTTTAAAGTGAGAGTGGTTTTCTTCATGGTCCGATCTTATGCAATACTCTTTGCATAGGACGCCCCCACTCACATGTCTCCACATGTACAATTTAGTGATCACATTGTTTATATTATATACAAAAGTGGGCCGCATCCATAGTGTCCCCAGAATAAGGTACTCAGTCTTATCCTTATACTATAGATCATTTTGACTATATACTTGAACTTGATCCACTCTTATGTCTCTACATATAGTTCAAGTAATCATACTATAGCCAGAGTGTTCTTAGTTTATTGGATTTAGATTAATGATCGTAAAGTTTACTTTATTCAATAACCATTTTTACTGAATAAACAATAATAATAACTTTATTGAAAATAGAATATGTTTTTTTGTTTACAAACTATGAGTTTTAGGACATAAAACCCAACAATCCATATATGTATGAACTCTTTAGGTTATTACTTGAACATGATCCTCTTATATGTCAACTATATACTGTTCAAGATTACATTAATAACCTTGGATTTTTATACCATGGATAACAATTAAATTACAAATAAAATAATTAAAATTATTGTTAAAAACTAAATAATTAATTACGAGGCTTTAGGGCATAAATTCCAACAGAGTCGAGCCAAAGTCAGTCAGTTGAGCAATTGAGCAAGTTAAGAGGAGACACGCCCATGCACGTTCATGGGGGCTAGAGGCACAAGCGGGTTCTCAAGTGGGTCAGGTTATGTTGCTCGTGTCATTCTTGTGTCTGTGGGCTTTTAGTGGGTCGCGTGCGTTCGTGGGTTGCATGTGGGCTTCTTGTCGTGTGCATAGAGTGGCTGTAGATGGGTACACCCCGAGTCTAGGTCTGACCCGATTTCGACCCGTGTCCTTTCTTCCTCACTTGGCTCCCTCGATCCTCCATCTTTTTTTTTCTCTCTTCCTGACGCCCTTAAACTCCTCTCTCTGATGTTTCTCCACCTAAGATCTGGCCAGCGTGACTCTCTGCCTACCTACCTTCCACACCGATGATGCTTGAATCCCTCGAATGCACCTACAATAATGATTTTTTTAATCATCATGAATCTCTCCATAAAACACCCACCTTACATGCACCGAAAATGTAGCATAATCGACGTAACAAACGATTAGGCTTACAATTTTTGTGCTTGGAGATCATTGGACATTTCTCACGCTGCATATCTTGTACTTCGTTGAGTGCTAAATCCAGCCCTTTAGTCGCACTTGCTGCCGCTGTCTCTTCTGTGCATTAAATGCTCTCAAATGGTAGGGGTGCTTGGGTGATCGAAGTGCTGTGTGACAGAGTTTTTGTAAGGACATGGGTGGTTTCGTTTTGTGAGATCTTTGCCACCTAACGGGAAATCTTGCAATTTCTAGCGAACTACTATATTTCTTTTTTGTGCCGTTGCTAGTACCTACTTACCGTGATAGGTTTATTTTATTTTATTTGGAATATAATATTTTTAAAAATAATTATCTTATTTGAATCCTATATACTAATATACATTCCATGGTTGCAAATGTCACAAAAACTTCAATCTTGTGATTTAGATCATAGTACTTCACAAGCCACGGCATAATTTAAATTATGTCCTCAACATGAACTAGATCAAAATATTTGTAACAACCATAAATTAAAAAAAAAAAAAGAACTTTTTTTGTGCAATCGCATGACGCCACGTACACAGTGGCCCTTGCATTGTGATGTACGCTTTATATTTTATGATGTAGTGAGTATATTATATGATAATGATGTATGATATATGATGACGTGATTGTGTTATATGATGATGCTATATGATGTTATATGATGCTCTACAATGTTTTTACATCATGATGTGAGCTTGATGCAAATGGCAAAAATATCTTCCGCTTTCTTTTTTTTAATGAGCGGCCTCCTATTTCTTTTTCTTTGTAAAGATCTAATAAATCAAATAATTAAAAATTACTTTTAAAATTACTGAGTTTTTGACTCCCGAATATCCAATTGATTAATTAATTCTTTATAACGCCTTCACAAAATTAGTTTTTGACTAAGAATGCAATATTGAAGCACTTTTCTCTTTTCAAATCATTATAGTATGCTATTATTTATTTATGACTTGATTACCTGACCTTCTTCCAACTATATGCTATTCCCAAAAATCTGAGCTGGTCGGATGTATTCGTGGCCCTATTATCCCGATTCTAAGGTATAAGGGAGCCTCGAGACTCTTTCAATGAAGTTTAAATCGAGTCTGAAGGAGAAGAGGGTTCTGGCAGATCTTTCCAATAGACTAGGGTGATTCGGGCTAAGAACTCTTAAAGGTGTGAGTCTTCTAGGATCCTTAGGAAGATTCCTGAACCGAATAATTATGTCTCTTACAGGGTGACTCTCAGAGCTTCTCTTTATCTCACTGTAAACTCTTTCATTCTCTAATTCATTCATTCACTCTCATTAATGTTGAGGAAAAATATGCCAAAATGATACAGAATACATTGCACCCTTATATAGTATAGAGTAAGATAATGGTCGTGTTCAGCAGTTCCATTAGTCAAAGGGTTGAGGTTTCGGCTTGACTTAATAATTACCGACCGAGTCTTGCTTGAACTAGGTAGGGTTGAACTATTATTCTTGAACAGTAAGGTAAAGCGTCTTCTTTGGACGATATATATAAGATCCATATGTATAGATATCATCATCTACATCCAGAAAGCCGTATGCTTTGGAAGAAGCTTGTACAGTTTGGGAAGGGGGTAAAGCTCATGAACCTACACCTATAGATTCAAACACTCACTCGGTAAAGCAATTCCATTCTTGAAAGACTTGAAGGTGAAGGAGAAGAGAAAGATCAAGAAGGAATCGAGAGTTGAGAAGCCGAAACTCCTACTTCTTTCCGACGGACCATTAATTAATTTATTCTATCCTATATAGGGGTCAAAGTTCGTAAGAGGTTTTTCCCTCGTAGGAAAAGGAAAAAAGAGAGAAGAGACCGACCTTTCATTTTTTTTTTACAAAATAACATTTTATATATTTTTTTTGTTTCTAATCGAACTCAATTCTTGGGACATTCTATTTAGTAGTATAGAAAATATATATACACACTAAAGGGTGAAGGTTCATCAGTCATAGTCCAGGGCTAGCAGTTCCAATTAATCTAGTTAATCTACAGTAAACCTTAAACCTTTTCCTTCACCTTCTCCGAGTTTACAGTCTTTGAAAGAAAGAAGGCCGGAACCTAAGGATGAATTCTCCTGAACCTATTTCTTCTTTCATTCTTCTTTCACTGTAACCAAAGACTGAACCGACACCCTTTCTTTGACTATCCGAGTTGCGGTCGGCATTCCTCCAATCCCAAGTAGCTCCTTCGTTTTCCTAGCCAGACCGGGGCATTTCTCTAGAACAATAGCTAAGGGTCCTGCCTGATACTAGCAAATAAGGAAACAAGCTATTTTTCCCTACTCACCTTAGCGATTCACCCAACAAATAGCTGTTGTGTGAAGCTTTCATCCGCTTTACTCTCCCATAACATAAATACATTCTTTCTAAAGACATACAATTCTATAAACACCAACAGACACATAAATCATATCACTCAAATACACACTACGTTCACACTTACACAAACGACACTCGGATGTGATGGTTGACGTCGTTGTTAACATATACCATCCGAGACCCAATCTTTAATGTAAGGTCAGCTCCTTCTTCTTTCCTTTCGGCTTGACTTGAAAGACTTGAAGGTTCAGTAGTTCACTCTCATTCATAAGTCGTGTTTACAGGAGAATGAATCGAGAGTTGAGGAGAAGAGAAAGATCAAGAACTGCTTGCCAAGGGGCATTCAACCGCTACTTCCTCACTTGATTTCCTCTCTATCTTCTCTTGTATGGGGATAAAGGCTATTGGGATAGATTCCCCGGATCTTTCTAAGGTCCGCGACCCCTGGATACCGAAGGCGTCCTTGGGGTGATCTCGTAGTTCCTACGGGGTGGAGATGATGGGGTCGGTCCATGGATTTTCCTTCCTTCTGTAGCGAAGATGCCAGAGAGTGCTATGATCTAGAGTGGTTGCCTTCATGCACCTCGACTCCATAATGGAAAGTTTCAAGACGAAACGAATCAGGATCCTTTACTGTTCAAGAATCCATTCATATTCAATCCCGAACCTTTACTCCAGGGCGAGTAAGGCTTCTCAAGGCACTATTATGTGGAAGAAAAACACACAATTGGACCCCGACTCTTCGATACTCAAACACAAAATATGCGGTTCATCGGGTTGAGAGTGAAAGTCGCCAAAAACAGGTGGAATGCTCTCGAAACCCATTCACTTGAGCAATTTTTTCCATCCCTCTGTGTAAATAACCCAATATTGAGAAGATGCGAACCTCACGAGACTAAGGCTATCAACTTCTCGAGAGATTTCCTAAGTGCTCACGGATCCATTCTATCCATTTTTCGTGATATTATGCATGGATCAGCTATATCATGGCGAATTCTTCAGAAACCTTAACAGAGAGGCCAATGATATTATGGGAAAATGAAGAAAACCATAATATCAAGGTGGGGTACGTGCAGTGTCAGACATAAGGAGTATTTAGCTTTCTTTTGAGCTTCTTATATGGTCAAAAAACACGAGGAAATTAAGAACATAAATCCAGTAGCCCAAACAAGATGTCCAAATAAGAACATCCACGCCCAGACTGATAAACTATTCATACCAAAAGGATTATATCCATTGATAAGTTGTGAAGGGTTTAACCATTGAATAAGCAGAAGCAGAAAGAGAAGCGACTGAACCGAGGTTACAGTGTTTGAAGAAAGCCGAAAGATGAATGAGAGTGAACTGGAAGGAAAGAAGAAGAAATTCGACTTAACTGGAAGGAAAGAAGAAGAAATGAGACTTAACTTAATAAGCTTTTCGATAACTTACACGAAAATAGCGATTCTACTGTACATGTGTCCAGCAGTCGTATTCTATTTAGTTTTTTAAACTATGATTCCTTTTTTTATAAAAATTCGACTTTTACAGTTTTCGATTTTTCACCCTGATCAATGCGAAATTTCTCGAGATGAGATCTTCTATTCCCTTTGAAAAGGATCCTCTATTGCTATTGAGTGTTTTCATATCTTGTTTTTGTTCTGCCCCATCCTATATTTTTGCACTGAGGAATTTTTCGTCATAATGCTTATTACCCACATAACTTATTGAAAGAAAGAGGGGGATTTTTTCGACTTGTCCCTTCTCTTCTGGAACTGTCAACTGGGAATCTTAGCTCTTCTCCATTCATTGAATTTGTTCACGACTTATGTAATAAATCAAAAAAGGGTTCTGATAAACCGGTCAAAATGGAAACCAAGAATAGGGTGACGAACGGGCAAACAGACTGATAGGTGCAGGAGTTTAGTTCACTCTCTCTCATTCATCTTTAGTTGAGTCTAGCAGCTAAGCTAAGCTAATGAATTTCTTCAGAATATGGGGCCAGAAATTGAAGAGGAGCAGGATCCGAAGCGGTGGCTGCTACAAGAATGGAGAAAGAAGGTGAGTTCCGTAGTTCTGTCTCATTCTTCTTCTTCTACAGTTAAAGAACCGATGGTTTTGATGTGTGATCATCGTTGACCGGACCCTCCTTTACGGTTAGGCACCCTCCACTGTGCGCACAAGCCGAAGGCGTAGTGGCAAAGTTCTACGGAAAGTTCTATCGAAAGTTCTACGGAAAGTTCTACGGAAAGTTCTATCGAAAGTTCTACGGAAAGTTCTACGGAAAGTTCTAATGATCTAGATGGAACTCAAAAATACAGGCATTTGTGGGTTCAATGCCCTCTCCCTTCTTTAACTGTAAAGGGGAATTGAAAATGAAAGAAAGATTTGCTCATTCTCCTGTAAACACTTCTTATTCATGATCGTGAACAGTAAGGAAAGACTAAAGCAGCAAGAAAGAGTAAACACTCTCGAAGAATTGAGTTCCATCTAGATCATTAGAACTTTCCGTAGAACTTTCCGTAGAACTTTCCGTAGAACTTTCGATAGAACTTTCCGTAGAACTTTCCGTAGAACTTTCGATAGAACTTTCCGTAGAACAGTTCAAGAGTTAATTCATTAGCAGCAGCTTTATCAAAGGAGCGAAGCTACTCGACGAGAAGGGGAGAGGAGCGAAGGCGACCGAAGCCCCGGTGAACGGCGGCCGTAACTATAACGGTCCTAAGGTCAGTTTCAATATTGATCCAGGCTCTAATATCGGCCTTATTTTTAAGACCAAAATGCAGTATTCTCCAATCAAAATATTTTCTATCCAGATTTTTTTCCCGACACCTATTCTCTATGTTACAGAGTGAAAGAACAGAAGCGAAGGAACAAAGAAAGAAAGAGTTACAGAGTCAAGGGTCAGGCAGGAGGGGAGGAGCCAAGCAAAGTCTCTCAAATCTTTCCTTAATTACCTCTTCTCCAGAAATAATGCCTACTCCCTCAACTCGTTCTAAAAAAATAGGATTTTGTGTAATAAGTTTTTGATATTCAGCAACCGCTGTCAAAAAATAATCGCAGAAATCCAAACATTTATCTATCCATCCATGAGGTAAAGATCTTCTTTCTAAAGAGATTCGATTCGGAACTATTATATGTCCAAGGTCCAATATTGAAATAATTTCAGAGGTTTTCCTTGAATCCAACTTCTCTCAGTCTCTCGGGTTTATTGATTAGGGTGAATCAGTCCGCAATCAAAGTGGAGATGTTCCGGTTCAGGGAATGGAATTGGGAAACCGAGAGGTGAATGAGTTAAGGAGCTGATACTCTAGTTTGCAACAAAATTTCGAATCTTCTTTTTTATTTCCGATTACTCGATAATTTCCATGATCAATAACTCCTTCCACTGATTCAAGTGATTGATTCAGCTATCGGGGTCTGGTCTCTTTCTTCTCTTTTCTTTCTCTGGGTCCGCCGAGCTAAAAAACGATGTCGACGTCTCTAGTAAACCAAAGACACTGTTTAATAGCTATTTTTTTTTGCTTCAAAGGAAAATAATTCGTAGTAAAAACAAGATACACTTGGACTAAAAAAACCCATGTTCGAAAATGAAATAAAAAAATATATATATATATGTATATTTATTTTCGAGCACGAGTTTTTGTCGGTAAAAAAGACCTAAAGAAAAGAACCGCACTTTCTTTTCCGGCTAAGATAAGAGACCAGCTAAAGATCAAGTTCCAAAAGAGAAAGTTCCATTAAAGAGCCAGACTTTTGTCTTTCCTAGTAAAGGGACTCTCTAGTTGCTGATGTTCAGTCTCGTCTTTCCCCGAGACGAGAAGAGGCACGAAGCGACGAGACTGTAAAGGGCAGGAGAGTCCATTCATTAGCTGACTAATCTTTCCCTTTTTTGTTTGTTTCCTCGTGGGCCGGTAGAGAAGGTAGAGCGGCGTAGAGATACCGAGGTTTGACGTTAGACATTCAATAGGCTATTATCTGATACTCCTATCGCGGGTTGGTACCCTTTTGTTGAAGGTCGTTCGAGCTTTTCCTGGGAGTATGGCACTATGCTTTGACAACCCTTGGTACATGTATGTGGGCTTTTTGCTTCGGTCCTGTCAATCGTCCGTCTCCAATGATAAAGGATCTAATTGATAGAAGAAGCACCGTAAAGATCAATTAGTCAGGTTTTTGGCGTTTCGTTGTTGTTAACATAAATCAGGACTGATCAATCCGTAGGCCCAATGATATTATGGGAAAATGAAGAAAACCATAATATCAAGGTGGGGTACGTGCAGTGTCAGACATAAGGAACAAGATACATACTCAACAAGGTAACCAGATACTCACTGAACCTGATTCTCACTTTGTCTACGTCTTTTTCCTTTGACTCTATCTATCTTTCTTTCTCAGTGGTGGTATACAATCGGTTTAGGTACTAAGGGGTATGGATCTTTCTATCGGACCAGCTACTGATCATCGCTAAGCTATTGCCTCACCAACTAGCTAATCAGACGCTTAGCAAGTCTGATTAATCCTTCTTTGCTTTCCTTTTATCACATCAGCTCTCAAAAGTACCCCTTTCCATTATATAGGGGTGGACGGTAGGGCTAAAACGGGCAATTTCTTGGTTAAGAGTCTAATGCTCGACACTGTCACGAGCCGGAATCGAACGAGAGGAGAAGATCAAGAAGGAATCGAGAGGAGAAGATCAAGAAGGAATCTTGAGGATTGACTTGATGAATAATTAATTTAATTGATTTAATTGAAAAAAAAATTCTCTTTTGCGAGAAATTTCTTTAATTGATCTTTTCCTTTTTTCATTCAAAATCTTGTAATTGTAAATAAACCGCGTTGTCTGGATTCCACTATATTAACTCATAGAAAGTGAAGCGTATAGTTAGATTCTTGATTTTGGTAAAAGCGGGGGTCAATCACCCACCTGTCCTTTACATAAATTCATTCAATCCCTTCCCTGATTATTCTTTCACTCACCTATTCAAACTTCATTGAAAGAGTCTCGAGGCTCCCTTATACCTTAGGAAGAAAATTCTGGTCGCAGCAGAGGGGCATAGCGGCGCCCAGGATTCATTCCTTCCTTAAAGCTTAGTATTCGGTATTCTTTCTTCTCGGTCTGGTTGGTCTGGCTGCTTCGCAAAAACCAGAACCGATCTGACTCATGAACCTCATAAACAAGGAACTATTCGAGAACAAGAGAGTCAATGAATGAGCTACTGAACTTAATGTGTCAGAAATGGCCGGTATAGCTCAGTTAGTATAGCAGAGGACTGAAAATCCTCGTATTACCGGTTCAAATCTGCTATTGACAATAAGGATAATTTGTAGGCTCCTTTTCTTCCCTTCCTATTCTATTTATTCACTGTAACCAGACTGACCTCGAATGAGTGAATAGGAAGAGAATACAGAATAAGGAGAAATAGAAAATCTTTTCTTTCTGGTCTTTACAGTCTCATTCATCTTTCTTCTCAAATACCCTCTTTAACTTCTATTCTGATGGACTGAATGTCTTTCATAAGGAATCGGAGGAAGATTCGACGATTTTTTCCAGGAACCAGATCTCGCGAGAAGAAAAGAAGACATTATTGAAGATTCTTGATCTGAGACTGTAACATAAAGAAATTCATTCTATCTCTCCCTGATTTTTAGGGATAAAATTCTCCTTAACTACTTCACTTGACCTGGAACCACTAGAAGGAAGTGTCTTCGCTTGGATTCCTAGTTAGCCGTGCTCCTTCAAGTGTTTTGTTTCAAGTCAAGACGCTACTCCTTATGCATTCCCCACGAGAGAGGTTTTCCTATTATCGCTAGAATCAATCGGTAATGGAATGAATAATTGGTTAATGGCTATTCTATTAATATAATATTAATTATAATTCTATAATTAAATAATTTATCGAATAATCAAGTTATTCAATTGCCCCGGGGAATTCCTATCGATTTCGGATAACAATCCATCTTTCTCGCTTTCGCTCTTTTTCCCAATCAATCGCGAGGGTTCCGGACATCCTTGGGCAAAAATAGTACTTGGTGCAGTTATTGCCCTTAAATAAATAGTTTCATAATGGAGAAAGAAACCCCATGAAAGAAAGAAATAGTAATGTTTCATATAAATCACAAGAGCTAATCGTGTTTTTAAATCAGTTTTATGCCTCTTTGGAGGATCAAAATCAATTTCTATTACCGGGGGAAGAGGTTAAGACGACCACGAGTTGGAGATAAGCGGACTCGAACGGCTGACTCATTACTGGCTTAGAGGTTAGAACGTTAGAGAGGGTTCTAATATAGTGTTTGGAATCTATTTCATATATTCTGTGCTCCGGGATTATTCCCGATGTAATCATAAAAAGCTAATTTTTCAGGAATTTTAGACCAAGCTTCTGATAAACTTTGATTTTCGGCTAGCCCGGCACTAACCCTTCGATATATTTCTTGCTGGAAGAGACAGTAGATGATGATGATGCGTGACAACATAACGATGTAAGACGTAAGATTATGAGATTACTTAATATGACATTATTAAATATTAAGACGAGGTGCATGTTTTAAATTCAATGATGGATTATGACGATTATTTTTCTAATGCATAACCATAGTTAATGTTAATGATGATGAACATAAGAAGACCAATACATGCATTAGGGTAATATGTGAATGGAATATAGGGTTGTGTCATATAGATGTAATAAAGATGAAAAACTATAGGGACTTCATGCATTTTGTGTATACATATACATCAAGCTACTTTCCTTCTTATAATGATGAGTTCAGACGCGTACACCATGATAATGATGATGCTCATGCCTTGCATGACACTCAAAGGTCTGCTAACCTTCAGATGTCGCTACGTACAACTAGCTCGACGCTCATACATGTTGGTCCAAAGGGGTGTGAATCGCCTAGGGATCCACGCTCATACGTGTTGGTCATTTGTAGCAAAATACTACACATCTAATTTTGTCCGAACTGGAGGTTACCCCTGTGATGGTTTTAACGATAGATCCCTAAATTATGAGTTACATGTGTTTACATTACCAGACCCCAACAGTGGGGTAATATACTGAGTATTTCTTAAGATACTCAAGCCATGTCCTACTTCTATTTTTAGGTAAAGGTAAGACATCCCTTTACGGCTGACGACAAAGTTGCAAGTAGAGACCATGACACGTGCACAAAATAGTAGTATTTTATTTTCTTAGACATAGGTTAGTATAGGGTGTGTAATAGCCCAAAAATTAATAAACATATAAACAAATAAAAATAATTATAAAAATAGTTAAAATAATAATAATAAATAAATAAATAATTTTTTTTTCTAAAAAAAACAACTTTTCCTGGCTTCTCTCCACTAATCTCTCGTCCCTTCCCACAATTATCTCTCCTCAACCCATCCTTACTTGACACAATGGTACTTTTGAAGGCACGAAACTATCGATTGTGCAGCACTCACTTTCCAATGACAAGTGAGCTAAGCCAATGATCAAGCCTCTAGCCTCGGTTTTAAAAGAAGATTTTAGAAAATGAGGACAAAGAGAGATTTTAGAAAGAGAGATTTTTTAAAGAGACTTATATAAGCAAGCAAGAGAGAGATAACAACGGCTTAGCATATATAACCTTGGGTAGGGGATATGACTAGGAAGTAACAGTTACGCAAAAAGAAAAAGAAAAACAATAATTGTTTGATTTACTTAGAAAAAAAATGAGAATGACCTTTACCCAGCTGACATTCACCGGAGATTTACGTGAAGATTGATCTGATCAACAATGTATATATTAAATCTTCATTTTCTTTTATCCTGTTTTTTTAGAAATCACAACCAATTGTAGTTAGATTTTTATTGAATTATTACAATGATCTAGCTGTCAATCATTTATACGATTCTAGTCAATCACGTCAGATTAGTAATATTAGATTAAATTTTTATCGGTATCTAAATGAATAGATTAAAGATAAAATGACCATGAAAACTTTTGAATAGGAAACACTAAGACAAGGAAAAATTTGGAAACAGAGATCACTCGAAATTTGGAATGCATGAGAAAGAATTAGAAGGAAACAGATAAAAAAAAAAAAAGATGAGGGAATTAAAAACCACAAACTAAACATAGAGGGAAAGTAAACACCTAGGGTAAATACAAAGAGGAGTAAAACCCAACTTGAAATAGTTGTAACTACTTTCTAATACAACATATGAAAAATAAGATTTTTAATAAAAATATAATTATAGATATATAACATTTGAGACTTTTAACAATGGACCAATGTAAATTAAAGAAATAATGTTGTAGAGTTCAAACATAAAACTAATGTCATGGGCTCATATAAGTTGACTCGGATTTCAAAGGACGAAATCGAACTTTTATTAAGGAAATATTCGTGACAACAACTTAAGCTAGTCAGGTAAGTGACTAGCCAGGTAAGTGACCTTACTATCGGCATAGTTATATTTTGATGTTGACACGTGCCCTGTGGTTCTGCACGTGTCATATATATTGATATGTGTGAATTGTCTGTGGATCGATATGCTTTCTATATGTTATGTATATGTTACAATATGTGAATTGTATGATAATAGTTACTGTACGATGTGTTCAAGGATATGTTTGAGATAAGATACAAGAAGGATGCACATAACGAAATGTAACGATAGGAGTAACATACGTTCACAAAACATTAAGGTTAGGTTACATACCGGAGTGATATGGATAAGAGAGATTGATGGAAGAATACGATTAGGTTACAGGTAGAAAGGGATAGGTTTGTGATAGATTGATAGAACGATAGTGTTAGGTTAAGCTATTGTGATGATATGACTAAGGTACGTTCACGTAATGATATATCTGTGATAGGTATAAGAACGTTAAGGCTATGATAAGTTAGAGAATGATATGACTATGAAGTGTTTATGTTATTACTTGTTTATGATATGATACATTGTGATGCAATATGTCATGGTATTTTGTGTATATGATGAAATGTTATGTTAAAAGCATAGAACGTTATGTTAGGTCTCTTAAATTGTGTGTATACAGCATGATATGAATACATGAAATTACGATAAATGACATGAAATATAACCCCATTAGAATTATGTATGATTTGAGAATAGAAGAATGAGAAACAATATGATATGAATGATGAACGATATTTGAAACGATATGATATGTACTTAATGCTAGCGGGGTTGTATTAAAGGATAATGAAATTGTAGAAATAGTGGGGACCTCATGCATTATGTGTGTTCATGCATATGGGGGGATACCCCTATCCCATCACGAGGGTACGGACGCGTACATCCAATGGCAGGACAACGATCGTTATGCTTTGCATAGCGCTGTCGTGACGGTTACTAGTTCTAACGGGTCCTAGCATAAGGGGTTCCCAAAGTATGCCCACCGGATAAGAAAAGTGGCCCAGCGGTGTGCGAACTAGCTGGTGAGCCCTTACTCGCACGTATGGACTGTGTGTAGAGTATATGGTACACGTCCACGATTACCCGTTAGGACAGCATCGTAGGAAAAATGAAACGAAAGATAGGTCCCACATTTCATTGCATGTAATTGTTGCATTTAACCTAATAGTGGGGTCACTTGCTGAGTATTTATTTAAATACTCAAACCATGTGCTACTACATTTTTCAAGTTAAGGCAAGGCATTCCTGTACGGTTGACGACAGCATCGCAACTCGAGATCATGGCACATGCATAGGCTAGTGGTATTTATTTTCTTAGACTTAGGCTAGAATAGGATGTTTTAAACTTAAACGCTTATTTATTTTATTTTGGGTCTTTTGTTGTGTCGTTTTAAAGATGTTTTCGAAACACGTAAGTCTATGGCTGTGTTTTAAGTTAAAAGTTATGTTTTATGGAATTTAAATGAAGTCTTCCGCATTCAATGTTTATGGTACGTATACAGTAGTGACCTTTAATTAAGTAGAAACTTTTGGGTCGTTGTAGGGTGTTTTACTTGTTATATTTTAATTATTATTTTTATTTATTATTTCCTTACGCGTGGTCTTAAAGATGCTTTCAAAGGCCTAAATTTATGGGAGTATTTTAAGATAAAGTTTTAAATATTTAGTTCCGTATAAGAGCATAGAGTATGATGATAGTAGAGAATTTAGGTTACCAGAAATCTAGGATCGTTACAATCTTTCATCCAACAAAAGTAAAAGGGTGGTCAGATTTTAGATTATATTACCCGACAAAGAGGTTAATTAAATATTAAATTTCTTATGTGTTTGCCTTAATCATTATCAACAAAAAGATCATATAGGATAAGTTTTGCTGGATTCAAACACTCATCCAAATATAACAAATTTTAACTGGGATGTAACAACTTTCTATATGTATAATGCACCCTATTGAACTTAGAAAAGTAGAGAGGTTTAGACTGTATAATCGGTGAAGTACACCAACTTGATTTGGCTAAATATATATATTATATATATATATAACAAAACAAAATGGATTTGTTCAAAAAGTTACCAACTTAAACTAAATAAATAAATGAAGCCAAAAATGAATTCTCATTTTGTCGGTTCGTATTGCTTGCTTTAAAATCAAACATGATTATTAGCTCATGTTTTGCACAATCCGACTCAAAGATATAACGTCCATTCTCCCCATGGGAAGTTGCAATTTGGAATCGTATGAAGGATTCAACTCTCTTGGCTCACTGCAAGTTTAAAGACAACGATTTAGGCGAACATGAAATTGGCCTTGGAGGGAAATACTCTTAGACCTTCACAGAAAATTTTTGGCAATCAACAGGGTTTTGGTGCAATTTTTTGGCAGTAGAAGACAATAACATTTCCTTACGTCTTCATTCTAAAGAACCATATCTATTAGAGTACCCTTGGAAATGATGTTGAGTTTTATTGAGTTAATTTCAACACAATTGTTGATCTAGACACAAGAATAGCTTTATTACTTTTCTATTTTAAGATTGGAGGTCAATCCTTTTGAACTTGTTAGAGCAAAAATATATATGGATGATAATAAAAATAAAACATGATATAGTTATAAATATATATATATATATATATATATATATATATATATATACACATACATACACACATATATATATATTTTGAAAAGATACAAGTTGTAAGGATCGGGCTGACTCGACGACTTTATAAAAGACGGAAAAATTTTAAAACATAATATATATTATATCAAAAAAAGGTTCATACATAAGTTTTTAAAACACAACCAACAGTTAAGACACAAAATATGGAATGGACACAAACATTTTAAAATAGAAAGGTTGAGGACAATGGGTGAACTTGTCTATAACACCTACTCTAGAGTTCGCTCCCAACCTCGAAAAGCTCCTTATTATTTGAAAAATATGAAAAATAAGGAATGAGTACAAAGACTCAATAAGTAGCCTATTTATAGGCTTTTAATTGTGTCCTTGATATGCTAGAGTATCACACTCTTTTTTTTCTTTTTCTTGTTCTTGGTGTAAGTATTTATGCTCTTTTGTTCTTATCCTTGACTTGTGGATTCATATCACGATCTATCCTGAGGACCTTGGTCTTTGGATCCTTAAACTTTAGTTCTAATCTAAAGGCCTTTAGTACTATAATTCTTAGTTCTGGGTCTTAGAACTTAGATCATGATCCATGTTCTAGTCATTGATCTTTGTCTTGTTCTTGGTACTTTCTAGGTTCTTGTTCTGATCTTTGTTCTGTTAAAGATATTTAGTACTAAATTATAGTTTACCATATACATCATATTTGATATTTTATTATAGGCAAATATCTAAATATTTGTCGTCTTACCATAAGTATCTTTCCATATATTGTTATTTCCATTTATTACTATTTCCATATCCTTGTAATTTATTTGATTATAAATAGAGAACTTTCACACATCATTTAAGTGTGGTGGTTTAGCAAACATTCTTAGGTTCGTTCTCCAAGACACTCCCCCTAAGATTTACAGTACTAGTCATGAATCATTTAAGTGTGGTGGTTTAGCAAACATTCTCAGGTTCGTTCTCCAAGACACTCCCCCTAAGATTTACAGTACTAGTCATGAACCTGACAACCTTTGTCCAAGGTTTCATACGCTCCAAGGGACAGAGTTTCATAATATTTGGAGGTTAAGTAGTTCATGAACCGAAGGTAAATTACCTTAGGGGTATTATGGTCATTTGACATCATTTCTTGGTTTACCTATTTCACCTTATCCAATGACCACCAAATTTCATATATAGTCTTAACATACCATATGCAATTGAGTTAACATGCAGCCGTTCATGCAATATTAACAAACATGCTCAACGGGGAGATAACGTCCATTTTCATTGGGACAAACATGCTCAACGGGGAGATAACGTCCATTTTCATTGGGAACGCATATTTCACAAGTTTTCCTTCCTACTTTATCATGCATACATATAGTATCACATTCTCACTCTAAAATGATTTCCGAGTCAATCATATCTAGATCCCATTGATTTTCTTAATTTATTTGCATGGCTTACATGCTAATATGGTAGGTCCAGCTAGCTAGGTTTATCAATTTTATAGCATGCATGCTTAATCCAAGCGTTTCCTACACTTACTACTCGTGGGAATCCAAATGGTTACTTTCTTGGTTAACGCGTATTTTCCCGATCTTGAGTCTCTCGTAGGAGAAGGTTCCAAAAATTATGAAATTTCCTTGATGGGTCCTAATTCACTAATAATAAGGTTAGTATTGGAATTGGGATGAAAAACAAGCAAACAAGCGAAAAATGGGTAAGAATATGGGACTCCACATACTTGCACGCACAGGCAAGCTCCCCTATGCGCTGGCATGCGCCCCCCAAACGCAATGCACACACACGGTAAGCTTGGGCATCGCACGAGCAGTGGCGCACATCGAACCCCAACGACGCAAACTTACCCTTCAAATTTTTTGGGCGACACACATGGCGCACAGGGAGTGGCAAGATCGTTAGGTTGGACTATGGGTCGCCAGATCGGTCACGGGTCAGTTTGGTGGTTCCAGACGCTGTTTGATTCACGTGAGCATTTTGATTTTGATTTGACCCGAATCCGAGCGTGCTGACGCGTGTCAATAGGTAGGCTGAATGCATTTCTCTAGTGAAATGCTTCCACGTGTTACTCACCAGTTCCATCACGCTCCTTTGTACATTAGGCGATGTGGGGCGGCAATTTTCTCTCTCATGCGTTTTTTCAATTTTCTAGATTACATAACTTGGATTGACTTGGTTTCTTCACCAAAGTCATAGATTTTTTATTCACCTACATTGACGTATTTTTCTTTTATTTTTTTTCTTGAATATAGAATGAATTAAACTCATTCAAAGATACCAAAAAACGTGAAACTCACGTTTCTATTCTTGACCAGTTCACCCGAACTCTGATCAAGCTCCAATTTTTGTTCGAGATTCCTTCCAGAAACCTGTGTGAATCTTCTTTTAATTATACACCTCAAAACTCCAGATCCATCATTCAAGAAACTCCTTAGATCTAGGAAAAATCGAAACCGAAAGGTCATAGTCTTACCTTGATTTTCTAGTCGGAATGGGTGAATCCACCCTCCAAACTCTTCTTCTAGCGCACCAAGATGAGTCTTGATTCAAAGTTTCTTGTCTTCGGTTCGATCTCCAACAGCAGATTTTGGATTTGAGGTAACCGATTTCTCTATTCTTCTTTTTTTTCAAAATCCTAACTTCTTCTTAGCCCTTCTTCTTTTCTTCCCCTTTCTTTCCCTTTCTTGTGATGACTCAACTATCCAGACTCCTCACGCAGGAGTAGGGGCAAAATGACTTTGTCCCTGTGTTGATCTTGTCCATTTTTTTTAATCTTACAACTATCTCAAGCATAGTTTCCTTCTTCATCGACTCTAGCCTCGGTCTCTTTAGCCTACAATAAAAAAAATCAAAACCTAATTATCATGCATATATTTGGATCTTAAGTAGGAAAACAAAGGTCATTGATACCTCCTAAGTTCAAGTGTTACAAAAAGTAACATAGTTTTTTTAATACAAAAATGAAGAGCCACCTATCAACTACTAAATGAAATCAATACATACTACTATCCTATCTTGACTTCCATGGCCATTCTAACATTCATCATCATCCATGCAGGGGCACTTTCTCTATCATGACCCTAGATTTATATAACCTAAAGTGGCTAATGTCATCATAACATGACTTCCATGGCCATTCTAACATTCATCATCATCCATGCAGGGGCACTTTCTCTATAACGACCCTAGATTTATATAACCTAAAATGGCTAATGTCATCATAACATGACTTCCATGGCCATTCTCACATTCATCATCATCCATGCAGGGGCACTTTATCTATAATGACCCTAGATTTATATAACTTAAAGTGGCTAATGTCATCATAACAACTCATGCGCAAAAAAACATTTAAAACTTCATTATAAAACACTGCCATGAACTTACATGCTTGAAAAAATATTTAAAGCAACATAACAAAACAAAGTAAAATCAATAAAATATTAAAATTAAAAATATCCTATACTTACCTAAAGTCTAAGAAATGAAATATCACTATCCTATGCATGTGCCTCGGTCTTTACTTGCAATGTCGTCATCAATCGTAACCATCACATGACAATCAAACAAAACTGATGCTTAGTAAGTGACCCCACTTTGAGATCAATCACATAAACCATCACATGACAATCAAACAAAACTGAAGGATCTTAGTGGTTAATTACCCAAAACTCACCGTGCATAATTTTTACCACATGAAAATCAACATCACCTTTACTCCTTAAAATGACTATCAATGGCTGGTTACCCGAAACACATATCGTGTAACCCTTATCTTGTTAATCATTTTCTGCAATCCTTATCTTGTTAATCATTTTCTGCAATCACCCCGTAGAGTGACCATTAGTGCCTGGTTACCCGATACACACAGAGTGTAATCTTACCACATGAAAATCAACATCCATCCTAACTCCTTAAAATGATTATTAACGGTTGGTTACCCAAAACACATAGCGTGTAACCTTTACCTTCATACCCATTTTCTTAAATTACCTCATAGAGTGACCATTAGTGGCTGATTACTCAAAACACACAGCGTGTAACCCTAACCACAGTCCCCTTAATCATCAAAGGTCACATGTTTGCATTATGTCCCAAACTGTTTATTTTCACGAGAAACCATACATTATGTCACACAACTCATATCAGATATATTTTCAATTATCAAACATAATTATGCATGCAACAGGTCTCAAAACATTTATTTTTATAGTCAACATCCATCGTATCACACAACACTCAACCATACAATACCAAACATATTCAACCTGTGAATGTTTGCTGAATCCACCACACCTAAATGGTGTGAAAGTTATCTTATTTATAATCAAATAAATTACAAGGATATGGAAATAGTAATAAATGGAAATAACAATAAATGGAAAGATACCTATGGTAATAAGGCAAATGTTAGATATTTGCCTTATAATAAAATATCAAATATAATATATATGGTAAACTATAATTTATTACTAAATATCCTTAACACCCCACCGCAAGCTGAACGTCGGATTTGAACGAACGTGAAGCTTGAATCTGAAAAATTGAAAGTGGTTGAGAAACACTTTTCGTGAAGATGTCAACAACCTGGTTCAGAGGAGGCGTAAAGAAACACTTTCTTGGCCATCGAAAATTGCAGAGGGATCGCCGCTCAGCGGCGATGCTGCCTTGGCTTCGACGAGAATATGTCTACCCATAAACAGGAATTGTCGCTTAGCGACGATGTTACCTTGGCTCTGGTGAGAATATGTCTAACCCCAAGAAGTAGAAGGGGAAACCTAGAGCAAGGGACAAAGACAATGTTGAAGCCGGAAGAGTCGAAGAGTAATTAATCGGCTCCGCCTGCGGTAGCCATGAAGACTGCTCCTGCGGCGTCAAAGGCAACAGGGGTGGTGGAGAAGAACAGTAGAAGATTTCAAAAGCCATTGAAAAGAAAGGATTTGGGGTTGTTAAACCGAAGGGGCTCTGATACCATGTGAATATTTGCTGAATCCACCACACCTAAATGGTGTGAAAGTTATCTTATTTATAATCAAATAAATAAATAAGATATTGGTCCAACTTCCTGTTCAATAGAGGTCGAACCTCCTGTTGATTTCTTGGTCTTGTAGAAAAAGGGTTAAGTTTACAAGGGTTAAGTTTCAATAGGAAGACCTCTTACTTGGAGAGCTTCTTTTCTAATCGACCCTATAGATATTGGTCCAACTTCGACTTATGATCGAGCTTACATTTAAACACCCAAGTTTAACCAACCCAGCTTGACATGATACAACGACTCCTACAAATCATAGGGTTTTATTGCTTACCTTCTTCCTACATAGAAGTTGAGTCAAATTCGAACTATTCAGAACAGAAACCACATTGTAACATCGTTGGTTGGCGCATTGTACCTTGGTTATGTTTACTCCTCCAAATAGTGGTTCTGGCAATGATGACAGTGTTCAATTCGTGATGGCCACGACAATTTGATGCACGATGGCGACTGGCCGTGGTGGCGCGGGACTGCGTGGGTGATGGTGACGCAGAACACCGCGAGCGATGGACAGCAATGACGATTTAAAGAAGAAGATGATGTTAAAGAGGAAGAACGGCTAGGGTTTTTGAGTGGCTGTCTTGTCTCAGGCTTGGTGCTCTATTACATGGGTGGCTGCCTTTTTACTAGCTGAACCCTAGGGTTTATTTTTAATGTATTGGGCTTGGGCCTGGGGTTTAATTTTTTATTTATTGGGCTTGGGCTAGGATTTATGTAGCAGAACCTAGGGTTTATTTTAATGTATGAGCCTTGGGCCCAGAATTTGGGCTTTACGCATCGGACTTCAAGGTCAAGTCATGATTTTAAAGGATATGTCAAATTGTGTATTGCATTACTAATCTCAATAATGGGTAACTTATTTAGTATTTCTTAAAATATTCGAGCCACATGCTACCCTTATTTTTCATGTAAAAGTAAAGCGTTCCTGCATAGGTGACGATGAATTCTAAAATTACCATGGAAGAAATCATGATAGAGAAGTAGTATGCATTGATTTTCATTTAGTTGTTGAGAGGATCATTATTTCATTTTTTAGGTTCAAAGACTATGTTAGTTCTATTTTCTTATTTTAAATTAAACGTGTAATTTCATGGCTTCATTTGCAAATATTTTATTTCAAACTTTCACATATGTTATTTATGGCATTCATGTGATGATGCCTCTAATTTAAGCAAGAATATTACGGTGTTACATTACGAGTGTGATATGTGATGAAAGAATGAGGGTTGTCCTGCATGATTTATTACGCCACGAAGAAAAATATGTGGACGTCATGCATATGTGTATGTTCACGTGCACCGAGATACTTCCCCTTTATGATGAAGTATGGATGTGTATGCTATGAGACGAAAATGATTATCCAAATGAGCTAGTCCGACCAGTAGGCTCAGAGGGTGCACAAGCCCACCTAGTTGGCCTATCCTCGCACATGTAGGTCGTGTGTAGAGAAGTACCACATATCTAATTTTTCCTGACTGAAAAGTCGGCCAAGAGAATACGATTTAAAATTATAGTTCTCATCTATGCATGTGTTTGCATTCACCAACCCCAATATTGGGTCACTTAAGGAGTATTTCTTAAAATACTCAAGCCTTGTGTTATTCTTAAATTTCAGGTAAAGGCAAGGCACCCATGTATGGTTGACGACGACATCGTGTTGAAAATCACGGAATCTTTATTAGTATAGTTGCATTTTCACTTCTTAGATATTACGTTAGATTAGATCATTGTTTTAATATTTTCTTTGGTTTTATTTATATTTCACATTGAATATTTTTTATTGTTTTATTTTAAGGCTGTTCAAGTAAATGTATAAGTCCATGACACCATTTTATTAATTATTTTAAATAATGTACCCTAAACCCTAAAAAAAAAAAAAAAAACCAACTTACCTCATCTCTCCGGGCCAACCTCTCACACACTTCCCCTTAATACTCGACCAACTCTCCTTGCTCTCTCCCACTCTTCCATGTGTCATTGCATTGTCCTAACACCACCAGATCTCCCATAGTAAAAAATGGAAATGCTTCTCTTGCAATCACAACGGGAATAAATTATGTCGGGTGGATACAAGCTTCAAGGGCAAGTCGAGCAAATCTTAAAAATAGAATAGAACGTTCGTCAAGGCAAGCCAAGTAAATGACTTTATTATCGACATGGTTATATTTGATGCTGACACGTGCCCTGTGATTATGTACATGTCATATATTTGATATGTATGAATTTTTTGTGTATCAATATGACTATGATATGACATGCATATGAATGATATGATAACTCTTACGTTATGATATGTGTGAGATAGGATACGAGAAGGATGCGTTGAACGTAATGTAATAATATGACATGATATGATTAATATAACGATATAGTTAAGTTATGTATAGAAAACGACATGGTTATGATAAATTGAAAAAAAACGATATGTATAGGTTATGTATAGAAAATGATATGATTATGATATATTGATAAAACGATAAGGTTAGGGTACGTTTGGAAAATAATATGACTAAGGTATGTCCATGAAATGATACGACTATGAGATGTACAAGGACGATAAGGCTATGACAAGATTAAACAAACAATATGGCAGGGAAACGCATATGGAAACGATATGAGTATGAGATGTTGTGATATGATATGAAAACAATATGATATATGTTATGGTACGATATATGTGATAAATTGATATGTTTATGTTATGAAATATTGGGATACGATATGTTATGGTATGATATGTATATGATGAAAATTGTTATGTCTGGAAATATGGAAATGTTATGATATGACATATTTATGCAACTGAGTTACGAAATAAACATCTTGGAAAGCTGCAAGCAGACATCAAAACGCCAAAAAGAAAGGGCAAGGAAAAATGTTAAGCAATAAAATTGAGAAGTAGGAAAGAAATACCCTACCGAAGAGGTGAAATTAAAGAACACATTAACAATCACTCCGCTAAAATAGAGAAAGGAGGAAAATGCTAGACGAAAGAAGCTGGCTCGAACACAAAAATGAAGAGTGTAGGTGAATGAATGGTAACGTACACAAAAATTAGGGAAACTTACATACCTACCAAGCTCGAACATTACAATGTAGGTGAATGAAAGAGTAACGTACACAGAAATGAAAAAATAAAAAATGCTTCAACTACATGATACTACACTCTTGAACACTTGTGAATTTTTGTATTTTTTCTAATTAATTAATGTTGATTAATATTGTTGATAATTATATAAGGTGAACCATTTATCTTCATCAATTGAATGAATAATTTATTTTCACAATTTTTCGTATTTTTTTATAGCATCTATTATAATTACATAAAAATAATATAAAAAGTCTCAAACTTGTAATAACGTCAACCATATCAAGATCTTAAAAAAAGAAAATACATTTAGCTATAATTTTTACATGTACAAACAAAGTAGAGAGAAACAAAGTAGAGAGAAAGCTCAAACATATACAAACAAACCACCATCCTTGCCCACATGAATGGTAGCAAACACAATAACAAACATAAACCACAAATCCCTTGATCAAAGCACTAGGCCAATCATTATAAATTCAAAAGACCACATACTGAACTTTGTCGATGGAGACAAGAAGGAAAAGGTTGATGGCAGTCGACAGTGAAGGCAGCCACGGGACGAGTGGCACGCCCCACACGCGAGGCTTTTTGGCCTGTGGGACACCGAGCCATAGGGCTAGAGTTGAGAGAAACCATATGGAATTGGACACCACCAAGCCGATCCAGTCGTCGCTTGAGCCCCAATATACGGCGGTTGCTATTGAAGATCCTAGTATTAGAACCAGGTAGATTATGAGCTTGTTTCGGTCGGATAGTGTCGTTTCACCGCTGACGTAGTAGCGTCGGACGATCAGGCCGATGGCTACCAGCATGAAGATGAAAAGGGTGGAGATAGAGAGGAGGTTCGAGCGAATTCCCAAGCTTGTAAAGAAGGCGATTATTGCTGTTGCAGCGAGCATTGTGGCTGTTGCATTCACGGGAGTGCCAGTCCTTTTATGCACTTCGGCGAACCATGGTGAGATCATGTGGGTTCTGGCAATGTGCGTGAGATAGTGTGCCTGTCCAACAGAATTAACCAACAACACGGTGGTCACGCCTTTAATAGCACTAGTAGCCACAATGTACTTAGCCCAACCTCATCCAACCGCCTCAAAAGCCACTGAAAATGGCGCGTCTTCATCAATTTGTTGGTACGGCTACATCAAGCACAAAGTAACTGCAAGAATGCAATAGGCTAATGTGGTGATCACCATTGACCCAACAAGACCAATAGATATGTCTTTAGCAGGGTTCTTAGTTTCCTCAGTCATTGTCGAAACGGCGTCGAATCCAACATATGCAAAGAACAAAACGGCAGAGGCTACGAAGATGCCACGAGGGCCATAGGGGGCAAAGGGAGTGAAGTTTTTTGGGTTGGCCTTGGTGAGGCCGACAATGACAATGAAGAGGATGATGGCAACGTGGAAAATGGAAGCAATGTAGTTGAAGCAGGAGGAGCCTTTGGTGTTGGCTACAGCCAAGGTGCAAATGACGACGATGGGGTCGAGCTAGTTGTAGGAGTTGGGGAAAGACGAGACGTGGATACGAAAATCGTTCGGATGGTGATTGCACAAAGTGGCAAAGTATGAAGTCCATGAACGGGCCACAGCAGCGCTGCCAATTATATATTCGAAGAGGATGTTGCCCGCTGCGATGAATGCCACGAAGTCTCCTAGCTCTACCCTTAAGTAGGCGAATGATCCACCTGAACAAATAATTACAATGGGCTCGTGTAGTTAGTAATTTAGAAAAAACCAAAAGGAATCTAGAATAATTTTAAATTTAGATTATCGGTAGAAGTATTGTTGAATTCAAAATATTTTTACCCTTTAATTTATAGATATTTTATACTTCTTGAATCTAAAATCTAGAGACAAGAGCACATGTTATAGAACTTTTTTTAATTTTTTTTAAATATTTAAAATACTCATGAACTTTCAAAAGTAACATTAATATTCTTAATTCTTTTTTTAAAAGTTATAAATTATTATTAGTACTCTTACAATCTATAAGAAATAGATAAATGGTGTTCATTCCTATATTGAGTTTAACAATATTTTTGAATTTTTTTATAAAAGTTAAGGTATAATTCTTTTGAAAAGTATATGAATATCCCTAATAAAATTTAAAGATATATTTATTATATAGTCTAAGAGGTAGAAAAGAATAAAATATATAATGTATCATAGAAAAAATACAAGAATAAATGTATAAAATTTTAAAACAGAAACGAAATAGAAATTAATTTAAAAAATCAATAATAAAATATGTAATGTTTTGACCACAAACAGAGACCAAATAGAAAAAGGCACGTACCAGCTACTGGGATCTCCACCGCAAATTCAGTGTAACAGAAGATGGAAAGCATGGCCGAGACACTGGAGACTGTTGGATGATGGAAGTCCCACATCGACTAATTTAGGGTATGATCATGGGTTTATAAGCGAGGAATACTAACTCCATTGGTGTGAGGCCTTTTGGGGAAGCCCAAAGCAAAGCTACGAGAGCTCATGCTCAAAGTGGACAATATCATACCATTGTGGAGAGTCGTGTTCGTCTAACAGAGACGACATAAGACAAGACGACAACTGGGCCAACGTTGTTTCTTAGTCTCAAGACCGATGAGGACGAATATTCCAGCGCCGATACCGAACCACATAAGGTCCCACCATGTGAGACTATTCTTCATCTCATGTTGGCTGCGAGCCTTCATCTCGACGAGCTCAATGTGCTCCCCAGACCTGGCCGTGAGCCAATCCAAGAGTCGGGACGGCGTCGCCTTCAACGCTTTAGTGATTTCCCCAACTCTTAAACGACTCCTCTGGTAGAAAACCTTACTTCGAACAACCACAAGATCTTCTTCTGATCCCTTCTCCATCACTAGCCTCACCGTTTGGTTGACCCATTATGAATTCACACTGAAACAGTCAACCAAAAAAGAAACTAATCGAGAGAATCAAGTAACATAAGACAAGGCGGGAGAATAAGAAAGGAAAAGGGGGTTTATAAAGGAAGGAGAGACGACGGGTGGTAGCTGGTAGACACAGTGGTTTCAGAGTCTGGAATATGGGAGGAAACCGACATTTGGACTGCTAAAAGGGCTTATACGACACTTCTGAACTCCAAATCGTTCTCAATTGGATCCTTCGCCTTTCAAATTGTTTTGCAGATTTAATGTCGTCCCATCAAAATCGTAATTATATTCCAATTAAAGCTGAATTTTAAAACTATTCTCCTAAAACTAGATTTGGTTAAATGAACTGAATGTTAACTTCAAACAATACAATTCTACTCCGGGTACAATTATATATAAAAGTATTTATTTAACTTCGTAATTATTTTACTCAGTAATTTAAGTATTATAATTAGTTTGTAGTTTGATAAAACTCTACAAAATAGTCTCTACGGTCGAGATTAATCGTGAGGATTTTATAATATTCTAATATTCTAATACTCTACTTGCATCAAGTCTAACACATGGACCATTGTACAAGATAGAGAATTGAACTTGAAATTGTTGTCATGGGTAGACATAGGTTGACTTGGATATAGAGGACAAAATCGAACTTTTATTAAGGATAAATTGGTGACACCAGTCTAAAGCTAGTCAGGTAAGTGACTTTACTATCTACATGGTTAGAAACTGATGTTGTATGATGACACATGCCCCGTAGTTCTGCACGTGTCATATGCTTGATATGTGTGAAATGTTTATGAAATGATGTGATGCATTTGACGATATGTTTGAGATATGATATGTGAATGATATAATATATGTTATGATATATGTTATGGTACCATGTGTTTGACGATATGTTGAGATATGTTATTTCTATTTTCCTGTCTTAAATTAAACGCATAAGTTCATGGCTTCATTTGCAAATATTTTATTTCAAACTACCCCTATGTTATTTATGGAATTCATGTGGTGATACCTTCTAATTTAAGCAAGAATATTAAGGACGTTACATTACAAGTGTGATATGTAATGAAAGAATGAGGGTTGTCCTGCATGTTTTATTACGCCAAGAACAAAAATAAGGGAACCTCTTGCATATTTGTATGTTCACGTGCATCGGGATATTCTCCGTTATGACGAGTACGGACGCGTACATTATATGACAAAAATGACTATCATGCTTACCATAGTTCAATGATGATCGCTATTTCCTCTGGGTGTCCGACAATAGTCCAGAGGAGCTAGCCCAACCAGTAGGCCCAGAGGGTGCACGAGCCCGCCTGGTGGGCCCATGCTCGCACATGTAAGTAGTGTGCAGAGAAGTACCATATATCCAATTTGTCAAGTCGGAAAAGTAGGCTTAGAGAATACGATTTAAAATTATAGGTCTCATCGTTATGCATATGTTTGCATTAACCAACACTAATAGTGGGATCAATTAATGAGTATTTCTTAAAATACTAAAGCCTTGTGTTCTTCTTAAATTTTAGGTACAGACAAGATATTCATGTGTGGTTGACGGCGGTATTGCATTGAAGATCATGGAATCTGTGATAGTGTAGTTGCATTTTCAGTTCTTAGATATTAGGTTAGATTAAGGCATCGTTTTAATTTTTTCTTTGGTTTTATTTATATTTCACATTGAATATATTTTTTTTTGATTGTTTTTGTTTTAACACTCTTAAGACAAACGTATAAATCCATGAGATTATTTTATTAATTATGTTAAAAGAATGTTTCCACATAAAATAGTCACCTCATGCCTATGGTGTAAAACCAGTGAAAACAATAATTAAAAAAATCAACTAATCCCATCTCTCCTCCTCACACGCCCACTTCCCCCGGAATACTCGACGAACTCCCCTTGCTCTCTCCCTTTCTTCCAATTCTCATACATTATCTGCACCATTGTCCTAACACCACCAGGATCTCCCATCATTAAAAAAAAAAAAAAATGGAAATCTTTCTCTTACCATTACAACTTTATCAATTCTGTCAATTTTGTCCCATCGTTCCAAGGTTCCAAGGGACAATTCAAGCAAATCTTAAAAATAGAATAGAACGTCGGCCAAGGTCAACCAAGTAAATGATGTTATTATCGACATCGTTATATTTGATGCTGACACGTGCTTCGTGGTTATGCACATGTCATATATATGATATGTGTGAATTGTTTATGAACCGGTATGACTATGATATGATATGTATATATTATAATATATGAATGGTATGATAACTCTTACGTTATGATATGTTTGAGTATGATACGAGAATGATGCGATGAACGTAATGTAATGACATGACTAAGATATTATTAATATAACGATACGGTAAGGTTATGTATAGAAAATGATATGGTTATGATAGATTTAAAAAATGATAGGTATAGGTTATATATAGAAAATGATATGATTATGATAGATTGATAAAACTATATGGTTAGGGTACGTTTGTAAAACAAAATGGCTAAGGTATGTCCATGAAATAATACGACTATGAGATGTATAAGGACAACAAGGTTATGGCAAGATTTAAAATACGATATGACTAGGATATGCATATGGAAACAATATGCCTATGAAATGTTTATGAAATGATACGATTATAATGACATGTTAATGACGAATATATATATATTGTGATACAATATGAAAATGATATGATATATGTTCTGGTACGATATATGTGATAAATTGATATGTTTATATTATGGTTTATAGTGATACGATATGTTATGATATGATATGATATATATACGATGAAAATTGTTGTCTGAAATTATGGAAACGTTATGATATGACATATGTATATAAAATGATTGATATGATGTGATTGACATGCAAAATGACGAACTAGCATGAAATACAACCCTATGTCGCATTTATGAAATACAACCAATGACCGTGAATTTTTTTTTATATATATATTTTTTTATCTGATCCGTTACATTATGTCGCATTTACGATAAGATCCCATTTATGGTAAATTTCGCATTTAAAGTATAGTAATGATCTTATATTAATTAGTTAAAATTTAGAGTACAAATGATATCAGAGTCAGACACTGGACAATGTGCTAGCATTCTCGTTGTTCCTCGAAGGGGGGATACGAGGCAGTGTGCCAGTAAGGACGTTGGGCCCCAAAGGGGGTGGATTTGGGGGCAGTCCCACATCGATTGGAGGAAGGAAAGAGTGCCAGCGAGGACGCTGGGCCCCGAAGGGGGGTTGATTGTGATGTCCCACATTGGTTGGGGAGGAGAACAAACCACCATTTATAAGGGTGTGGAAACCTTCCCCTAGTAGATACGTTTTAAAGCCTTAAGGGGAAGCCCGAAAGGAAAAGTCTAAAGAGGACAATATCTAACAACGATAGATCTGGGACGTTACAACGTTAGTATAGGTTGAATTTCATTAATATTATTAGTATAGGTTAGTACAGGGGTGTAATTGTATTAATAAACTAATTAAAATTTAGGGTTGTTGCATAACGTCCCTCGACTCTTCTTTGGCCCAAAATATTTGAATTCATCTTCTATAAAAATAGAAAAAGTGTTTAATTTTTAAAAAATAATTTCCATAAATATGATGGGAGATTATCCTAATTTTAAATAATATATTAATAAAATAATTATTTAGAGGAAGAGAATTAGAAAGTGACAAAATTAAGTTGGGGTTGGATGTTCTAAATGTTAAAATCCAAAAAACAGGTCATTGCAGCAAAATTCAAGATGTTCTAAATGTTAAAATTCAAAAAACAGGTCATTGCAGCAAAATTCAAGTGGATACATATCAACTTAAACAATTTACTTATTTACTTAGTTCATACCCAACAATCTCTCCTTGTCATATCCTCACCATTTATAGCTTAATCAAAATAATTGGAATTTATGTAATAGCATTTATTATTGCTCACGGTTATAGAGTTATTGGATATGACTGACGATTGAAATATGTCGAAACAAATAAAAGAAGCAAAATGAACCACTTGAGAACAGGGATTTTTTGAAACAAAGATACCTTAATCACTTAGCTTTTCAATTCTATTTGTTGATGTGAAAAAGAACCTACATCTCATGAGTATGAGTATTTACGTGGAAAACACTAACAAATTTCATAAACTTTCTCAATAGGTCAGCCTATACTATCAATTATACTAATCAAAAGACTAACAATTTAATGAACTTATTCAGGTGATTACAATTATCCTAAAATTGCTAGGTTAATAACTTCTTTTACTCAGCCAAGTTCTAATCTTTTAATCGAGTTTGACATTCCTATCATTTGGACTTTAAACAATTACTAAAGATAAGAGTAAGCATCCATACATACAATACAAAGAGCCTAAACTAAGAATTAAGAAGAAAGAACGAAAGGGTTTAAGTTCAATGTGTAAAAGGAAAAGGTTTAAAACAAAAGTGAAATGAACATAAACAACGCAACGTTAAAATGACATCTCATAAGAAAAGAGTGGACAAACAGTCCATAGGGAAGGGATTGCAGATGACATTGTTCAAATTGTAGTGTGGATGAGCAACATCCATCACCACGAATTGCATATCCTCTGATGGTTTCCAAGGGTGCTTTCTTTGGCTGATGAACCAGATATTGATCTGCTTCAAGTCTAGTCCCGTCAACTCTGCCAGCGCTACTTTCAGTGACTCCAAGTACAAGCACATTCATTACTAGACTATCAACTATGTCACACTGGCAGAGTCAAAATGTTAATGGGGGTACCAATGGATATGACCGTTCGTTTCTATTTGGTTACCGACTATCTACACATATTTTCAAAATTTTAAGTTTTGAAAATCACATCAATAAATTTAGAAAACCTGTTTTTGCTATTGTTTTACAAATTCTACTTGAAATTTAAAATTTGGTTACAATGAAAACCATTTTAAGAAATTGAAAGAACAATCAAACACAATTTTCAAAACCTAGATAGTGTTATCAAATCAACCAACACATCTACCCATGAGAAGAAGATGATTCAAACTAGGGTCATGGGGGAGAAAAGGCAAGGTCTTGTAGTATGATTTGATGGTACAAGTGATACTCTCACTCTAGTCGTAATTTGTTTCTTTTTTTTGGAGGTCTTAGAATGTGATTTTCAAACTGGGGCAGAAGGGAAAAATGTTCGGGACACCTGAAGGAGCTTAGAAAAAAATATTAATCAAATTAAAAATTCAAGTCAAAGTCAATGAAACAAAAGGTACACTTCTCCCACAGCCGCTTTGAGGGGGATTGAACATACGTGCAATGCAATGCAATGAAATGAAAAGGAAAAAACAAAAAAGGGAAAAAGGAGAAAGAGCTAGGGTTTTAAAAGAAGAATTAGAAGAGAGGAAAATGTTCAATCCTGCACTTGGAGCACCAATTGCCCAAATATTTCTCTCCACAATTACTTAGAGAATCAAGGAGGAGCGGTCTGGCTTGTTTGATCGTTCGATTGTATCGAAAAACGAGCAAGAACACGAGTTAAGTCTACGGTTCTTTTGTTTTGGGATTCCACCCTAGATCTAATGTTTTTTCGTTTATTTGGTTCTTAATACTCAACTAAATTAACTTAGGTGTGGATTCTTGCAAATTTCGTGTTGCAGCTTGACAAAAAATCATATTAGAAGTCGAAATCGAGAAGCGCTTACTTCGTAAGTAACTAGATTTTTCCAGAAATTTGAACCCTTTTAATAAGGACACGTGTCGGCCATGCAATGAAGAAATGCGCTCGATGCCAAATGCTGACACACGTCGCTAGCTTGCTACCTAAACTATTGTCCCAAAATTAACCTGCGTGCCCTTGAAGTGACCCGACGACTCGCTATCCAACTCAACATCTACTGCCAACCCCTACACGCCATGTGTCACACCCACAAAAATCAAAGGGTAAGTTTACGTCTACCAGTGCTCTAGGGGCATCTCTACTCACGTGCACCATGCACGTGAAGGGTGCGCATGGGGGTGTGTGGGAAACCCTAATTTTTTTGTTTGATTCCCGACTGTTAATTTTTTGTCCCCGTTTCAGTGCTAATCGTATTTTACTATAAATTAGGTGCCTACAGAAGGAATAAATAATTTTTTTGACATCTCTACGTCTAGACATTGAGCTCAGGAAAGTACACGACAAAACAGTAAGTAACCACACGGAATTAGAAAGTAATACTTGTAGAGTGCGCTTGGTGATGCATGCATGCTAGAGAAACTTCCTTCTAAGTTGCTAGATCCAAAACACCTTGTACTTAGGAAGTTAATCTACATGTGCTGGACCTACTACGGGATGGAATTTCAAATTTGGATTTCTATATGCTTATCTAAAATGTTATACTACTTCTTATATTTAATCATGCTATGTTGGTGGATGGGGTATCTGTGTCCTTGCGCTTTGGATGCTTGATGGATGTTATTGCCCCCTTGAGTTTGTGTGGCTGCATGCATTGTTAAACGTAGATAAACCCTTCATAAACTCTTGCTAATTTATTGTGTGAACTTATTCTGTGAATGATAAGCAGTAGCGTTTGAATTAAGTCTTGGGTGTATTTTCATAGTGACTGGGTTAGGTTTAGATAGGGGACCTTCAAAATGTTGCGTTCAATGGCAACATGAGGAATGACTGGAGTGTGAGACCCTTTAACCCTAGACAACTACAAACTCGGAAAGTCGTGTTTGAATGAATTTGGAAGCCAAAGCCCGTAACAAAACCACCAACCAACCCTAATATTTTGAGAACCACCTCATAAAATTTACTATAGAATTTGGGTGCATCAATATTTTAGGTATCACTCGTCATTGAACAAGTTTTTACTTTCAACTCGAAAATGAAGTCAATTTTTTGGTAATTTTTATAAATCAAAATTTTTTTTTAGTGAAGGCAAGTGTCTACTAGAAAAGTGATGACATTAGTTATGATGGTCGAGTCAATTCATTCCAGTCCGCTTCCACTCATTTTAGTCAAGTATGTTACTTTGTTTAGCTTTTCATTTTGACTTCGTATAATGTTTTTTAATCTAAGGTTTTGTTGTTTGATTTAAAATTAGTGTCATAGATCCCAACAAAATAATTTTACCATTTTTGTAAAGATTTTAAAATCCAACTATTTTTACTAGAACTTGTTTAAAAGTCTTGTCATAAAATTTTCAAGGATATATGTAACAATAACACGTTAAAAGTATAGTTGTTACTCACCTTAAATATTTTCATGATTTGCAAACAAAAGATATTGTACTTAATAGAACGGTGATAATGTCATCAAAGTGTTTATCATGCAAACATTTGTATCATGTATCATGACCAAAATTGTGAGGTTTTGAATTTTGGACTGTGACTAAAAAGTCAAAAACAAACATAAAAGTAAAATAAAATAAAAAGATGAAAATTTGATAAACTTTAAATCGAAATAAAGTCAACAACACAAAATATTATATGCAAAATTAAAGCAAGATTGTGTTGTTAAAAATATTACAAAGGGGGAAATGAGTTTGGGATATAATTATAAATCAAAATACGAAAGACTAAAAAATGTAAAAATAGATTGACGCTTCAAAATGACACATTCTATGATTGTAGAGTTCTCGGATGCTTCTCATTCTTGACCAACAACATGTGAATTCTTGAAAAAGAAAGGAAAAGTAGTCCGTATAAAAATATACTCAATAAACAACCTACTTATATCCGTCGCATCCTTGACCTAGTAAATATCCACAAACTTTTCTCTAGGCTTTAGGAAGTTTAAGTCTTTTCTCTGGTGCTATTTGAGCATTTTGGTACTTTAGCTGCTCTTAGATCCATTATGGATAAGGAGGGGGTGGTTCACCAATTTCTGACATCGTAGATCTTTTAGGAGACAAATTTTATCTCTAGGGTGAACTACTTTCCTGTTCTTAGACTTAGCTAGCTTGCTCCGCCTAAGTACCATGTAACTGATATTCTTGGTTGAGGTGTTACATTGTAAAACTCTCTCTAGTTGGGATAGCATGGTAAATGCTAGTCTGCTCTCATCATCCATGAGAGGTTATTTGGTGAACCCTACCCACAGGGCAATCTAGTCACCCAAAGTTAAGGGAGTGATCCCTTATAATCCTATGTTCCCTCTCTAGACGGACCTATTGTGCAAGAGAATCCAAATAAACTATAGTTCATACAACTCTAGTTGGCCTAGGTTTGGCTCGATGGTACTCGTACTAGAGTGAAAAAGGAAGTTGAAGCTATGTTGACACCGTACCAATGGCTAACGACCTAGATGCTACATTTTCTTTCTTATTTGTACCATCATTCTGTTCTTTGACCATGGTAGCTTAATTTGCTTATGCAATGAGTTTTTGATGACCTTGGTTGAGGCACGACCTCATAAAATTATGATGAGACGATACGGTAATTTCTAGTCTGAACATGCTCAAACGGAGCTTGGTTGGTTCATTCCTTAGGACCATAGAATCACCTATGTTTGGGGGATGCGATCTTTGTGCACTGGCAAGGTACAAGGCTATCTGACGTGGTCTTGCTTCCCTCCAAGGAATGGGTTAACAACATAGTGGCCATATTTATAGACCATTCACCATTCAACAAAGCATAAGCTCAAACTACCCTAACTAACATATGCCTATCTCAATAGTACTAAAATCGAAGTGGAAAGGGTTTCGAGGGTCTGAATATAACGTAGCGTTAGCGTTTATGCTACTCCTAGCTTAGATAGCTACCTTGGTCATTCTTGGGTGTCGTGGAGATCTACTATGTTATTAAAGGCTTCTAATCCAATCTTTCGGTAAACGTAGGTCTAGATTTTTTATCACCGCTCAAGTCAACCCAATCTTGAAAATAGAATAGAACGTCGGCCAAGGCCAACCAAGTGTACAATTTAAATCTCCTCAATTTTTTAATCTTATTTATCTAAACATATACCATACATGTAATAATTAATAAGGTCTATTATATATAAGAAGTGGTTGCATCGAAGTTAAAATATTTTATATTTAGATGAGAGTTTGAATTTGACTAAACCTAACCTATAGTGAACGTGTTGTTGATAATGACTAATGCAAAAGTAAACAATACAAACAAATAATAATTCATTCTTTAATCAACCTCTTTGGTGGGTGACATAATCTAGAATCTAAACACTCTTATACTTTTGTAAGATGAAAGACTTTGATCTAGTTTATGTTGAGGACATAATTCAAATTATGCAATGGTTTCTTAAGTACTATGATCTAAATCAAAATATTGAAGATTTTATAAGATTTTCAACCTTCGAACATATGGGATCAAACAAGAGAGTTGTTTTTAATCATATTATATTACAAATAAAGGAAAAAAACCTATCACGACAATTATATTCTCCATCCCCATCCCCGCCCTATTCTATGATCTTCTCTATCCTTGCCTTGAGACTTTTTAAGTTTTATTGTCAAATCTCATGATCCAAAGATGAAGAAAACTTTCTATATCTCATTCCAAGTTCCAATGGATTTTTTTTTGAAGTTCTAATGTGTTAAATGCGTTGATTTTATTTGTTTGATTTGTGATATGAACCAAGAGACATCAATCATACAATATACTAATGATATGAACCAAGAGACATCAATCATACAATATACTAATGATATGAACCAAGAGACATCAATCATACAATATACTAATGATATGAACCAAGAGACATCAATCATACAATATACTTCAATGAAGATCTGAAGAAAATATTGTTGATGATATGAACCAAGAGACATCAATCATACAATATACTAATGAAGATCTGAAGAAAATATTGTTGAAATTATGAACCAAGAGACATCAATCATACAATATACTTCAATGAAGATCTGAAGAAAATATTGTTGAAATTATCAAAAGATGTTTCAATTCATGCCACATTGAAGAAGAATGAAGTTTGATTGTTACAAATTGTGGGTAGGTTATAGTTTAGAGTACTTTAGAGTTATTTTATTTTAAGACATTTTATTTACTTTAGGTTACATTTACATAATGGCTAATTATGGTCATTAAGTATGAATGTTACAACATTTGAATGCTTTTAATAGTTTCATTTTGAGGCTATATAAAGCCATGTATGTTGTATTTGTAATGTAGACTTGGAAAATATAGTAAAAGAAGCATTTGTGCTTTTCTTTAGCCAATGGCTAAATTTCTTTCCAATTCTATGTAGTTTAGGTTGTATGTAGAATCATTCAAGCTCGACATGATCAATCTTGCTTGTGGAGTGATTCAAATCTCTCAACCAAGTGTTCTTGCATTGAGATATTTGATCAACAAGAATCATTCAAGCTAGACATGATCGATCTTGCTTGTGGAGTGATTCGAATCTCAAAAAATGTTCTTGCCTTGAGATATTCGATCAACAAGGTAATCTGAATCTTACTCCCCTTGTAGTGATTCCTTATCATATCATTTGGTATTAGAGCTTCAGGCTCAAGATCGGATATATGTTTCCTTTGCGTTTTTTTCTCAATTTGATTTTTATTTATTTTTATCTTTTTAGATTCTAATCGACCCAGAGTTCAAGATCGAATCTTTGCTCTATTTAAAATTTTGAGAGGTGAGAATGAAAGCTTCATTTGTGTAAATGAGTGTAAAAAGAGTGGCCTAAAATTCCTTGAGTGTATACTCGTGAGAGAGTGTTGTGAGGTCCTTTGTATTTCCATAACTTATTTTTTGCAGCAAAGTTTCACAAATAGATTCGAGGACGAATCCTCTTGAAGAAGTGGAGAATGATATGAACCAAGAGACATCAATCATACAATATACTTCACTGAAGATCTGAAGAAAATATTGTTGAAATTATCAAAAGATGTTTCAATTCATGCCATATTGAAGAAGAATGAAGTTTGATTGTTACAAATTTTGGGTGGGTTACCGTTTAGAGTAATTTAGAGTTATTGTATTTTAAGACATTTTATTTACTTTAGGTTACATTTACATAATGGCTAATTATGGTCATTAAGTATGAATGTTACAACTTTTGGAATGTCTTTAATAGTTTCATTTTGAGGCTATATAAAGCCATGTATGTTGTATTTGTAACATAGACTTGGAAAATATAGTAAAAGAAGCATTTGTGCTTTTCTTTAGCCAATGGCTAAATTTCTTTGCAATTCTATGTAGTTTAGGTTGCATGTAGAATCATTCAAGCTCGACATGATCAATCTTGCTTGTGGAGTGATTTGAATCTCTCAACCAAGTGTTCTTGCATTGAGATATTTGATCAACAAGAATCATTCAAGCTAGACATGATCGATCTTGCTTGTGGAGTGATTCGAATCTCGAACAATGTTCTTGCCTTGAGATGTTCGATTAACAAGATAATCCGAATCTTACTCCCCTTGTAGTGATTCCTTATCTTATCAATTTATGTAGTAACAAATCTTGGATTAGTTTTTGTGTTAATTAGATTAATTTATCTATCATTTCGGTTATTTTGTGTGTTAATTAGAAAAACATCCAAGAATTCATTCACGGTTGGTACCACATTCAAGATCTTCTCTTACTCTTTGATATCAACGCCACTAGTCAATATGGCCCGACCTCCTTGTTGGATCAATTTCATGACTTTTATCATTGAGACCACCTTGGGGGCAATTCCAGTGCAGGTGCTCTTGAATTTAAAGTTAGATCCAGATGGTGGTGAGAATACCACTTCCCTTTTATGACAATCTAAGGTAGCATAGTTCTCAACCAACTAATTCATTCCTAGTATTATGTCGAAATTTGTCATGCTAACAACTATCGGGTCTACGTCTAAGGTCTATCCTGCAACTATTACTTGTCAACGTTTTACTCTACTCTTATCAACTAGGTCTTCCCCCACTTGGGTACTGATAGTCAATACGTGCAATAAGGGTTCTAATCCTGCTGCTTGACTAACAAACCGTACAAATATAAACGAATGTATAGAGCCTGAATCAAATAAAGTGAAAGTATAGTGTCTTAGGATAGATAAAGTACCTATCACCACTGTATCAAATTTCTTGATTTCTCTGCTGGTCGAAGCAGATGCTCTTGCCTGAGAGCAAGTCTGCATGAGATTTTCTATACCACCTAAGTCCCTTGGTGGGTTAACCGAGTTTTCCATTCTCCTTCTAATGAAATTCTTAGCAAGATTGCCTTCCCGGCCCTCCTAGAACAAGCTTTGGATTTGACCATACACCTACCTCAATACTGCTGTCCACATGCATGGCATTATGGTTTCTCATTTCCTCTTGCCCTCTCTTGATCCGTGCAATATCTATTGTTTGTTGTTGTCTACATGCTAGTGGTAGACCATTTAGCTCCCTCAATAAATACCATAGTTTTTGTCCTATAGTAACTGCTAACTCTCAACGTTCCTCAACTCGAGGCTCCTCCATAGCCTTAGCTATGCTTAGGGTGACAACATAAGTGGTTGGATCTATGACCTCCATAGTACAGCAATCTTTGCGTCCAAGCCCAGGATGGACCTATCAGCTATCTTCAATTTTGTGTCCACCAACTTCAGTGTAAACTGTTTCAACCTCATAAATACTCTTGCATAAGTGTCAATGCCCTCTCTTGATCCGTGCAATATCTATGACCTCCATATGGTTTCTCATTTCCTCTTGCCCTCTCTTGATCCGTGCAATATCTATTGTTTGTTGTTGTCTACATGCTAGTGGTAGACCATTTAGCTCCCTTAATAAATACCATAGTTTTTGTCCTATGTAACTGCTAACTCTCAACGTTCCTCAACTCGAGGCTCCTCCATAGCCTTAGCTATGCTTAGGGCGACAACATAAGTGGTTGGATCTATGACCTCCATAGTACAGCAATCTTTGCGTCCAAGCCCAGGATGGACCTATCAGCTATCTTCAATATTGTGTCCACCAACTTCAGTGTAAACTGTTTCAACCTCATAAATACTCTTGCATAAGTGTCAATGGGGCGTCAACCTTGTGTTAGCTGGGTGAACTCCTATTGCTTCAATGTTGGGCTACTTTTGGGTAATACTCCGTCAAATATACCTCTTTAAATTGAGACTATGGAAGTCGGTATCAACTTCCATTTGGGCTGAGAAACTCTTAGCTATCCATCCACCATAGCTTTGAGTCATTTTTCAGCATTAACGACATGCATTACACCTTTTGATCATCCAAATATTCCATTAACAAGAAGATCGTCTCCATTGGTGTTAACCACAATTGTGCCTTTGTTTGGTCATGGATCATACTGCTTAAAATTCCATTAGTACCTCGCTTCTCGCATAGACTACGACTGTTGGCTTGTTGCGTGGCCACCACCATTTTCATCATGGCTTCGAATGATTCCTACATTAAGTTAGTCGTGGGGTCTATTCTAGCCTTCAGTGCTGATGAGGGTGGTGTAGCTGCAACAGTTGAAGTACATATCCTTCCCAAGCTAGGTTCTCTCTACCTCTATCCGTCCTTTAACAGGAGGTTGTCCCCTTCCTTCGCGTCCTCTTTCGCAGCTCTAGGTGCCATGATTCTAAAACTACCATATATTTATTCTTAAGACTATTGCTTTTTGGTTTAAATCATATTTCACCTAATATCATGACAAATATAGAACTCAGTCAACAGTGGTACAATCAATGGTGACACATTCAATCAGGAATTACACCAGACAATGACCCAGTAGCAACAATATATTTAATCGGTGACATTTACCTTAATTTTTTTGTTGTCTTATACATAACGTACGTGACGGTGACAGAGTATCAGCGGTGGGACCATGAAACTTGTTAAGCCTACCTCATATGCTAGTCTATAGAATCTATAACCTAGAGCTTTGATACCAACTATAACAGCTCAAATTTCCTACTGAAATAGAGTCGCTATCATATGCATGACACAAACTTTCTATTTGGAAACATTCATTTAAAATTATTTATAAAATGATGTCATCAACTTATAGGTTTTGTTAAAAGATTTAAAACAAAATAATGAAATAACCAATGTGAAATGTAAATAAATGAAAAAGAAGATTGAAAACGATGTCTAACTTAAGTTCAACAAAAATAAAACACAACTATCCAAACACAAGTTTCATGGTCTTCAACACATCTCTAAACACGACCCACACGTGCGAGTATGGGCCCACCACTCGCACACCTCCTGTGCTGCCGGTCGGGCTAGCAACTATACTGTTGTTGCCGGAAACATAGAGGGAATAGCGAACATCGTAGCACCATAATGAACATGATTATCATTTTCATCTCATAGTGTACTCGTTCATACTCATATTGAAGGGTAAGTATTCCGATGCATGTGAACATACAATTATGCATAAGGTCCTTATAATTTTTCATTTTAAATAAATCATGCAAGACAATCCCCATTTATTTCTCAAATATTATACTCGACAATATGCATGCACAAACTCTTATAAAATCATGTCTTAAATGACCCTAGTTTTCAACTAACTTAAAATCGCTAACACATGCATGACGTAACATCTTGGATAGAAATATTCATTTAAAATGTCTTCATAAAACAATATCATTGATTTGTTTAAGAAAAATTAAAATATTCATAGGTAAGAATAAAACAATAATGCCCTATACTAACCTAAAATCTACGAAATTAAATGTGACCACCATATACATGTGTCGTGGTCTTTGAATTGTGATGCTGCTGTCAAATATGCATGGGTGTCTTGCCTTTACCCGAAATATAGAAGTAGATGTGACTTGAGTATTTTAAGAAATACTCAGCAAGTGACCCAACTATTGGGGTTAAGGAAAGCAAAGACATGAAACATGAATTGGACCTATCATTTTAAAATCGTATTCTCTTAGGCGAATATCTTAACTGGGTCATCAGACCTATTATTTTAAATTCGTATTCCCATAGGTGACTATCCTAACTAGGCCATAGTTTGCGTATTTACTACTCTGCACATGCCCCAACGTGCAAATATGGACCCACGAGGGGGTTTGCACACCTTCTGGGCCTCTTACTTGTTGGGTTAGCATCTCTAATGCTATTGTCGGAAAACCAAAAGGAGTAGCGACCATCGTAGCATCTTGTTAAACTGACGATCATTTTCCTTTTCAAAATTACACGTTCGTACTAATCCTAAGGAAAAAATATCTCGATGCATGTGGCATACCATTATGCATGAGATCCCAACTTTTTTACATTAGTTAAATCATGTAAGACAACCCCTTCCATTTTCCTTCATATCATATAATTTTATAGCAAAGTCTTTATAAAACAGGTCTGGGGATGTATATCATGTCAAAACTTTTTACTCCTTATCATTCATGTAATACATCGTATTATATCATGTCATGCAATACATCATAACCTTTGACATATCGTATAGTTCCATATGTCATATCATTCAACATATCATATAGTTCAACATATCATATCATAGACATATATCATATCATCAACCATATCATATCATAAACATCTCATACATATCAAACATATGACACGTGTAGAGTCATTGAGCATGTGTCATCTTACATAACACAAACTTCTACCATGCCTTTTGTAAGACCACTTACATGGATGACCTTGGACGACGTTCTATGTAATACTCGAATACGCTTGATTTCATCCCTCAAAGTTTGATTCAAGTATCGTAGAGATATTTCACCCTATTAAAACATTCACCTTGTTTCATTAGAAAATTCTTTCCTAACCTAATTTAACTTCAATTGAGAAATTGAACATTGTACTCACCTTTCCCTTAAATAAGATCAAATTCAGCTTCGAGAGAGTCAAAAACATTGAAATCGTTCTTAAAACATCTAACCCAAATCAAATGACTTTTTTTTAGCTATTAGAGACTAGCGAAGTTGAGCCGAGTGCGCCAGTGGCTGGGGACAAGACACGTGTCGGTAGTGAGCCAGTGCGTGTAGGTTGCGATTCGGGTCGAAGCGCAGACTTCAGGTTAGAAAAGTAGAGAGTAGGTTAAGTCATTATCAACAAAAAGATCCTTGTAGGGTAAATTTTGTTGGATTCAAACTCTAGTGCAAATATAACATATTTTAACTTGGATGTAACAACTTGCTATATATAATACCGCCTATTAATTATTACATATATGATATATATTTAGATAAATAAGGTTAGAAAAGTAGAGAGATTTAGATTGTACAACCTGTCCATCTTTATTGTATACCAATTTGACTTGTGAACAACACAAAATGGATTTGTGAACAAAGAAAAAGTTACCAACTTAAACTCCCACAAAAAAATGAAGCCTCACAACATATTCGGTCTCATCAAATTTCTTGCTTTTAAATCAAACATGATTATTAGCTCATGTTTTGAACAATCCGATTCAAAGATACAACGTCCATTCTCCCCATGGGAAGTTGCAATTTGGAATCATATGAAGGATTAACCTCTCTTGGCTCACCTCAAGTTTAAAGACAATGATTTAGGCTAACATGAAATCGACTTTGGAGAGAAATACTCTTGGACCTTCAAAGAAATTTTTTGGCAATCAACACGGTTTTGGTGCAATTTTAGCAGCAAACACGGACATACTTCTGGTGAAGTATTTTATCCGTAACTAATTATTTGGACGTTAGCAGACCCTCGAGTATCATACGAGGCATGATCATGATCATGATGATCATCATCGTAGTGTACGCGTCCATACTCATCATCATAAATGAGAAAGTAACCCGATGTATATGACTAAAAAATGCATGAGATCCCTATAGATTTCATCTTTAAATTATTTTATGACACAGCCCGATACATCATTCACACATTACCGTAGGTAACATACATGCATTGGCCTTCATATGTTCATCATCATTAACATCGATTGGGGTTGTGTCTTAGAAAAATTGTCATCATAATACATCGTGGCATCTAATACATCTACATCAACTTAATATGGAATATCATCATATTATATCATCTCATAATCAAGCAACTTATATAATCATGTTATAATGTATCATAATCATCATGTCATCATACCATGTCATCATCTCATATCATCATTTCATATCATCATCTCATATCATCATATACATCATCACATCATCATATAATAACATCACACCATTATAGAACATCATTATATTATCATATAACAATATCTGCTAACAGTGGGTTTGGGCTATTACACACTAGTTCCCATAAACTCGGTGTCCTCTAACACAGCTTAAGTCAATCAACAACTAAATGCGGAAACATCTATCAATGAAACCATAAAATTCTCAATTTGCCCCATGACTAACTTTCCCACCCTACTCGTCACTCCCGTGCCTACAGCCTTGCTTGAAAATCATTTTAAAAAAAGGATGAGTATTAAAATACTCAATAACGAACTCCCCTATTGAGATCAGACACATAAACCATCACATGACAATCAAACAAAATTGAGGGATCTTAGTGGTTAATTACCCAAAACTCACAATGCGTAATTTTTACCACATGAAAATCAACATCTACCTTTACTCCTTAAAAAGACTATCAATGTCTGGTTACCCGAAAGACATAGCGTGTAACCCTCACCTTGTTAATCATTTTCTGCATTCACCTCGTAGAGTGACCATTAGTGCCTGGTTACCCGATACACACAGCGTGTAACCTTACCACATGAAAATCAACATCCATGATAACTCCTTAAAATGATTATCAATGGTTGGTTACCCGGAACACGTAGCATGTAACCCTAACCTTGATAACCATTTTCTAAAATCACCTTGTAGAATGACCATTAGTGGATGATTCGAAAACACACCGTGTGTAACCCTAACCACAACCTCCTTAATCATCAAAGGTAACATGCATGCATTATGTCCCAAACGGTTTATTTTCATGAGCCACCATACATTATGTCACACAACTCACATCAAATATATTCTCAATCATCAAACAGAAATTATGCATGCAATAGGTCTCAAAACATTTATTTTTATAGTCAGCATACATCGTATCACGTAACACTCAGCCATACAATAACAAATATATTCAACCCTTTTCGAAAAATAAAATAGTTAAGTTTCAATAGAAGACCTCTTACTTAGAGAGCTTCTTTTCTAATCGTCCCTATGGATATTGGTCCAACTTCGACTTAGATCGAGCCTACATTGAAACACCCAAGTTAACCAACCCAACTTGACGTGAGACAATGACTCCTACAAATCATAGGATTTTATTGCTTACCTTCTTCCAATGTAGAGGTTGGGTCAGATCCAAACTATTTAGAAAAGAACACATTGTAACTTCGTTGGTTGGCGCATTGTACCTTGGTTACGTTTACTCCTCCAAATAGTAGTTCTGGCAATGACGACAGTGTTCAATTCGTTATGGCGGTGAAAATTCGATGCGCAACAGTGACTGGTGGTGGTCGTCCGACGTGCGGTACGGCATGGGCGATTGTGGCGCCAGCCCGAGTGATGGACAACAACGACGACTTAAAGAAAAAGAAGATGATGATAAAGAGGAAGAACAATGCAGTTGAACCCTAGGGTTTATTTTAATGTATAGGCGCCATAATTTGGGCTTTACACATCCAACCTATTGGGTTTTATGTCCTTACAACTCATAGTTTGTAAACAAAAACATATCATGTTTTCAATAAAGTTATTATTAATGTTTGTTTAGTAAAGATTGTTATTGAATAAAGTGAATGTTACTATCATTAATCTAAATCCAATAAACTAAGAACACTCTGGCTATTCATGATTACTTGAACTATATGTAGAGACATAAGAGTGAATTAAGTTCAATAAACTAAGAACACTCTGGCTATAGTATGATTACTTGAACTATATGTAGAGACATAAGAGTGAATTAAGTTCAATAAACTAAGAACACTCTGGCTATAGTATGATTACTTGAACTATATGTAGAGACATAAGAGTGAATTAAGTTCAAGTATATAGTCAAAATGATCTATAGTACAGGGATAAGACTGAGTACCTTATTTTGGGGACACTATTGATGCGACCCACTTTTGTATATGATATAAACAATGTGATCACTAAATTGTACATGTGGAGACATGTGAGTGGGGGCGTCCTATGCAATGAGTATTGCATATGATCGGACCATTAAAAAAACCACTCTCACTTTATAATGTTGTTTACTGTTGAGACTGATTTTTTCACTCGATGACCTAGGTAACTCGATCTTAATCCTGAGCTAACTATGAACTCCTGTTTATTCAGAATTATCCTTAGATTTGCATGGGTGAGAGTATCCTGATTTCGTCAACTCAATAAGCCTCCTATTCCAGGGGTAAGACTGGTTGAGTAATTGGAGACATAGGGTATAAGATGAAACTCTCTCCTACCCGCTTTTAGATGTAGTAGAGAGGTTGTTCCCTTAAGTATTGACTCCAAGTCTTGAACAAGGGGCCCCACCCTCTCATTGACCCGAGAGGGATTCGGTATGGTGGTTGGACCACAAACCAATGGTTCATTAAAGGAACAGTGGGACTTAAGGAACAAGAAGTAACTATAGGGGTAAAAGGGTAAATTGACCCAGCCTAGTTACGAACAACCTGTGAAGGATTGACTTACTAATCATGGTTATATCAAATTGACAGAAATATATCTATAGTGGGGAGGCTATAGTGGAGTGTCCTAGTAGTTGACGAATGTTTGTTAACAAGGTTAATGAGTTTAACCGGTTAATCTCGGATCGTGACAGAAAGATATCTATAGTGGGGAGGCTATAGTGGAGTGTCTTAGTAGTTGACGAATGTTTGTTAACAAGGTTAATGAGTTTAGCCGGTTAATCTCGGATCGTTGACCCTATGACCTGTAGATCCATTAGGTCCCTCTACTAGCTCATATCGGACTAAACCTTGGAATAGTGTGACGAGTGAGTTCAAAGTATTCGAATTCAAATTAGGGAATACACGCTAAATATATATATAATATATTTAACCACATTTTGTTTTAATTATGAATTAAACAAAAAGAGATAATTGGAGATATTTAAATAAGATTTAAATATTTTAATTATGAAGAGGGATTCATAAATAATATGTGCATTGGGATTGGTATTTTATTTAATGTTAAATATTAATTAAATTGTTTAATTAATCCTTTAATATTATTTTGATTTGAAATTAATTATTTAAATTAATGGTTGAATGAAAATAAAAACTTGAATTCGGAAGAATCCATATTTGAGTTAGTGGAATATTGAGTGTCAATATATAATTTAACTAAACTTGCATGTTTGCCACATAATTCCACAAATTTGAGTGGAATTTTGAGTGTCAAAGTTTTGTTTAACCAAACATGCATGTTTACTAAATAAACCTCACAAATTTGAGTGTAATTTTGAGTGTCAAATTTGGGTAAACTTAAACTTACATGCTTGCCACATAATCCCATAAATTTAAGTGAAATTTTTAGTATCAGAGTTTGGTAATCTCAAATAAACTCTATAAATAGTTGGCTTCAAGAAAGTTGGCTTAAAAAGAAATTGAGAAAATCTCTCAAACTCTCTGTTTACATATACTAAATTCCTATCAAGTTCAGTCACCTACATCAAAGTTCAGATTTTCGTAACTTTTCGCACATAACTTGGATTGACTTGGTTTCTTCACCAAAGTCGTAAATTTTTTATTCACCTACATCGACGTATTTTTCTTTTATTTTTTATTTTTGAATATAGAATGAATTAAATCCATTCAAAGATACCGAAAAACTCACGTTTTCTATTCTTGACCAGTTCACCCGAATTCCGATCAAGCTCCAATTTTTGTTCGAGATTCCTTCAAGAAACCTGTGTGAATCCTCTTTTAATTAGACACCTCAAAACTCCAGATCTATCGTTCAAGAAACTCCTTAGATCTAGAAAAAATCGAAACGAAAAAGTCATAGTCTTACCTTGTCCATTCTCGGATTTTCTAGTCGAAATGGGCGAATCCACCCCCCAAACTCTTCTTCTAGCACCAAGAGGATTCTTGATTCGAAGTTTCTTGCCATCGACTCGATCTCCAATGGCGGATTTGAGGCAGCCGATTTCTCTATTCTTCTTTTCTTTCAAAATCCTAACTTCTTCTTATCCCTTCTTCTTTTCCTCCCCTTTCTTTCGCTTTCTTGTGATGACTCAACTATCTAGACTCCTTAGGTAGGAGTAGGGGCTAAATGACCTTGTTCCTATGTTGATCTTGTCCGTTTTTTTTTTTAATCTTACAACTATCTCGAGCATAGTTTCCTTCTTCATCGACTCGAGCCTCGGTCTCTTTAGCCTACAATAAAAAATCACGACCTAATTATCATATATATATTTGGATCCTAAGTAGGAAAACAAAGGACGTTAATACCTCCTAAGTTCAAGTGTTACAAAAAGTAACATAGTTTTTTATTATAAAAATGAAATGTCACCTATCAACTACTAAATGGAATCAATGCATACTACTATCCTATCTTGACTTCCATGGCCATTCTAACATTCATCATCATCCGTGCAGGGACACTTTGATAAGATAAGGAATCAATACAAGGGGAATAAGATTCGGATTACCTTGTTGATCGAATATCTCAAGACAAGAACATTTTGTTTGAGATTCGAATCACTCCAGAAGCAAGATCGATCATGTCTAGCTTCAATGATTCTTGTTGATCAAATATCTCAAGACAAGAACACTTGTTTGAGATTCGAATCACTCCACAAGCAAGATTGATCATGTCGAGCTTGAATGATTCTACATGCAACCTAAACTATATAGAGTTGCAAAGAAACTTAGCCATTGGCTAAAGAAAAGCACAAATGCTTCTTTTGATATATCTTCTAAGTCTGATTACAAATACAACATAGATGGCTTTATATAGCCTCAAAATGAAACTATTAAAGGCATTCCAAAAGTTGTAACATTCACACTTTATGGCCATAATTAGCCATTATGTAAATGTAACCGAAATTAAATAAAAAGTCTTAAAACACAATAACTCTAAATTATAACCCACCCAAAATTTACAACAATCAAACTTTATTCTTCTTCAATGTAGCATGAATTGAAACATCTTTTGATTATTTTGATAACCTTTTCTCCACATCTTCATTGAAGCATATTGTATGATTGATGTCTCTTGGTTCATATCACACTTTCTCTATAATGACCTTAGATTTATACTAACCTAAAGTGGCTAACGTCATCCTAACATACTCTCTTATGCAAAAATAAACATTTAAAACTTCATCATAAGACACTGCCATGAACTTACATGCTTGAAAAAATATTTAAATCAACATAACAAAACTAAGTAAAACCAATAAAATATTAAAATTAAAAACAACCTATACTTTCCTAAAGTCTAAGAAATGAAATATCACTATCCTATGCATGTGCCTCGGTCTTTACTTGCAATGTCGTCATCAATCGTATAGAGGTGTCTTTCCTTTACCTTGTTAATCATTTTCTGCAATCACCCCGTAGAGTGACCATTAGTGCATGGTTACCCGATACACACAGCGTGTAACCTTACCACATGAAAATCAACATCCATCCTAACTTCTTAAAATAATTATCAATGGTTGGTTACCCGAAACACATTGCGTGTAACCCTTACCTTGATAACCATTTTCTTAAATCACCTTGTAGAGTGACCATTAGTGGTTGATCACTCAAAACACACAGCAGGTAACCCTAACCACAGTCTCCTTAATCATCAAAGGTAACATGCATGCATTATATCCCAAACTGTTTATTTTCATGAGCAACCATACATTATGTCACAGAACTCATATCAGATATATTTTCAATCATCAAACATAATTATGCATGCAATAGGTCTCAAAACATTTATTTTTATAGTCAACATCTATCGTATCACACAACACTCAACCATACAATACCAAACATATTCAACCCTTGTAGAAAAAAAAAAGAAACAGTTAAGTTTCAATAGGAAGACCTCTTACTTGGAGAGCTTCTTTTCTAATCGACCCTATAGATATTTGTCCAACTTCGACTTAGATCGAGCCTACATTTAAACACCCAAGTTTAACCAACCCAACTTGATATGATACAACGACTCCTACAAATCATAGAGTTTTATTGCTTACCTCACTGCAACAAATACCATCTTTTATAGCTTTTTTGTATAGCATTTTCTAAAAGATGCTATAAATTAGAAAGAAAATAAAGGTTATTTTTTATTTTATTTTATTTTATTTTTTTAATCTTATCCCTAAAAACCTAATCACGCGTATAAAAGCCTTCCTTTCTTTTTCTCTCTTTTCCCTCTAGACACCCATATTCTCTCAGACCCTAGGGCAAAACCAAATCTCGCCTTCTTTCTCTCGCGCAACAATCCATCCTTCTTTCGTGCTTCAAAATTTTTCTCTGATTTGCATCAAATCTCAAGATGGTGGCATTGAGAGGAGGCATACAGTTTATTGTTGATGCTTTGTCTATGAAAAACCCTATTCTCCTACCTCACTGCAGATTGAACAATCCAAGATAGAGGTTAGTTGTTTTTTTTTCCTATTATCTTCCTTGTTGGCTCACTTTGTAAAGAATTTCATTGATGAATTATTATAAGTGATTTGTCTCTGTATCTTCCTTTTTAATTTCTTTTTGAATGTAGTTCTGTGAGTTAGATTGAAGGATCGAACTACTACTAAATAATGCAGTTTTTCATTTACATTTAGTACACACTAATAAACTTTTGTGAGTTCAGTCCTTTAGTCCTTCATTAAGTAATGTACTTTACTTTTAAGGGTGTATTTTCCTAGCTGTAGAATTTTTCTTTGAATGTAGATTGGTGAGTTCTGTGAGGTAGATGTAGTTGTTGTCTTGTGTTAAAAGGTTGAATGTAGTGTTGTGAGTTACATCAACGGAATAAAAACATAATACAAGAAACTATCTTTTTTTTCATTATGTTGGTTCAATCAATACATGCCCAAATTGAGGAACCACATGAAGATTACAAACAAAAAAAATAAGCCTAAGAGTACAAAGTAATTAAGTTTAGAGGAATTTGTTAATTCATAGGTTATTTCAAGCACATTCTACCGGTAGGAATGATTTATGTTAGCGGGTTACATATTCTGCAAGTATCAAGTAGTAGGAAGAAGTTTATACACGTATTGATGGACTGCATATAAATTCCTTGAGCAAAATACCTATTGTATTATGTATAACTAAATTTTTGTGGCCTTTTCTCCTTCCTTGATTTTTTTTTCCTTTGATATATTAGGTCTCCTTTTCTCCTTCCTTGTGTATAACTTATTAAATACATGATCGGCAAGATCACTCACTTTCACACACCAACAACAAGAACTTGTGTGGCCCTGTTGTTACTGTTACTGTTATTTTGCATTTAGGTCTTCCAACAACACATTCTTCTTCTTATTTGATTTTGAGGATTTCTTCAACTGAGATCTTAGATAAATTAGAAGATCAGTTAGAAGAAGTTGTTCCTAACTTGAAGACCAGTTAGACTGATTTCGGTCTTTGACTTTTGTTTACTAACTTGGAGTGACTAGGAGAGAATATTTGTAGACCCTTTAAAGACTACTTTTCTTTTTTCTCAAGAGAATTCATTAGTTTGTATGGTAATTTTCTTTGGTTAATAAGTTTTTTTTGGTGGGCCTTACTCGTCATAATATCAAATTTTTTTTAATGGTTCTGTTTGGTTTATCATACGAGGACAACACTTCATCAAAAAGGGCTATTTGAAAGGATTGGGTTTTATTACAAAGTTATGGTTTTCAACCAAGGGAATCAAAAAGCGTAATGCTCTTTCTTTCCTCGTAAACTTTGAGTGGACAATGCCCTCCCCTTTCAATTCTAATTGAAAGCTGTAATGCAAGTATTTGAACTAATGTTTCTATACTCTGTTTTTAAGAAATGAAACGTGCTTACATATATAAGATGAACAATAATGTTCTATTCTCTTTTTTACTTTTATATGATATTTAGATTTTGTTGCTATTTTGCACTTCTCTTCGAATCACCTTATGTCAAACCTTTTGGTACTATTTTGCACTTCTTTTCGAATCACTGATATATATGCTTTGATAATGTTGCAGGATTCCTTGAAAGCACTAATTGGCAAGAAACAACGACCAATTTATCAATTGACATTGCCTAGAGTCGGCCACAAAGATGCAACTTAGGCTCTGATACCAAATTGATAAGGCAACTCTAATCCTCAACCCAACGATCAAGTTTTTGTTGGTGCAAGGAAGCACTAATTGGCAAGCAACAACGAACAATTTATCAATTGGCATTGCTAAAAGGGTGGAACATAGAAGACATTGATGTCGGTTCGAATACCTTTAGGATTGGTGTACTTGATTTGATCAAAATCAAAGATGTCACATATTGGCGATAGTGAGTTTTTGTTCTATTTATTGTGTATTGGGTGGGGAAGAACTGATTTGAAAATTGTGCTAGTGTAATGAGTCTGATATTCTTATATAGATCGAGTTGAATACTTTATTTTGTAATGTGTTAAGTAGATTATTAAATTTCAATTATATTTTTGTTATAGCATAAGATTAAAAGTATAAATATAGCTTATTAAAAATGAATGATAGCATAAAATATAGTATAAATATAGCTTATTAAAAATGAATGATAGCATAAAATATAGTATAAATATAGCTTATTAAAAATGAATGATAGCATAATATTTTAGTTATGTTTACATATTTATAACTTTAACAAAAATGCTATAAAATGTTTTCATAGCATTGCATATAAGCTATATTTGGTACTATATTATAACATTTATTATAGCTATACAAAAACGCTATAAAAAGTTTCAGACTTTTAATAACATGGGCTGTCACGACGTACGAAAAATGCTATAGAAGGTCTATGATAGCATTTTTCGGAAGCTATCTAATCCAATATTTGTTGTAGTGCCTTCTTCCTACGTAGAGGTTTGGTCAAATTCGAACTATTCAGAAAAGAAACCACATTGTAACTTCGTTGGTTGGCGCATTGTACCTTGGTTACGTTTTGTTCTCCAAATAGTAGTTCTGGCGATGACGACAGTGTTCAATTCATGATGGCGATGACAATTCTGTGCGCGACGGTGACTGGTCGTGGCAGCGCGGGACGAAGTGGGCGATGGTGACGTATGACAGCGCGAGCAATGGACGGGGGAGCGACGATTTAAAGAAGAAGATGATGATAAAGAGGAAGAACAAGGTAGCGACTAGGGTTTGTGAGTGGCTGGCTCGACTCAAGCTTCGTGCTCTATTACATGGGTGGCTGGCTTTTGTGGCTTTACGTAGCTGAACCCCAGGGTTTATTTTTTTTTACTGTATTGGGCTTGGGCCTAGGGTTTAATTTTTAATTTATTGGGCTTGGGCTAGGGTTTATGTAACTGAACCTAGGGTTTATTTGAATGTATTGAGCCTTGGGCCCAGAATTTGGGCTTTACGCATCCAACCATGTCTGGAATTGGAAAGAGTCCAGGGTCAAGTCATAGTTTTAAAGAATATGTCCCATCATTAAATATGTGTATTGCATTACTAATCCCAACAATGGAGTAACCTATTTAGTATTTCTTAAAATATTCAAGCCACAAGCTACCCTTATCTTTCACGTAAAGGTAAAGCAGTCCTGCATAGGTGATGGTGAATTCTAAAATTACCATGGAAGAAATCATGATAGAGAAGTAGTATGCATTGATTTTCATTTAGTAGTTGATAGGATGATTATTTCATTTTTCATGTTCAAAGACTATGTTAGTTCTATTTTCTTATTTTAAATTAAACGTGTAAGTTCATGGCTTCATTTGTAAATATTTTATTTCAAACTTCCACATATGTTATTTATGGCATTCATGTGATGATGCCTCTAATTTAAAAAAGAATATTAGGGGTGTTACATTACTGAGTGTGATGTGTGATGAAAGAATGAGGATTGTCCTGCATGATTTATTACGCCACGAAGAAAAATATGTGGACCTCAAGTATATTTGTATGTTCACGTGCACCGGGATACTTCCCCTTTATGATGAAATATGGATGCGTACACTATGAGACGAAAATGATTATCCGAAGGAGCTAGTCCGACCAGTAGGCTCAGAGGGTGCGCAAGCCCACCTAGTGGGCCCATGCTCGCACATGTAGGACGTGTGTAGAGAAGTACCACATATCCAATTTTTTCTGATTGGAAAGTCGGCGAAGAGAATACAATTTAAAATTATAGGTCTCATCTATGCATGTGTTTGCATTCACCAACCCCAATATTGGGTCACTTAAGGAGTATTTCTTAAAATACTCAAGCCTTGTGTTATGCTTAAATTTCAAGTAGAGGCAAGATTACGTTAGATTACGGAATCTTTGTTAGTGTAGTTGCATTTTCACTCCTTAGATATTACGTTAGATTAGACCATTGTTTTAATCTTTTGTTTGGTTTTATTTATATTTCATATTGAATATTTTTCATTGTTATATTTTAAGGCTCTTCATGCAAACGTATAAGTCCATGACATCATTTTATTAATTATTTTAAAGAATAGATTTGCATAAAATGGTCATGTCATGCATACGGTGTAACAACAATAAAAAAAAAATAAAAATAAAAAAAGGAAAAAAAAACCTACTAATCTCATCTCTCCCAGCCAACCTCTCACCCACCGATTACAATTTATTCAGGCATATTACAATTTTGAAATCTTGTATTCATATACAATTTTTTTCCCTTCATAACTTAAAATTTTGGATAACAACAATACACTTCATTAACAAATACATTTCCAAAAAAAAAAAAAAAACTTTTTGTGTTATCCCATTATTTTTCATTTCTTCCTCAAGGATAATTCCACCGAAAGGAGATAATAAAGCTTCTCTATCTTCTATAGATCCATTTGTGAATCAATTCATCAACATTAGCAAGAAAGTTTCTCAAGTAAATTCCATCATCTTTAGTCGTCCAAATACAAGTTCCTACCGTTCCATGTTTGCACCTATCACGGAGCCATAAGTGTTGCGTTTCAGGCCAAAAGCTTTCAAAAGAGACATATGCATGTGGCGTCTCCAATTTGCACCAATAGAGGGTTGTTCCCCAAAAGTTAACCTTGAAGTTCCATTGGTAATCATCTCCATGATTAAGCAAACGATGATACCCCAAGTCATCGTCTTTAGACTGACAATGCACAAGCAGCCCAAGTTTGCTTAGCCCGTTAACCACATGAATGTAATATCTAGAAGGTCCTGGTGGTGGTAACGCGACCCTTGGAACCTGAGCCCCAACTAAAGCCACTGTGAAAAGAAAGAAAACGACAATATTCTTTATCATTTCCTAATCAACCTTCAGCTTAACTACCAATTTGTGTTGGACATGTGAATAAATATACTTATAGTACATGCAAGAAACTATGTAAATGCATGCTATGGTTGTAAAAAACTTAATCATTTAACTAATTTCCGTTATTTATTAGATTTTCAATAACAAAATTCCTTGAATAGATAATAGTTATTTGCCCATGAATAATAAATATTTCCTTTATTTTTAAAACACTTTCATAAAATAGACAACAAAATATGAATACTTTCCCATAGAAAATATAAAATAGAGAAAGCAATTCATAGATTACATATGGTATAACACCCAAGTCCAACAAGGTACTAAATTCCCGATTTATTTTTTAAGTTGAACTTTCAAACTTTTTACGAGAACCTTTGAAATTTTAAGGTGAGGTAGAACAGATCAGTTCAAAAAATTCTAGAACTATAGTTTCAAATACGAATTGCACAAGACTTCTTTTGCAAGAATTACTCAATGCCTATTGGGAGAACAATTATGGGGTTTTGATTTCATCATGTCACACACCGAATCTCTAGCAAAAATTTTGCCAATCAATGTGTATAAAATAAGAGAGAAATCAAAATGTGTATTAATATATGCCAAATTCATCTAACGAGGGAAGGGGGAACGAGATACATGATTTCCTAGGTCCATAATTCCTCTATTACTTCTAAACTCTAGAGTACCCTCTCGTCACGATTAAGCAACCTATTTGTAGTCTCTCATCACATCCTTAACCTAGTCGGGAACCAATTGTTTACTTTTGTCCCTAGAGTTTCCACACTCTTGATACAAAGACCTAGGCAGAAAACTTAGCCTTCGCAATGGTACAAGGTGGGGAAGAACATGATGAGTGTTGGTCTGCTTGCATCCATGGGAGTGTTAACTAGTGAACCTATCCCACAGGCCATGAAGTAACCTATGGTGAGGGAGTGCTACCCCTCGGTACATGCCACCTAAACAAGTTACTCACATGATCAACGACCTTTCATAGGATGGATCCTACGTGCAGGGTAACTATTACCTAGCCTAGTGATTAATGTCCTAAAACACGACGTGTCCACAATGCAGTGTAGTCGATCTACCACTGAGTAACAAGCCTTGGACAAAGAATTGTCAGGTGTATGGCTAGTGCCGTAAATCCTAGGAGGAGTGTCTTGGAGAATAAATACCTAGAAAGTACCAAGAACAAGAGAAAGATCTAGGTCTAGAACATGGATCAAGACCCTAGTTCTAAGTACAAGAACAAAGAACCAAGAACCATGGTACTAAGGCCCTTAAAGGATGACAAAGGTTTTAGAATCCAAGGACCAAGGTCCTTAGAATAAATCACGATAAGAACCCGAAGTCAAGAACAAGTGGGCCTAAGTACTTACAATAAGAAACAAGAACAAGACAAGAAAGAGTGTGGTATCCTAGCATATCAACGATACGATTGAGAGCGTACAAGTAGGCTACATACTAAGTCTTTGTACTCATTCCTTATTCTCCATTTTTTTTTTCAGGTAAGGAGCTGGTCGAAGTCGGGAGTGGACTCTTGGGCAGGTGTCATAACCCGTCGTCCTCAACTCTTTTGTTTTAAAATGTTTTGAGTTCGTTTCTTATTTTGTGTTTTAAATATTGTCGTGCTGTAAATTACTTATGTGCGCACACTATTTTGTTATAATATTGTCTCACCCTCTGATCGCCCTTCATGATTCCAACGGTCTCAAACCTCTAAAGGTGTTCAATCCTAAGCCTGGACCCACCAATCTACGTGCTTACCCTAGACATTACTCGATCCTATTGCTTATTCTCAAAAGGGAGGGATTACACAATCATTCACCATGAGTCACACATGCTCAATGGGGTGATAACATCCATCCAGCACCCAGAGTGCTGATAAATAAACATCTCATCAACTGTCATAACATGATTACATACACCAGTAGTAAAGTATATCAAGACAATATATTGGGTAAGACAAGAAATTTCAACAACTAGCAAGTCTGTTTTCACTCTTAGTAACTTTCCTAGGTAGTTGTTAATCAAGAATAACTACCTAGGATTAATTTTACTAGCATGCATTCATAAGCAAGCGAATTGTACAAGTACTGCTTCGTAGATTTTCATGTTGTTACTTACAGATTTGTCATGTGCCTTCTCGAGTAGGATTACAGGACAAAAAGAAAGTCCATACACGCGCTCACGTGCTTTTATAGCACCAAAGAAGTTTTCTACGTGTGCATACCATGCGATATTCAAGCACAAAAGATGTTCTCTACACGCGTTTACCACACGTCTAGCGGAGGTATAGTCGCGGGACGCGTGTCGTTGGTTAGTGAACAGGTCAGGTAGGACACACGGATCGAACTCCTATTCTTTGGTACTGTTTGAGTTACAAAGGTTAGACTGGATCGTGTGCAGTTTAGCGAGTAAAGTGGTGTCTCACAACACGTCCTCGTTGACTGGTTGACCCGTCATTCCTTCCACGTTGTGAGACATTTCAACTCTTTCTTAATACAATTCTCTCTCGTCACCAGCAGCTGCGTATCCACGGTCGATTCTTCCAATGTTCAATTTTTCTAGATTTCGCTGAACGATGCATTTCAATCTATTTTTTTGGATTGCTTTTTATCTTCCAATCGTTAACTAGAAATGACTTGGTTTCTTCACGAAAAATAAAGATATCGAATCAACCAATTCCATGCTTTTTTTTTTTTTAATTTTTAGGAAGAATGAGACCATAATAATTGCGTTCAAATTTCTGAAAAAATATATTTTCTTATCGAAATTATAAATCTCTCGAATCTAATTCTGAAACAAATCATGGTCGAGTTTCAACACGAAACTTGTAAAAATTCTTTCCTGGAACATCGTAGTCAAATCGAATGATCCTACAGCATAAACTGACACTCATCGATCCTCTTACTAAGACTAGAGATATATCTTTTGCCAAATTTTTCATTAAAGTGTCCGATTGGCGTCCTCTTTAAATTCTTGTTTTTCCTCCTTCCACAAAAACCCAAATTCTCCCTTCCTCTCTCTTCTTTGTTTTCTATACATGCAATCCCACACCCCTCATATTATAAGGTAGAAAAAATTGATATTTATCCATGTATGCGTGATACATACATGAAATATGTTATGGAGGGAAGGAGAAAGAAAATGAAATAAATGTTATCTTATGAATAAAAACCATGGGACCTCGTGCATGTATGTATGTCATGTATATCAAGATACTTCCCTGTTATGTTATGCTAGTACGGATGCATACCTTCGATATTTATGTTTGACATGTTATCATGAAGACCTTTTCTTTTATGAGGGTCTAGTGACATGTATTGTGTTGTGGCCAACAAAGTCCAGCCTAAGGGGCACGTATACCAATCCGTCTGATGGGTCCATGTATGCGTACGCGGGCCGTGTGTAGAAAAGTACCATGCATCCAACTCTGCCAAAAAAGATACTAGTGGTGGTTCGAAACCGGTTCGTGAGGAAAAAGGAATTTGAACTACAAAAGGTTAGTACATAAAGACCTTGAGTTTTAATACTTATGAACATGCTAGTTATTTAATATAATTGATGTTCCAAGAGTGCCTAAGATTCAAATTGCTTCCACATGTGTTATATTAACTCCATCAATTGGTATCAGAGCAAGTTTTAGGCACTTTATTTACATTAATTTTAGCATGGTGGGTACCATTTCATGAATGAAATTTTGTGGTTGCTAAAGTGGATGTTTTTGGTTTTGGCATTTTTTTTATGCTTCCATTGTAGAATTATTGTAACAAACCTAATGTGTATGAGCTTTAATGATTGATGAAAGGTTGGTAATTTTTATGGAGTCATTAGAGTCTATTTTAGGTTGTAATTGATCAAAAATGGAAGAGAAAGGAAGCTGAATCGAAGAAGAAGATGGAAGAGGTGGTTCGGGTGTTTTTTTTCTGTCATTTGGGTAAGGTTCAACGTTTTTAGGGGTTGGTTCGCTCAGTTCGTGATCCTCGGGAGTAGTTCAAGTTATTTTTAATTATTAATGTAATAATTTAGTTAATTGCTTGCTTTAAAATGCCAAAACCAATCCACTTTAGTGTGTTTAATTAATTATGCATTATAAATGTATGTTTTAATTAAATAGAAAAATGTATATGCATAAAGTATGTCATATAGATTTAAAATCCCACCATAGGCTAAGCATGTTTCATGCATTCCAAGTATGTTATAAGTGTTATAATGTATACTCTGCATGTTGAGGGTTCCATGAGTGATAGATATAAATTGATATATTATTGCATGGAATGGATGATTATGTAATCGTTATATAAAGCATGTTAGTGCATGTTATAGGTTATTTACAATGTCATAAAACGAGATAGACGTTAAAATCTATAATAAAGATAAGTGCATGCTCACTTAGGGTTAAGAACTAAGCACGATCAATTTTAATAGTTAAAATAGGTCGATGTCTTATAAAATTGCGGTTACAAGAAAGCTCACCTGGCACGATCTTGTCTAAGGTTGGAGGTACTTAAGTTGACAGTTTACGGAAGACCTACTACCTGGAGATCGGACCAGTACTTGAGATTAGTTAGCCAAGTTTTATGAGCATGCTTGAGTGATATAAGTTATAGAAAAATCATGTAACGACCCCAAAAAAAAAGAATAATAATAATTTTCCTACTCTCCACTAACCAGTCTTCCTCTCCCAACTATCTCTCCTCAACAAACTCATCAGTCAAAAACCCAAATCAGAACAGTGGATGCATGGGTGGTTCCTACAATGAAACAAAAAAGAAAAAATACCAACAACCAGATTTACAAGGAGAGTTGGATATTTAATTATTGGAGAGAGATCTTTGTTATTATAAGTCATCTTTCAGATCTCTTTTTCATTTATCCAAATCAAATTTCCTTTTTTGTTGTCTAATTAATCAGAATCAGATCTCTTGTTACCCGCTCATTTATTTAGATTTTGGTTATTAGGTCATAGGAAATTAACTATAACCCTTTGTCTAACTAATCAGAATCAGATCTCTGCTCATTTATTTAGATTTTGGTTATCAGGTTATAAGAAATTAACTATAACTTAGGGTAATATCTGTCCATAAAAAAAATACAGAATAAAGGTAGAAAATGGAAGATAAGAAGTAAATACAGGACAGAGAGAAACAAAGGATTCTGTTAAAAAAAAATTAAATTATCAAGTAAATAAGAAAGGAAAGATTCGGGAAGAAAAATTTATCTGTGATATTTTTGAAATATCAAGCGAAGACTAGAGAACGACCAGACTATTGTTAACAAAATCAAAAGAAAAAAATATATACAGAGGCAAATACCGTAAACAAAATCAAAAGGAAAGAAAGAAAAAGAAGAAATGCAGATAAAAGAAAAAAAAAATAAAGAGAACAAATCAAAAGAAAAGAAAGAAAAGAAGAAATGCAGCCAAAGAAATAAATAAATAAATAAAGAGAGTAGGAATGAACGAGAACGCATATAGAGAAAAAAAAATAATCAAGAGAGCATGAAAGAACTAAAAGAGAGAATATAGAGAAGGCAAAAAATACAAAATCAAAAGAAAAAAAAAATACGGAGAAAGAGAAAAATGAAAGGGAAGAGTTGGGGGTAAGAATCGATCGGAATTGACCAATAATATGATTAAGTAAAAATATTAAAAATTGGTCAAGAATATGTCTTGAACAAAAATTGAGAGAAAAAGCAGAATACAGAAAGAATATCAGAAGACAAGAAAGTAGTCACTCGAAATAAAAATACAAGATGAAATCTTAATATAAATAGAATATATATATAATATGTATATATACTTAGATGTATATTACAACGTTCCAAGACTTTATCCATGCAAAGTCTGTAATGCTCGCATGAATTTTACCACATGAACCATTGTAAGAGTTAGAAAATTGAACATGAAATTGATGCCATGGATTCATATAGGTTGGCTTGGATACAAAGGAAAAAATCGAACTCACATTAAGGATAAATTGGTGACATCTGTATAAGCTAATCAGGTAAGTGGTCTTACTATAGGATAGGCTAAAATAATTGTATGAGTTATGATGATGTATGAATTATATCGTACGATGCAGTATATGAGTTATGATGATGTATGAGTTATGATGATGTGTGGGTTACGATACTTGATGACGTGTGCAGTATATATATATTTTGATGAATGACGTACTTGATATGTTCGATGCACTTTATGGCAATATGATGAGTATGATGATTGCGTGACGTTTACCTTAATATGATGATGTTTTCCATATTGAGCATGTTATATGATCATGTGTGCCATATTGCATCATGTCGTTAGATCGACATAGGATACAACCCTAAGAGCGTGAAAATGATATTAATATAAATATCCACGAGTATGTGTTACCTAGAGTAACAAAGAGATGAGACTAGAGAGTTGTGTCAGAAGAGACATTATGATGCATTTAGAGGGACCTCATGCATATTGTATGTTCATAAGCATAGGGCTACTTCCCCTAGAGATGATGAGTGCAGACGCGCACCATATGATGAGCATGAATGCGCACAGGTGCGAATGCACACAGATGAGGGTGTTCATGAGGCACATGACACTATGGGGTTCCGTTAACCTCCGGACGTCGCTACAGATTATCTTGACCATAGGGTCCAGGGGGTGTGCGAGCTCCCTAGGGGTTCACACTCGCACGTGTGAGTCGTGTGTAGGGAAGTACTACACATCCAATTTGTCCGAGACTGCAGGCCACCCCTAAGATGATTAGAGATAGGTTCCTAAATCATGATTGCATGTGTTTGCATTTGCATGGCCCCTATAGTGGGGCCACTTACGGAGTATTCTTTGAAATACTCAGGTCGTGTGCCACATCATTTTTCAGGTAAAGGCAAGGCACACTTGTAAGGAGGACGACGACATCGCGAGTAGAGATTGTGGCACGTGCATAGGGTAGAATCATATTTAAATTCTTAGTTTTAAGTTAGAATAGGTTGTTTTGCATTCCATTGTTTTTAATTATTTTGTATTTGTTTTTATTTTCTCTAAATTTTAGTATTTCGTATTTAAACACATAAGACCATGGCTGTGTTTTCCAGATAAGAAGTTGTGTTAAACGTTTTTTAAGTTTACGTTATAAATGATGTTCATGTAAGAGTTATATTTCCTCTTTATAGATGAGCATGAGACATTCGTGGTGACTCTAGATATGTGGAAATTTAGGGTGGTTACAGTTTATCAGAGCTCTAGGTTTTAAATTCTGTAGACTAGCCTATAATGTAGGCTTGGCACGTTCCATGGTCCCAACGTCGATGCCCTGTCACTATCAAGTACGCCTTGCACAAGATATGAAAAGAGAAACGTTTTCAAACTCGAATACATTTTTATGTTAATGTTAATGAAATTGTTGTGATATTTCACGTATTTATTTAAGAGCATGATGTGATGTGTTGCATGCTGAGTGATTTTGGTTGCAAATTGATTTGAACTTAATAGTTGTGATGCATAGCATAATTTCATAGGTAATGAGCCTTAGACTTAAGAGATGCTATCTTGGTTTCTAGAACCATGTTGCCTAGACCATGCGAAAGAGTAAGACGAGGAAGGGGACGACCTCCTATTAAAGATAGAGGACGAGGTGAGGCTGAAGAGAGCCCACCTTGAGAGGGATCAGAGACAGGGTTTGAATTAGAACCCTTATTGTATGTATGGTCGGCAAGCAGCCTTGAGAGGGTAGACGTAGTAACTAAGAATAGAATAAAGAATGACCAAGCAATAGAGCCGACCAAACTCTAAGCGTAGTCCTAATAGTAGTAACGATGACCGACTTCGACGTAGTATTAGGCATGGATTGACTAGCTGCAAACCATGCTATTATAGAATGTTGCAAAAAAAAAAAAAAAGTGATATTCTCACCATCGGTGGGACCTAGCTTTAAATTTAAAGGAACAAATACCGGGGCTACCCCAAAGGTAGTCTCGATGATGAAAGCAAAGAGATTAGTCCAACAAGGTTGTTGAACTATATTAGCATGTGCCGTAGACGTAAGAGGAAAAGAAAAGACCCTAGAAAACGTGTCCATTGTAAACGAGTTCCCAAATGTGTATCCGGATGACCTACCTGGAATACCCCTTCCCAAGCGGTCGACTTCATCATCGAACTTGAGCCGGGAATTGGGCCTATTTCTAAAGCACCCTATCGCATGGCGCTAGCAAAGTTGAAAGAACTCGAGCCGCAATTACAAGACTTACGGGATAAAGGGTTCATTCGACCTAGCATATTCCCTTGCGGTGCGCCAGTGTTGTTTGTTCAGAAGAAAGATGGATCAATGCGTTTGTGCATCGATTACAAAGAGTTAAATAAGAGAACCATAAAGAACAAATACCCTCTACCTAGAATAGAAGACTTATTCGATCAACTAAGAGAAGAAGCGATATTTTCTAAGATAGATCTGCGGTCAAGGAATCATTATAAGTTCGTGGTATGTCATTTAGCCTCACCAATGCTCCATCTGTGTTAACAGAGTTAATGAACCAAGTGTTCAAGGACTGTCTAGACACTTTTGTGATCGTGCTCATTGATGACATCCTAGTGTACTCGAAAACAGACTTGAAACACCAGGAACACCTCTAAAAAGTCCTAACCACCCTAAGAGAGAACAAGTTGTATGTCAAGTTCTCAAAGTGTGAATTTTGGTTACGATAAGTCTCTTTCCTAGGATATGTGGCGACAAAGGACGGAGTATCCGTAGATCCTACTAAGGTCAAAGCGGTCACGAAGTAAGAACGCCCAACTTTGGTAACATCAGTACAAAGTTTCTTGGGACTAGCGAGATACTATCGAATGTTCATGTAGGACTTCGCTAGAATAGCCTTGCCTTTGACACAGCTAACAAAAAAAAGTACCTGTAATAGCCCAAAAATAAATAAAGAAATAAACTAATAAAAATAATTATAAAAATAGTTAAAATAATAATAATTAAAAAACAAAAATTTATTAATTAATTAAAAAAAAAACCTTTCCCCACCTATCTCCGCTAACCTCTCACCCCCTCCCCACAATTATCTCTCCTCAACCTACTTAGCAGAAAGTAACAGTTACTGCAAAAAAAAAAAAAAAAAAGAAACAGAAAATCAATAATTATAAGATTTACTTCAGAAAAAAAAAAAATGAGAATGACCTTTACCGAGTTGGGATTCACAGTAGATTTACGTGAACATAGATCTGATCAACAAGGTATATATTAAATCTTTATTTTCTTTTATCCTATATTTTTTAGAAATCACAACTAGATCTTCATTGAATTATTACAATGATCTAGCTTTGAGTTAGAAACTAAATGTCAATCAGTTGTACGATTCTAAGCCAATCACGTCAGATTAGTAATATTAGATTAAATTTTTATCAGTAGGCAAATGAATAGATTATAGATAGAATGGCCGTAATATTAGATTAAATTTTTATCAGTAGCCAAATGAATAGATTAGAGATAGAATGACCAAGAAAACTTTTGAATAGGAAACACTGAGATAAGGAAAGATTTGGAAAAATAGATCACTGTAAATTTGGAAGGCATGACAACAGAATTAAAAGGAAACAGATAAAAAAAAAAAAGAAGATTAGGGAATTAAAAACCACAAACTAAATATAGAGGGAAAAAAGGTAAACATTGAAGGTAAATACAGAGAGTTTACAGACAGTAGTAAAGCCGAGAATAACTTGAAAAAGCTATATCTACTTTCTTATACAATAGTATGAAAAATAAGATTTTTAATAAAAATATAATTATAGATATATAACATTTCAGACTTTTAACAATGGACCCATGTAAATTAGAGAAATAATGGTGTAGAGTTCAAACCTGAAACTAATGTCATGGGCTCATATAGGTTGACTCGGATTTCAAAGGATGGAATCGAACTTTAATTAAAGATATATTCATGACAACGACTTAAGCTGGCCAGGTAAGTGACCCTACTATCGACATGGTTATATTTGATGTTGACACGTGCCCTGTGGTTTTGTACGTGTCATATATATTGATATGTGTGAATTGTCTGTGGATCGATATGCTTCCTATATGTTATGTTATGTTATAATATTTGGTTTGTATGATAATAATTATGGTATGATGTGCTCAATGATATGTTTGAGATAGGGTACGAGAAGGATGCACAAAACGAAATGTAACGATAGGAGTAAGCTACGTTCATGAAACGTTAGATTTAGGTTACATACCGGAGTGCTATGGATAGGAGAGATTAATGAAAGAATACAGTTAGGTTATGGGTAGAAAGGGATATGTTTGTGATAGATTGATAGAACGATAGCGTTAGAGTACGTTCTTGTGACGATATGACTAAGGTACGTCACGTAATGATATGTCTGTGATAGGTATAAGAACGTTAAGGCTATGGTAAGTTATAGAACGATATGACTATGAGGTGTTTACGTTATGACTTGGTTATGATATGATACATTGTATGCTAGATTATTGTGCTTAAGTACGAAATCATGTGAATGTGAATGTATGTTATTTATGCTGCTTAGTTGATGTGATATGAATGCATGTGACGATGTGTGCCCTTGTACGATTATGGCTTGTTGTATGAGTATTGGAATGTAATTGAATGAATTGTATGACATGAAATACGGTAAATTGCATGATACATAACCCCGCTAGGAATATGTATGATATGTAACGAAATGAGAATGAGAATGACATGTAAGCATGAAAACGTGACACGGGGTTATGTTCATTAAATGATGACTGTAGGACTAGTGGGACCTCATGCATATTGTGTGATCATGCATTTGGGGGGATACCCCTATCCCATCACGAGGGTATGGACGCGTACATCCAAATGGCAGGACAACGATCGTTATGCCCTGCATAGTGCTTCCGTGACGGTTTTAGTTTTAACGGGTGCCGGTGGGCTCCCAGAGCATGCCTACCGGCTAGGGACAGTGGCACAGCGGTGTGTGAACTAGCTGGTGAGCCCATACTCGCACGTATGGGCTGCGTGTAGAGTATATGTTACACGTCCACGATTACCTGTTAGGATTACACCGTAGGGAAAACGAAACGAAATGAAACGAAACGAAACGAAACGAAATGAAATGAAACGAAACGAAACAAAATGAAAGATAGGTCCCATCATTTCATTGCATGTGATTGTTGCATTTAATCCCAATAGTGGGGTCAGTTACTGAGTATTTCTTTAAATACTCAAGCCATGTGCTACTACATTTTTCAGGTTAAGGCAAGGCATTGTTGTACGGCTGACAATGGCATCGCAACTCAAGATCATGGCACATGCATAGGATTGTGGCATTTATTTTCTTAGACTTAGGATAGTATAGGATGTTTTAAACTTAAACGCTTATTTATTTTATTTTGAGTCTTTTGTTGTGTCGTTTTAAAGATGTTTTCGAAACACGTATGTCCATGGCTGTGTTTTAAGTTAAAGGTTATGTTTTATGGAATTTAAATGAAGTCTTCCGCATTCAATGTTTATGGTATGTATACAGTAGCGACCTTAAATTAAGTAGAAAATTTCAGGTCGTTACAGTACCATTTATATGAAATGATGCTGGTGAGGCAAGCTTCCGAAACCTAAAAGAGAGATTGGTAATCGTCCCGGTACTCACGGTACCCGAGATCTTATAAGAGTACGTAATCTATAGTGACGCCTTTAAAGAGTGGACTAGGATGTGTGTTAATGCAACACGGTAAAGTTTTTGCATACGCGTCCCGTCAACTAAAAGAATACGAAGATAATTACCCTTCCCATGACCTGGAGTTGGCCGCTGTAGTGTTCATGCTAATATTTTGTGACACTACTTGTATGGAGAGAAAATTCAAAGTTTAACCGACCACAAGATTTTAAATATTTCTTCACCCAGAAAGAGTCAAATATGAGACAGAGAAGGTGGTTAGAATTGGTGAAGGACTACGATGTAGATATCCAGTACCACCTTAGAATAGCAAATGTGGTCGCAGACGCTTTGAGTAGAAAGGCAGCCCACTCTTCGGCCCTCATTACGAGGGAAGTAAGGGTACAAAGAAAATTCGAGGGAGCCAACATAGTTGTAGCGACCGAGAGAGTCATAGCACAACGCCCGACTTACAGTGCAATCTACACTTAGACAAAGAATGGTTACCTTCCAACGAGAGGATCCAAATGTACAGAAAGTCTTAAGCCAGCTAGCTGAGAGTCTAGTAAATGGATTCTCGAAGACCTCAGAAAGGGCTATTGTATCAGGGACGCTTATATGTCTCGACAATAGAGAAGCTAAGGAAAGAAATACTGACGAAACTCACAACTCGTCATTTTCCATGCACCTAGGAGGTACTAAGATGTATCAAGATTTAAAACAACACTTCTGGTGGAAGAGCATGAAGAGGGACGTGGCCGAGTTTGTAAGCAAGTGCTTAGTTTGTCAACAACAAGTGAAAACTCCTAGATAAAAGACGGCAGGGTTGTTGCAGCCCCTAAGCATACTAGAGTGGAAGTGGGAAAACATAGCAATGGACTTCATAGTAGGATTACCCAAAATGCTTAAAGGCTATACAATGATCGGGTAGCTGTCGATAGGTTGACCAAGTCAGCACACTTCCTACCTGAGAAAGCTACATATACAGTTGACAATTGAGCAAAGCTGTATGTGAAAGAAATAGTAAGACTGCATGGAGTCCAAGTATCTATTGTGTCGGATCGGGACCCACGCTTTACGTCAGCGTTCTAGCTCAGACTTTAAAAAGCGCTGGGTACCCGCCTCGACTTTACTACCGCAATTCACTCCCAAATAGATGGACAAACGAAGCGTTTAAACCAAATTCTAGAGGACATTACACGCTTGCATACTAGATTTTAAGGGAAGTTAGGATTCCAAACTCCACCGGATGGAATTCTCGTATAATAACAACTTCCAAGCAACTATTGGAATGGCACCGTTTGAGGCCCGATACGAAAAACGGTGTAGGTCCCCACTATGCTAGGACGAAGTAGGCAAAAGAGAGTTAGTAGGACCCGAGCTGGTTCGACTCACCAATGAGGCTGTTTAGAAAATTCGAGCAATGATGCGTATCGCTCAAAGTAGATAAAAAAGCTACGTCGATGTAAGGCGTAGAAGCCTGGAGTTTGAGATAGGGGACCCAGTATTCCTGAAGGTGGCACCTATGAAAGGTGTCTTGAGGTTCGAACGTAAGGACAAGTTAAGTCCTAAATTCATTGGACCATTCGAGATCCTAGAGCGAGTTGGTCCAGTAGCGTATAAGTTAGCCCTACCTCTAGCCCACTCCGGAGTACACGATGCATTTCATGTGTCGATGCTGAGGAAGTACATTACGAACCCTATCCATGTAATAGACGACAAACCACTCCAACTCAATGAAGATCTGAGCTACGAAGAAAAACCAGTAAAAATCTTAGCTAGAAAAAAAAAAAAAAAAAAACCCTTACGCAACAGGAATATTACGTTCGTTAAGGTACTGTGGCGGAATCACCACAGCGAGGAAACCACGTGGGAGAGTGAGGACGAAATAAGAGAAAAATACCCCGAGCTAGTACAAGAGTTTGAGACTTTCGAGGATGAAAGTTATTTTTAGGGGTAGATAATATAACGACCAAAAAAAGAATAATAAGAATTAAATAATTAAAATAATTAAAATAATTAAAATAATAATTTTCCCTAACCTACTCTCCACTAACCCCTCTCCCTCTCCCTCTCCCAACTATACCGTATGCATCTGTGGTTCCTACAATGAAAAAAAAAAAGAAAAAATACCAACAACCAGATTTACAAACAAAGCTGGAGATTTAATTATTGGAGAGAGATCTTTGTTATTACTGTAAGTCATCTTTCAGATCTCTTTTTCATTTATCCAAATAAGATTTCCTTTTCCTTTGTCTAACTAATCAGAATCAGATCTGTTGTTACATTTATCCAAATAAGATTTCTTTTTCCTTTGTCTAACTAATCAGAATCAGATCTCTTGTTATCCGGTCATTTATTTAGATTTTAATTATCAGGTTATAGGAAATTAACTATAACTAAGGGTAATATCTGTCCATAAAAAAAATACAGAACAGAGGTAGAAAATGAAAGATAAGAAGTAAATACAGGACAGAGAGAAAGAAAGGATTCTGTTTAAAAAAAATTAAATTATCAAGTCATAAAACTAGATAGACGTTAAAATCTATAATAAAGATAAGTGCATGCTCACTTAGGGTTAAGAACCAAGCACGATCAATTTTAGTAGTTAAAATAGGTCGATGTCTTATAAAATTGCAGTTACAAGAAAGCTCACCTGACACGATCTTGTCTAAGGCTGGAGGTACTTAAGTTGACGGTTTATGGAACACCTACTACCTGGAGATCGGACCAGTACTTGAGCTTAGTTAGCCCAATTTTATGAGCATGCTTGAGTGATATAAGTTTTAGAAAAATCACCTAGACTTAAGTTATATTTAATGAGCTAGAATATACCTAAGTAACGAATATACCCAACCATCTAAAATACTTAGTGGGAGGAAAAAGATATATGAGATACATCGTTTTCCTTTCATCCTCTCTGAAAAATTCACACCGTGATATTCATGCTCGGCCTCGCGTCGCTCTGGGAGCGTCCTCCATTCGGAACGTATTTGCATGAGTCAATAACGAGGTGAATAGAGAAAGTATTTATAGTAAGTGGGAGGAGGAAGTATATCAATACGTCCTATGGTCTCCACCACTAGGTTGCACTGTGAGATTCCCATGTTTCGCCTGCATGTTGCCCTAGAGCAACTACCCATTCGGAGGGTATAACATGGGAGTCGAAACAACTCAAACTCCAGAAATGGATGGAATTTCTTAGGTCCATTCTCAACTTTGGCTTTTGTATTCGATAGCGTTGTTAAGACCGATCTCTGAGGTCTGAAATTGGTGAGTCACATTTACGAAGAATTACTAAGAGTTAGTATATCCATGACCAAAATAGAGAACTAAAATACTATAGGAACAAGAGTTATTCTAGGATTAGTGTTTAAGTCAAGAATGTCTTGGTTTAGTGAAGGAGTGATTGACTGCCCCTCGGTAGCAGTTGCTCTAACTCACTAAAGTATCATTGCAAATTAATAATTTTTGGGTACATTATTACATTTGCTAAACCTGATTGGATTAAATAGGATTAAATCAAATCACTAATAGAATTTTCTTTATATCACAGCATGACAAACTCAGTAGTACAATTACTCGCTTCTGAGAAATTAAATGGCGACAATTACGCAACTTGGAAATCAAACCTAAACACAATACTTATAATTGATGATTTAAGGTTTGTTTTAACTGAGGAATGTCCTCCAAACCCCAGCTCAAATGCAAACAGAACAATTCGGGATGCATATGACTGATGAGAAAAGGCAAATGACAAAGCTCTCTTGTACATTTTAGCCAGCATATCTGATGTTTTGGCTAAGAAACATGATAACATGGGTACTGCTAAAGAGATTAGGGAATCTCTGAAATGGATGTTTGGACAACCGTCCTTCTCCCTTAGACATTACGCCATAAAATACATTTACAACTGCCGTATGAAAGAAGGGACCTCAATTAGAGAACATGTCCTGAACATCATGGTCTATTTCAATGTGGCAGAAGAAAATGGAGATGTCATTGATGAGAAGAGTCAAGTCAGTTTTATCATGGAGTCTCTTCGAAGAGCTTCTTCCAATTCCGCACAAATGTGATGATGAACAAGATAGAATATAACTTGACTGCTCATCTCTAAGAAATTACTACGAGGATCATCCTCCAAAAGTAAGTCCGGACCTTCAACTTTAAAAGTGTTTTGATAAAGAAGAAGGGTAAGGGGAAAAATAAGATTCCTACTGATCGCAAACACAAGGTTCAAAAAGCAGATAAAGGAAAATGTTTCCATTGCAACGAAAACGGGCACTGAAAGAGAAATTGCCCAAAATACCTTGCAGAGAAAAAAGTCAAAAAGACACAACAAGGTAAATATGAATTACTCGTTGTAGAAATATGTTTAGTAGAGTACGATAACTCAACTTGGATACTAGATTCAGGGGTCATCAATCATATTTGTTCTCTTTTCCAGGAACCTAGCTCCTGGAGAATGATTGCGAACGGCGAGATAACACTCATGGTTGGAACAGAAAAGGTTGTCTCAGCAAGATCAATAGAAAATTTAAAACTGTTTTTGGTGAAAGATTCATTATATTAGATAATGTACTTTTTGTTCCTGGAATGAAAAGAAATCTAATATCTATCTCTTGTTTATTAGAACAATTGTATAAAGTATATTTTGAAATAAATGAAGTGTTCGCTTGCAAAAGAGGTATTCACATTTGTTCTGCAAAACTTGAAAATAACTTATATATGTTAAAACCGAGTGAAACAAAAGCTATTTTAAATACCGAGATGTTTAAAACAGCTGAAACTAAAAATAAATGACAAAAGATTTCTCCTAATACCTATCTTTGGTACTTAAGAGTAGGTCACATTAATCTCAATAGGATTGAGAGATTGGTTAAAAGAGAACATCTAAATGAGTAAGAAGACAACTTTTTACCTCCATGTGAGTCTTGTCTTGAGGGTAACATGATTAAACGATCGTTTTCTGAAAAAGGTTATAGAGCCAAAGAAACCTTAGAACTTGTGCATACACAGATCTCTGTGGTCCAATGAATGTCAAAGAACGAGGAGGGTATGAATATTTCATCAGTTTTGTTGATGATTATTCAAGGTATGGCTATCTTTACCTAATTCATCACAAGTCTGAAGCTCTTGAAAAATTCAGAGAGTATAAGACTGAGGTTGAGAATCTATCAGGTAAAACTATTAAAACACTTCAATCAGATTGAGGTGGTGAGTATGTGGACTTAAGATTTCAGGACTGTATGATAGAACATGGAATAACATATCAACTCTCAGCCTCTGGTATGCCTCAACAGAACGGTGTATCATAAAAGAGAAATAGAACTCTGTTAGACATGGTTCGGTCTATGATGAGTTTTGCTCAATTACCTGATTCGTTTTGGGGATATGCAGTGGAGACTGCTACATATATTTTGAACATGGTTCCTTCTAAGAGTGTTTCAGAAACACCTTATTTTTTATGGAAAGGGCGTAAAGGTAGTTTACGTCAGTAAAGGATTTGGGGATGCCCAACACATGTGTTGTTGCAAAACCCACAGAAATTAGAACGTCGTTCAAAATTATGTATATTTGTAGGATACCCCAAAGAGACAAAAAGTGGTTTGTTTTATGACCCTCAAGAAAATAGAGTGTTTGTATAAAAAATACGCTACATTCTTAGAAAAAGACCACCTAAGAAATCATCAACCCCCTAGCAAACTAGTATTAAGTGAGATTTCTAAAGAAGCTACTGATAAAACAACAAGAGTTGTTGATCAGGCTAGTCCTTCAACAAGAGTTGTTGATGAAGCTGGCACTTCTGGTCAATCACATCCTTCTCAAGAGTTGAGAATGTCTCGATGTAGTGGGAGGGTTATAACTCAACCCGATTGTTGCTTGGATTTGGCAGAAACTCAAGTCATCATACCTGATGATGGCATTGAGGATCCATTGACCTATAAACAAGCATTGAATGATGAAGATAGAGACTAGTGGATCAAAGCCATGAATCTTGAAATGGAGTCAATGTACTTCAATTCAGTCTGGGAACTTATAGATCAACCAGATGGGGTAAAACCTATTGGTTGCAAATGGATCTACAAGAGGAAACGAGACCAAACTATTAAGGTATAGACCTTTAAAGCTCGACTTGTAGCAAAGGGTTATACCCAAAGAGAGGGGGTGGACTATGAAGAAACCTTTTCTCCTGTTGCTATGCTTAAATGGATTAGAATACTCTTGTCCATTGCCACATTTTATTATTATGAAATTTGGCAAATGGATGTTAAGACAGTCGTTCTAAACGGCAATCTTGAAGAGAGTATCTATATGGCTCAACCAGAGGGGTTCATTGAATCGGATCATGAGCAAAGGGTTTGCAAGCTTAAAAGATCCAAATGGGTTGAAGCAAGCATCTCGATCCTGAAATATAAAGTTTGATACTGCGATCAAATCTTATGGCATTAAACAGAATGTTGATGAACCTTGTGTTTATAAAAGGGTAGTCAACTCTACATTAGCTTTCCTGGTGTTGTATGTTGACGATATCCTACTCATCGAGAATGATGTGGGATTTGTTACTGACATTAAGCATTGTCTAGTGATACAATTCCAAATGAAAGATTTGGGAGAGGCTCAGTTTGTTCTTGGAATCCAAATTGTTCAGAATCGCAAAAATAAAACACCAGCTTTGTCTCAGGCATCGTACATCGACAAAATGTTGATTCGATATAAGAGGACTCCAAGAAAGGATTATTACCTTTTAGGCACGGAGTTCATTTGTTAAGGAAGAAAGTCCTAAGACACCTCAAGAAGTTGATAATATGAGACACATTCCCTATGCATCAGCAGTCGGTAGTCTGGTGTATGCCATGCTATGTTTCCGACCCGAAATATGCTATGCTGTGGGAATTTTCAGCAGATATTAGTCCAACCCGGGATGTGATCATTGGACTGCCGTTAAGAATATCCTAAAGTATCTTAGGAGAACGAGGGACTATATGCTAATGTACGGTGCTAAGGATTTGATCCTTATAGGGTACACTGACTTAGATTTTCAGACCAATGTAGATTCGAGAAAATCAACATCAGGATCTGTCTTCACTCTGAATGGAGGAGCAATAATATGGAGAAGCATAAAGCAAGGTTGCTTTGCTGATTCCACCATGGAGGCAGAGTATGTTGCTACTTGTGAAGCAGGAAAAGAATCTGTATGGCTTAGGAAGTTCTTAACTTCTTTGGAAGTCGTTCCAAATATGCGTCTTCTCGTCACTCTTTATTGTGATAACAGTGGAGAAGTTGCAAATTCAAAAGAACCAAGAAGCCATAAGCGAGGAAAACATATTGAGCGCAAATATCATCTCATAAGGGAGATTGTGCAACGAGGAGATGTGATCGTCACACAGATAGCTTCAGAGCACAACATTGCTGATCCATTTACAAAGCCCCTCACGGCTAAAGTGTTTGAAAGGCACCTAGTGAGTCTAGGACTACAAGTTATGTAATCTAGGGCAAGTGGGAGAAAAGACATGAGTATGTGATGCCCTAGTTTATTGTATTTATATCTTTCTCTCTATTCAATGTTATAAAACTCCACTAGAGTTTTAGTCCAAGTGGAAGTTTGTTGGGCTTTATGTCCTAAAACTCATAGTTTGTAAACAAAAACATATTCTATGAGTATTGCATAAGATCGGACAATGAAGAAAATCACTCTCACTTTATAATGTCGTTTACTGTTGAGATTGATTTTCTTTTCATTCGATGACCTTGATAACTCGATCTTAATCCTAAGCTAACCATGAACTCCTGTTTATTCGAAATTATCCTTAGATTTGCATGGGTGAGAGTGGCTCGAGTTCGCCGACTCAATAGGCCTCCCATTTTAGGGGTAAGACTGGGTGAAAAGCTGGGGACGTGGGGTGCAAGATGGAATTCACTCCTACCCACTTTTAGGAATAGAAGAGAGGTAGTTCCCTTAAGTACTAACTCCAGGTCTTGAACAAGGGGTCCCACCCTCTCATTGGTCTGAGAGAGATTTGGTTTACTGGTTGGACCACAAACTAATTGTTCATTAGAGGATCAGTGGAACATAAGGATCAAGAACTAACTTCATGGGTAAAACGATAAATTGACCCAGCTCTAGTTACGAACAACCTTTGAAGGATTGACTTACTAATCATGGTTATATCAAATGGACAGAAATATATCTATAGTGAGGGTAGTGCAACTACTAGGCCATAGTGTTGTGTCCTAATAGTTAACGAATGTTGGTTAACAAGGTTAATGAGTTTAACCGGTTAATCTTGGATTGTTGGAGCCCATGAAATATAGGTGATGGTGTTAATATAACACACGCGGAAGCAATTTGGATCTTAGGCACTCTAAGTACATCAATTATAGTAAATTAGCTAGCATGTTCAAAAGTATTAAAACTTAATGAGTTTGAATACTAACCTTTTGTAGTTTAAATTCCTTTTTTCTCACGAACCGGTTTTGAACTACCACTAGTTTCTTCCCTACTATTCTCCAGCCTTAGAATGGAATTATGGAATCTGGTGTATGACTAAACTTGATAGGAATTTAATATATGAAAAAAGAGAGTTTTGAGAGAATTTCTCAATGATTTTCAAGCATTCTTTCCATGTACCTTGATCACTCTGTTTATAGAGTCTTATTTGCATGTTCATGCAAATTTGAGATTACCAAATTTTGACACTCAAAGTTTCACTCAAATTTGTGGGATTATGTAGCAAGCATGCAAGTTTGAATTAACCAAATTTTGACACTCAAATTTCTGGGGTTTATTTGGCAAACATGCAAGTTTGGTCCAACCAAATTTTGACACTCAAAATTCTACTCAAATTTGTGGAATTATGGGCAAACATGCAAGTTTGTTAAACCATATATTGACACCCAATATTCCACGGACTCAAACATGGATTTTTTAATTAAAGTCAACATTTTGACTTTCTCTATTTTAATTCAACAATTAATTTCAAATCAAAATAATATTAAAGGATTAATTAAACAATTTAATTAATATGTAACATTAAATAAAATGACAATCGCAATCAATTCCGACACATATTGATTATGAATCTCTATTCATAATTAAAATATTTAAATCTTATTTAAATATCTCAAATTCTCTCATTTTGTTTAATTCGTGATTAAATCAAAATGCAGTTAAATATATCGTATATATTTAGCTCATGTTTCCTAATTTGAGTTCGAACACTTCAAACTCACACTCCACACTATTCTAAGGTTCAATCCGATATGAGCTAGCAAGGGGGACTAATAGACCGACAGATCATGGGCTCCAACGATCCGAGATTAACTGGCTAAACTCATTAACCTTTTAACCAACATTCGTTAACTATGAGGACACTCCACTATAGACTAGTAGTTGCACTCCCCTCACTATAGATATATTTCTGTCCATTTGATATAACCATGATTAGTAAGTCGATCCTTCACAGGTTGTTCGTAACTAAAGTTGGGTCAATTTACCATTTTTACCCCTAAAGTTACTTCTTGTTCCTTAAGTCCCACTGATCCTCTAATGAACAATTGGTTTGTGGTCCAACCACCAAACCGAATCCCTTTCAGGCTAATGAGAGGGTGGGGCCCCTTTTCAAGACCTAGAGTCATTACTTAAGGGAACAACCTCTCTACTATCCCTAAAAGCGAGTAGGAGTGAATTCTATCTTGCACCCTATGTCCCCAACTATTCACCCAGTTTTACCCTTGAAATAGGAGGCTTATTTGTTGGTGTTAATATAACACATGCGGAAACAATTTGGATCTTAGGCACTTTTAGAACATCAATTATTGTAAATTACTAGCATGTTCATAAGTATTAAAACTTAATGAGTTTAAATACTAACCTTTTGTAGTTCAAACTCCTTTTGCCTCACGAACCGGTTTCGAACCACCACTAGTGTTTTCTCAACTATCCTCCGGCCTTAGAACGGGATTGTGGAATCCGGTGAGTGACTAAACTTGGGAGGGATTTTGTATATGTGAAAGAGAGTGTTTGTGAGAAGTTTTTCTCAAGGTTTTTCATCAAGATGAAGAATCCCCTCCAAGTATCATGATCACTCTATTTAAAGAGTCAAGTTTGCATGTTCATGCAAACTTGAGATCACCAAATTTTGACACTTAAAATTCCACTCAAATGTTTGGGATTATGTGGCAAGTATGCATGTTTGAGTTAACCAAATTTTGACACTCAAAATTCCACTCAAACTTGTGGGGTTTATTTGGCAAACATGCAATTTTGGTTAAACCAAATTTTGACACCTCAAAATTCCACTAACATGGATTTTTCCATTAGATGAAAGTCAACATTTTGACTTTCTTCATTTTAATTCAACAATTAATTTGAATAATGAATTTCAAATTAAAGTAACATTCAATGATTAATTAAACTATTTAATTAATATTTAATATTAATTCAAATGCCAATCCCAATAAATTCCGACACATAATTGATTAAGATATTTAAATCTTATTTAAATATCTCAGATTCTCTCTTTTCGTTTAATTCGTAAATAAAACAAAATTGCGGTTAAATATATCGTATATATGTAACGCATATTCCCTAATTTGAATTCGAACACTTCGAACTCACTTGTCACATTGTTCTATGGTTTAGTCCGATATGAGCTAGCAGAGGGACCTAATGGACCTATAGATCATGGGCTCCAACGATCCAAGATTAACCGATTAAACTCATTAACCTGGTTAACCAACATTCGTTAACTACTAGGACACTCCACTATAGCCTAGTAGTTGCACTCCCCTTAGTATAGATATATTTCTGTCCATCTGATATAACCATGATTAGTAAGTCGATCCTTCACAGGTTGTTCGTAACTAGAGCTGGGTCAATTTACCGTTTTACCCCTGAAGTTACTTCTTTTTCCTTATGTCTCACTGATCCTTTAATGAACAATTGGTTTGTGGTCCAACCAGTAAACCGAATCCCTCTCAGGCCAATGAGAGGGTGGGGCCCCTTGTTCAAGACCTGGAGTCAGTGCTTAAGGGAACTACCTTTCTTCTATCCCTAAAAGTGGGTAGGAGTGAATTCCGTCTTGCACCCCACGTCCCTAGCCATTCACCCAGTCTTACCCCTGAAATGGGAGGCCTGTTGAGTCGGCGAACTAGAGCCACTCTCACCCATGCAAATCTAAGGATAATTTCGAATAAACAGGAGTTCATGGTTAGCTCAGGATTAAAACCGAGTTACCTAGGTTATCGAATGAAAAGAAAATCAGTCTCAACAGTAAACGACTTTATAAAGTGAGAGTGGTTTTCTTCATGGTCCGATCTTATGGAATACTCATTGCATAGGACGCCCCTACTCACATGTTTCCACATGCACAATTTAGTGATCACATTGTTTATATCATATACAAAAGTGGGCCGCATCCATAGTGTCCCTAGAATAAGGTACTCAGCCTTATCCTTATACTATAGATCATTTTGACTATATACTTGAACTTGATCCACTCTTATGTCTCTACATATAGTTCATGTAATCATACTATAGTCAGAGTGTTCTTAGTTTATTGGATTTAGATTAATGATCGTAAAGTTCACTTTATTCAATAACAATTTTTACTGAATAAACATTAAAAATAACTTTATTGAAAATAGAATATATCTTTGTTTACAAACTATGAGTTTTAGGACATAAAACCCAACATTATTGAGTCGACGAACTCAGGTCACTCTCACCCATGCAAATCTAAGGATAATTCCGAATAAACAGGAGTTCATTGTTAGCTCAGAATTAAGATCGAGTTACCCAGGTCATCGAATGAAAAAATCAGTCTCAATAGTAAACGACATTATAAAGTGAGAGTGATTTTCTTCATGGTCTGATCATATGCAATACTCATTGCATGGGACGCCCCCACTCACATGTCTCCACATGTACAATTTAGTGATCACATTGTTTATATCATATACAAAAGTGGGCCGCATCCATAGTGTCCCCAAGATAAGGTACTCAGCCTTATCCACGTACTATAGATCATTTTGACTATATACTTGAATTTGATCTACTCTTATGTCTCTACATATAGTTCAAGTAATCATACTATAGCCAGAGTATTCTTAGTTTATTGGATTTAGATTAATGATCGTAAATTCACTTTATTCAATAACGATCTTTACTGCATAAACATCAATAATAACTTTATAGAATATGTTTTTGTTTACCAACTATGAGTTTTAGGACATAAAACCCAACATTAGGTCCATTAGATTCCTCTTCTAGCTCATATCGGACTAAACCATAGAACAGTGTGACGAGTGAGTTCGAAGTATTCGAATTCAAATTAGGGAATATGCGCTACATATGTACGATATATTTAATCACATTTTTTTATTTACGAATTAAACAAAAAAAGAGAATCTGAGATATTTAAATAAGATTTAAATATTTTAATCAAATATGTGTCGGAATTGATTGGGATTGGCATTTGAATTAATATTAAATATTAGTTAAATAGTTTAATTAATCATTTAATATTACTTTAATTTGAAATTAATTGTTGAATTAAAATGAAGAAAATTAAAATGTTGACTTCATTTAATGAAAAATCGATGCTTGTGTTAATGGAATTTTGAGGTGTCAAAATTTGGTATAACCAAACTTGCATGCTTTCCCAATAAACCCCACAAATTTGAGTGGAATTTTGAGTGTCAAAATTTGGTAACTCAAACTTGGATGCTTGTCACGTAATCCCAAACATTTGAGTGGAATTTTGAGTGTCAAAATTTGGTGATCTCTAATTTGCATGAACATGCCACATGACTCTATAAATGGAGTGATCAAGGTACATGAAACTCCTCCCTTAGAAAAACCTTGAGAAAAACTCTCACAAACTCTCTCTTCATACATACTAAATCCCTCCCAAGTTAAGTTTAGTATGTAATGACCCAAAATTTTCTACTTAATTTAAGGACGCTTCCTACCATCAACATTGAATGTGGAAGACTTGGTTTAAATTCCATAAAACATAACCTTTAACTTAAAACACAGTCATTGACTTACATGTTTCGAAAACATCTTTAAAACAACACAACGAAAGACCAAAAATAAAATAAATAAGTATTTAAGTTTAAAACATCCTATTCTAGCCTAAGTATAAGAAAAGAAATATCACTATCCTATGCATGTGCCATGATCTCGAGTTGCGATGCCGTCATCAGCTGTACAAGAATGTCTTGCCTTAACCTGAAAAATGTAGTAGCACATGGCTTGAGTATTTAAAGAAATACTCAGTAAGTGACCCCACTATTGGGGTTAAATGCAACAATCACATGCAATGAAATGATGGGACCTATATTTCATTTCGTTTCGTTTCCTTTCTCCTACGGTCCTAACGGGTAATCATGAACGTGTACCATATACTCTACACACAGCCCATACGTGCGAGTATGGGCTCATTAGCTAGTTCGCACACCGCTGGGCCACTTTCCTTATCCGATGGGCATACTTTGGGAGCCTCTTATGTCGGGACCCGTTAGAACTAGTAACCGTCACGGCAGTGCTATGCAAAGCATAACGATTGTTGTCCTGCCATTGGATGTACTCATTCGTACCCTCGTGATGGGATAGGGGTATCCCCCAGATGCATAAACACACATAATGCATGAGGTCCCCACTACTTCTACAATTTCATTATCCTTTAATACAACCCCACTGGCATTAAGTACATATCATATCATTTTTCATATCGTTTCAGATATCGTTCATCATTCATATCATATCGTTTCTCATTCTTCCGTTCTCAAATCATACATAATTCTAACGGGGTTATATTGCATGTCATTTATCGTAATTTCATGACACTCATATCACATTGCATACACATAATTTAAGAGGCCTAACATAACGTTCTATGCTTTCAACATAACATTTCATCATATACACATCATACCATGACATATTGCATCACAATGTGTCATATCATAAACAAGTAATAACGTAAACACTTTGTAGTCATATCATTCTCTAACTTATCATAGCCTTAACGTTCTTATACCTATCACAGACATATTATTACGTGAACGTACCTTAGTCATATCATCACAAGAACTTAACCTAACGCTATTGTTCTATCAATCTATCACAAACCTATCCTTTTCTACCCATAACCTAACCTTATTCTTCCATCAATCTCTCTTATCCATATCACTCCGGTATGTAACCTAACCTTAATGTTTCATGAACATATTTACTCCTATTGTTACATTTCGTTTTGTGCATCCTTCTTGTATTCTATCTCAAACATATCCTTGAACACATCGTACAGTAACTATTATCATACAATTCACATATTATAACATATACATAACATATAGGAAACATATCTATCCACAGACAAATCACACATATCAATATATATGACACATGCAAAACCACAGGGCACGGGTCAACATAAAAGTATAACCATGCCGATAGTAAGGTCACTTACCTGACTAGCTTAAGTCATTGTCACGAATATATCTTTAATTAAAGTTCGATTCCGTCCTTTGAAATCAAGTCAACCTATATGAGCCCATGACATTAGTTTCAGGTTTAAACTCTATAACATTATTTTTCTAATTTACATTGGTCCAAAGTCTGAAATGTTATATATCTATAATTAGTCTGAAATGTTATATATCTATAATTATATTTTTATTAAAAATCTTATTTTTCATACGGTTGTATAAGAAAATAGATACAGCTATTTCAATGTTTTGGCTCGACTGCTCTTTGTATTTACCCTATGTGTTTCCTTTTCCTCTATATTTAGTTTTTCCTTTCTCTTTCTATTTAGTTTGTGGTTTTTAATTCTCAGCTTCTTTTTTTTTTATCTGTTTCCTTTTAATTATGTCATTCCAAATTTTTAGTGATCTCTGTTTCCAAATCTTTCCTTATCTCAGGTTTCCTATTCAAAAGTTTTCTGGACCATTTTATTTTTAATCTATTCATTTGGCATAAAAATTAATCTCATATTACTAATCTTCTATTTTTAATCTATTCATTTGGCATAAAAATTTAATCTAATATTACTAGTCTGACGTGATTGACTAGAATCGTATAAATGATTAACATTTAGTTTCTAACTCAAAGCTAGATCATTGTAATAATTCCATGAAGATCTAACTATAATTCGCTGTGATTTCTAATTTAATATATACCTTATTGATCAGATCTTTCACGTATATCTCTGGTGAATCTCAATTGGGTAAAGGTCATTCTCATTTTTTTTTTCTCAAGTAAATTTGACAATTATTGTTTTTCTTTTTGCTGATACTTTCGGGCCTAAAGATGAGTTGAGGAGAGATAATTGTGGGGAGGGATGAGAGGTTAGTGGAGAAAAGTGAGGAAATGTTTAAAAAACTTTATTTATTTATTATTATTATTATTTGAACTATTTTTATAATTATTTTTATTTGTTTATTTGTTTATTTATTTTTGGGCTATTATATCCCTCTAAAAGAAACTTTCGTCCCCAAGAGTGTTTTAATCTTGGAATAACTCGGGTTCTTATTCTAAGAGTTCTTTCTTATCTGTATGAGTCATAGCATTTATTTGCATGCATAAAACTTTCATTAGCCTATCACTTTGTATTCATAAAACCTTTGATTCCTTATAACATGTCTTGTCAGATACTTAGGTGTTTTAAATCTTAATTCATACTCCAAAAGGGTCTTTTGGTCATTTACCCACAAATCTTGGTTTAATTCTTCAACCTATTCCAATGGCCTTGTAACTTTGTGTAATCCCTTTACACCATGATATAAGGCTCCTCATCAAATTTCATGTCATTTAGAGGTCACTCTGGTCATAAACTAGTGGTACGTAATTATAGGGGCATTTTAGTCATTTTACACCTACACCTGGTTTCGCCAGTTATCATAATCTAATGGTCACCAAATTTTGTACATAACCTTATCATGCCATATTGAGTCTTCTAAGATTTCATGGACAACATAATTCATATAAGGTTTGTGGTTCAGGCACTTGATTGAAATAAATGTTGAGGTGTACAATAAGGTTGGAAAACTTACCTAGTTCCTCACCTTTTTTTTACTATGATTCCATCTATTGGATCAATAGTTTTATTAGTTTCTAATTTACATTGTTCTCCAAATCAGATTTTCTACACTTATCTAAAGGTTCACTAATCGACTTGCTTGTCCATACATCCTCAAAATCTCATTTTAAAATACGGGATCTTCGCCTACACAAGAAAATTGTTGGTAAAACTCCAAAATGACACTTTCTTTTGATCTAATTTTTTTCCTATCCTTATCATTAAAGAAAGACAACGAAAAATTTCAGGGTAGAAACCTTCTCGAGAATTTCTCTTAAGATTCAAACCCATATCTGATAATAGAACTAGAATAGATATTTTTTGTTTCCTACTCGCACTCATACATTTGTTTCTCGATCAATCTCTAATTCTAATCTTCCTCCCCAATCAGATATTATGGTGCCAATATAGATCGAAATTTTGTTATAGTCCAATTCTGACTGGTAATATATACCGGGGCTTTACAATATTTGACTGATCACAATTCTATATAGTCCATTTACTATAGAAGTTCCCAGGGAATTCATTAGAGGAATGTTTCCAATTAAAATGGTTCGTTCTCAATATTTTTAATAATTAAAAAAGGAAAAAAGAATTGTTTTCCTAACCCAATGCAGATGAAATGCACTAGAAATCATATGGATCTATAAACGACTTACCGTATTTGATTTGTGGTCAAGCTAGAGTTTGAGAATTTGGTAACTTTCATTGGAAACATTGTCAAATAGGCTTTTCTCTTGGTATACCTTATTTAGTATAGCCCAAAACTAATGTTCCTATATCCATAACCGAAAGGCATCACAACCTTTTCAATGCCTTGTACTATCAAGAATGGGCTTAACAAAATTCTCTTATAAAAATTGGTATTGTATAAGCATGGTGGATATCCTCCGATGCCATAAAACTTGGGATACTTGAAAATCAAACTTAAAAGGATAGTCTTGAAACTTTAACTATGGTAATACCTTTTAACCAGGTTGACATTGCTAGGAAAAATTGTTCGGTAACTTTCTACAACAATTTGTTTATGTTGAGCTTCCTGAGTGCATTCGTGTACCCTAAGGAGGATTACCACAAAACTTCTAGTTGATTTAGAGACAATGTCCCACTCTAATCCTCGTGTATCCTCCACCTAAGTTCATTTTAAACCATGGTTTCTTAAATTTAAGGTACCTTGACGATCTCATACGGAAGTCCCTCTCCATATACCTCTAAAATTTTGACCATGATCGTAATGCCTCATCCAAATTGTGGCTCGATACTTTTAAATCATCTCACAACTTCCATAATAGCGGTTGTATTACTTTTTTATTTTTTATTTTTATTATAGTTTTCAACCCGTATTAAGGCAGGAAAGTTTTCTACATCTCAGTACTAACAAAGCTCATCTTCCATTAACGGCACTTATGTCATTCACCAATCAATTTAAGTATACATGTTTTAAACTTTTATGGTCTTAACTCATTTTTTTTCTCTTACTGATACTTTAATTTCATCTTTACATACTTCAAAGTTATAAAATTTTCTTTCAGACACTACCACTTTAAATATCTATAGTATACTATAGGATATTGACATCTATCAAGCTTCTTAGGTCATTTTATTTCATCTAAAACTACTTACTCTTCCGTATACATTGGTACAGTCCTCTCCATCTCTTGTGATGGTGTTAATATAACACATGCGGAAGTAATTTGGATCTTAGGCACTTTTATAACATCAATTATAGTAAATAACTAGCATGTTCATAAGTATTAAAACTTAATGAGTTTGAATACTAACCTTTTGTAGTTCAAATTCCTTTTTCCTCACGAACCGGTTTCGAACCACCACTAATGTCTTCTCCACTATCCTTCGATCTTAGAACGGGATTGTGGAATTCGGTGAGTGACTAAACTTGGGAGGATTTTTGTATATATGAAGAGAGTGTTTGTGAGAGGTTTTTCTCAAGGTTTTTCACCCAAGAAGACCTTTCATGTACCATGATCACTCTATTTATAGAGTCATGTTTGCATGTTCATGCAAATTTGAGATCATCAAATTTTGACACTCAAAATTCCACTCAAATGTTTGGGATTATGTGGCAAGCATGCATGTTTGAGTTAACCATATTTTGACACTCAAAATTCCACTCAAACTCGTGGGGGGTTTATTTGGCAAGCATGCAAATTTGGTTAAACCAAATTTTGATACCTCAAAATTCCAAATGGATTTTTCTATTAAATTGAAGTCAACATTTTGACTTTCTTCATTTTAATTCAACAATTAATTTGAATAATTAATTTCAAATTAAAGTAATATTAAATGATTAATTAAACTATTTAATTAATATTTAATATTAAAGACAAAGTCAAAAAAAAAAAAAAAAGTACACTTGCCCCCACAATCACTTTGAGGGGGGATTGAACATACATGCAATGCAATGCCATGAAAAAAAAAACTAGGGTTTTAAAAGAAGAATTAGAAGAGAGGAAAATGTTCAATCCCGCACTTGAGGCACCGATTGCCCAAATATTTCTCTCTAGCAGTACTCAGAGAATCAAGGAGGAGTGGTCTGGCTTGTTTGATCATTCAATTGTATCGAAAAACGAGCAAGAACACGAGTTAAGTCGACGGTTCTTTTGTTTCGGGATTCCACCTTAGATCTAATATTTTGTTGTTTATTTGGTTCTTAATACTCAACTAAATTAACTTAGGTGCGGATTCTTGCAAATTTCGTGTTGCAACTTTACAAAAAATCATATTAGAAGTCGAAATTGAGAAAAGCTTACTTTGTAAGTAACTAGATTTTTCCAGAAATTTCAACTCTTTTAATAAGGACATGTGTCGGCCATGCAATGAAGAAATGCGCTCAATTAACCTGCGTGCCCTGAAGTGACCCGACGACTCGCTATCCAACTCGACATCTACTGCCAACCCCTACACGACACGTGTCACACCCACAAAAATCAAAGGGTAAGTTTACGTCTACTAGTGCTCTAAGGGCATCTCTACTCACGTGCACCATGCACGTGAAGGGTGCGCGTGGGGGGTGTGTGGGAAACCCTAATTTTTGGTGTTTGATTCCCGACTGTTAGTTTTTTTGTCCCGGTTTCAGTGCTAATCGTATTTTCATGAGATGTAAATACTCATACTCATGAGATGTAGGTTCTTTTTCACATCAATAAATAGAATTGAAAAGCTAAGTGATTAAGGCTTCTTTTATTTATTTCGACATACTCATGAGACTGGGTGAATAGCTGGGGACGTGGGGGTGCAAGATGGAATTCGCTCCTACCCACTTTTAAGGATAGAAGAGAGGTAGTTCCCTTAATAGCTGGGGACTCCAAGTCATTGGCCTGAGAGGGATTCAGTTTACTGGTTGGACCACAAACCAATTGTTCATAAGAGGATCAGTGGGACATAAGGAACAAGAAGCAACTTCAGGGGTAAAACTGCTAATTGACCCAGCTTTAGCTATGAACAACCTGTGAAGGATCGACTTACTAATCATGGTTATATCAAATGGACAGAAATATATCTATAATGAAGGGAGTGCAACTACTAGGCTATAGTGGAGTGTCCTAGTAGTTAACCAGTGTTGTTGATTAACAAGGTTAATGAGTTTAATCGGTTAATCTTGGATCGTTGGAGCCCATGATCTATAGGTCCATTAGGTCCCTCTGCTAGCTCATATCGGACTAAACAATAGAATAGTGTAACGAGTGAGTTCGAAGTGTTCAAATTCAAATTAGGGAATATGCGCTACATATATACGATATATTTAACTACATTTTTGTTTTATTTACGAATTAAACAAAAAGAGAGAATTTGAGATATTTAAATAAGTTTTAAATATTTTAATCAAATATGTGTCGGAATTTATTGGGATTGGCTTTTGAGTTAACATTAAATATTAATTAAATGGGTTAATTAATCATTTAATATTACTTTAATTTGAAATTAATTATTCAAATTAATTGTTGAATTAAAATGAAGAAAGTCAAAATGTTGACTTCATTTAATGGAAAAATCCATGTTAGTGGAATTTTGAGGTGTCAAAATTTGGTTTAACCAAACTTGCATGCTTGCCAAATAAACCCCACAAGTTTGAGTGGAATTTTGAGTGTCAAAATTTGGTTAACTCAAACATGCATGCTTGTCACATAATCCCAAACATTTGAGTGGAATTTTGACTGTCAAAATTTGATGATCTCAAATTTGCATGAACATGCAAACATGACTCTATAAATAGAGTGATCATGGTACATGAAACGTCTTCTAGGTGAAAAACCTTGAGAAAAACCTCTCACAAACACTCTCTTCAATATACAAAATCCCTCCCAAGTTTAATCACTCACTGGATTCCACAATCTCGTTCTAAGGCCAGAAGATAGTGGAGAAGACACTAGTGGTGGTTCGAAACCGGTTCATGAGGAAAAAAGAATTTGAACTACAAAAGGTTAGTATTCAAACTCATTAAGTTTTAATACTTATGAATATGATAGTTATTTACTATAATTGATGTTCTAAAAGTGCCTAAGATTCAAATTGCTTCCGCATGTGTTATATTAAAACCATCACCTTTAACAGGAGGTTGTCCCCTTCCTCTACATCCTCTTTCGCGGCCTCTAGGTGCCCTGATTCTAAAACTACCATATATATTTATTCTTAAGACTATTGCGTTTTGGTTTAAACCATATTTCCACATAATATCTGTTGGGTTTATGTCCTAAAACTCATAGTTTGTAAACAAAGATATATTCTATTTTCAATAAAGTTATTATTGATGTTTATTCAGTAAAAGTTGTTATTGAATAAAGTGAACTTTACGATCATTAATCTAAATCCAATAAACTAAGAACACTCTGTCTATAGTATGATTACTTGAACTATATGTAGAGACATAAGAGGGGATCAAGTTTAAGTATATAGTCAAAATGATCTATAGTATAAGGATAAGGTTGAGTACCTTATTCTGGGGACACTATGGATGCGGCCCACTTTTGTATATGATATAAACAATATGATCACTAAATTGTACATGTGGAGACATGTGAGTAGGGGCGTCCTATGCAATGAGTATTGCATAAGATCGAACCATGAGGAAAACCACTCTCACTTTATAATGTCGTTTACTGTTGAGACTGATTTTCTTTTCATTCGATAACCTAGGTAACTCGGTTTTAATCCTGAGCTAACCATGAACTCCTGTTTATTCCGAATTATCCTTAGATTTGCATGGGTGAGAGTGGCTCTAATTCGCCGATTCAACAGGCCTCCCATTTCAGGGGTAAGACTAGGTGAATTGCTGGGGACGTGGGGTGCAAGACGGAATTCACTCCTACCCACTTTTAGGGATAGAAGAAAGGTAGTTCCCTTAAGCACTGACTCCAGGTCTTGAACAAGGGGCCCCACCCTCTCATTGGCCTGAGAGGGATTCGGTTTACTGGTTGGACCACAAACCAATTGTTCATTAGAGGATCAGTGAGACATAAGGAACAAGAAGTAACATCAGGGGTAAAACGGTAAATTGACCCAGCTCTAGTTACGAACAACCTGTGAAGGATCAACTTACTAATCATGGTTATATCAGATGGACAGAAATATATCTATACTGAGGGGAGTGCAACTACTAGGCTATAGTGGAGTGTCTTAGTAGTTCACGAATGTTGGTTAACCAAGTTAATTAGATTAACCGATTAATCTTGGATCGTTGGAGCCCATGATCTATAGGTCCATTAGGTCCCTCTGCTAGCTCATATCGGACTAAACCATAGAATAGTGTGACAAGTGAGTTCGAAGTGTTCGAATTCAAATTAGGGAATATGCGTTACATATATATACGATATATTTAACCGCAATTTTGTTTTATTTACGAATTAAACAAAAAGAGAGAATCTGAGATATTTAAATAAGATTTAAATATCTTAATTAATTATGTGTCGGAATTGATTGGGATTGGCATTTGAATTAATATTAAATATTAATTAAATAGTTTAATTAATTCTTTAATGTTACTTTAATTTGAAATTCATTATTCAAATTAGTTGTTGAATTAAAATAAAGCAAGTCAAAATGTTGACTTTCATCTATTGGAAAAATCGTGGAATTTTGAGGTGTCAAAATTTGGTTAACTCAAACATGCATGCTTGCCACATAATCCCAAACATTTGAGTGGAATTTTAAGTGTCAAAATTTGGTGATCTCAAATTTGCATGAACATGCAACCATGACTCTTTAAATAGAGTGATCATGATACATGGAAGGTCTTCTTCATCTTGGTGAAAAACCTTGAGACAAACCTCTCACAAACACTCTCTTCACATATACAAAATCCCTCCCAAGTTTAGTCACTCACCGGATTCCACAATCCCGTTCTAAGGCCGGAGGATAGTGGAGAAGACACTAGTGGTGGTTCGAAACCGGTTCGTGAGGCAAAAGAAGTTTGAACTACAAAAGGTTAGTATTTAAACTCATTAAGTTTTAATACTTATGAACATGCTAGTTATTTACAATAATTGATGTTCTAAAAGTGCCTAAGATCCAAATTGCTTCTGCATGTGTTAGATTAACACCATCAATTGGTATCAGAGCAAGTTTTAGGCATTTTATTTACATTAATTTGATCATGGTGGGTACCATTTCATGAATGAAATTTGTGGTTGCTAAAGTGGATGGTTTTGGTTTTGGCATTTTTTTTATGCTTTCATTTGATAAAATTATTGTAATAGGCCTAAGGTGTATGGGCTTTAATGAATGAAGAAAGGTCTGTAATTTTTATGGAGTCATTAGAGTCCATTTTAGGTTGTAATTGATCGAAAATGGAAGAGATAGCAAGCTGAACCGAAGAAGATGGAAGAGGTGGTTCGGGTGTTTTTTTTCTGTCGTAGGGGACTGATTCAATGTTTTTAAGGGTTGGTTCGCCCAGTTCGTGATCCTCGGGAACGGCTCAAGTTAATTTTAATTATTAATGTAATAATTTAGTTAATTGCTTGCTTTAAAATGCCAAAACCAACCCACTTTAGTGTGTTTAATTAATTATGCATTATGAATGTATGTTTTAATTAAATAGAAAATGTATATGCATAAAGTATGTCATATAGATTTAAAATCCCACCATAGGCTAAGCATGTTTCGTGCATTCCAAGTATGTTATAAGTGTTATAATGTATAGTATGCATGTCTTAGGGTTCCATGAGTGATAGATATAAATTGTTATATTATTGCATGGAATGGATGATTATATAAATTGTTATATAAAGCATGTTAGATGCATGTTATAGGTTATTTTCAACGTCATAAAATGAAATAGACGTTAAAATCTATAATAAAGATAAGTGCATGCTCACTAAGGGTTAAGAACCGAGCACGATCAAATTTTAACAGTTAAAATAGGTCGATGTCTTATAAAATTGTGGTTACGAGAAAGCTCACCTGGCCCGATCTTGTCTAAGGCTGAAGGTACTTAAGTTGACGGTTTACGGAACACCTACTACCTGGAGAACGGACCAGTACTTGAGCTTAGTTAGTCCAGTTTTATGAGCATGCTTAAGTGATGTAAGATTTAGAAAAATCACCTAGACTTAAGTTATACTTAATTAGCCGGAATATACTTAAGTAATGAGTATACCCAACCATCTAAAATACTTAGTGGGAGGAAAAAGGTGTATAAGATACATCGTTTTCTCTTCACGCTCTCTGTAAAATTCACACAGTGAGATTCATGCTCGGCCTCGTGTCGCCCTAGGAGCGTCCTCCATTCGGAAGGTATTTGCATGAGTCAATAACAAGGTGAATTGAGAAAGTATTTATAGTAAGTGGGAGAAGGAAGTCAACACGTCCTATGGTCTCCACCACTAGGTTGCACCGTGAGATTCCCATGTTCCGCCTGCATGTTGCCCTAGAGCAACTACCCATTCGGAGGGTCATAACATGGGAGTCGGAACAACGCAAACTCCAGAAATGGATAGGATTTCTTAGGTTCATTCCCAACTTTGGCTTTTTCATTCAATAGCGTTGTTGGGACCGATCTCTGAGGTCTGAAATTGGTGGGTGACACTTGCGAAGAATTACTAAGAGTTAGTATATTCTTGACCAAAATAGCGATAACTAAAACACTATAGGAACAAGAGTTATTCTGGAATTAGTGTTTAAGTCAAGAATGTCTTGGTTTAGTGAATGAGTGATTGACTGCCCCTCAGTAGCATTTGCTCTAACTCACTAAAGTATCGTTGCAAATTAATAATGATTTGGGTACATTATTACATTTGCTAAAACTGATTGGATTAAACAGGATTAAGTCAAATCACTAATAGAATTTTCTTTATATCACAGCATGACAAACTCAATAGTACAATTACTCGCTTCTGAGAAATTAAACGGCGACAACTACACAACTTGGAAATCAAACCTAAACACAATACTGGTCATTGATGATTTAAAGTTTGTTTTAACTGAGGAGTGTGCTCCAAACCCCAACTCAAATGCAAACCGAACAGTTCGGGATGCAATGACAGATGGATAAAGGCAAATGACAAAGCCCGAGTGTACATTCAAGCCAGCATATCTGATCTTTTGGCTAAGAAACACGATGTTATGGGTACTGCTAAAGAGATTATGGAATCTCTAAAAGGGATGTTTGGACAACCATCCTTCTCCCTTAGACATGAAGCCATAAAATACATTTACAACTGCCGTATGAAAGAAGGGACCTCAATTAGAGAACATGTCCTGGACATGATGGTCCATTTCAATGTGGCAGAAGAAAATGAAGCTGTCATTGATGAGAAGAGTCAAGTCAGTTTTATCATGATGTCTCTTCCGAAGAGCTTCTTCCAGTTCCGCACCAATGTGGTAATGAACAAAATAGAATATAACTTGACTGCTCTTCTCAATGAGCTACAGACTTATCAGTCCCTCTTAACGAACAAGGGACAAACAGGAGAAGCAAATGTTGCTATCTCCAAGAAATTACTACGAGGATCGTCCTCCAAAAATAAGTCTGGACCTTCCACTTCTAAAAGTGTTTTGATGAAGAAGAAGGGAAAAGGGAAAAATAAGATTCCTATTAGCTGCAAGAACAAGGTTCAAAAAGCATATAAAGGAAAATGTTTCCATTGCAACGAAAACGGGCACTGGAAGAAAAACTGCCCAAAATATCTTGCAGAGAAGAAAGCCGAAAAGACACAACAAGGTAAATATGATTTACTCGTTGTAGAAATATGTTTAGTAGAGTATGACAACTCAACTTGGATACTAGATTCAGGGGCGACTAATCATATTTGTTCTTTTTACCAGGAAACTAGCTCCTGGAGAATGCTTGCGGACGGCGAGATAACACTCAGGGTTGGAACACGAGAGGTTGTCTCAGCAAGATAAGTAGGAAATTTAAAGTTGTTTTTTGGAGATAGATTCATTATATTAGATAATGTACTTTTTGTTTCTGGAATGAAAAGAAATCTAATATCTATCTCTTGTTTGTTAGAACAGTTGTATAAAGTATCTTTTGAAATCAATGAAGTGTTCATTTGCAAAAGAGGTATTCATATTTGTTCTGCAAAACTAGAAAATAACTTATATATGTTAAAACCGAGCAAAACAAAAGCTATTTTAAATATTGAGATGTTTAAAACAGCTAAAACTCAAAATAAACGACAAAAGATTTCTCCTAATACCTATCTTTGGCACTTAAGACTAGGCCACATTAATCTCAATAGGATTGAGAGATTGGTTAAAAGAGGACTTCTAAATAAGTTAGAAGACAATTCTTTACCTCCATGTGAGTCTTGTCTTGAGGGTAAAATGACTAAACGATCATTTTCCGAAAAAGGTTATAGAGCCAAAGAAACCTTAGAACTCGTGCATACAGATCTCTGTGGTCCAATGAATGTCAAAGCACGAAGAGGGTATGAATATTTCATCAGTTTTATTGATGATTATTCAAGATATGACTATCTTTACCTAATGCATCACAAGTCCGAAGCTCTTGAAAAATTCAGAGAGTATAAGACTGAGGTTGAGAATCTATTAGGTAAAACTATTAAAACACTTCGATCAGATCGAGGAGGAGAGTACATGGACTTAAGATTTCAGGACTATATGATAGCACATGGAATAAGGTCTCAACTCTCAGACCCTGGTATGCCTCAACAAAATGGTGTATCAGAAAGGAGAAATAGAACTCTATTAGACATGGTTCGGTCTATGATGAGTTTCGCTCAATTACCCGATCCGTTTTGGGGATATGCAGTGGAGACTGCTACATACATTTTGAACATGGTTCCTACTAAGAGTGTTTCAGAAACACCTTATGAGTTATGGAAAGAGCGTAAAGGTAGTTTACGTCACTTCAGAATTTGGGGATGTCCAGCACATGTGTTGTTGCAAAATCCTAAGAAATTAGAACGTCGTTTAAAATTATGTCTATTCGTAGGATACCCCAAAGAGACGAAAGGTGGTTTGTTTTATGATCCTCAAGAAAATAGAGTGTTTGTATCAACGAACGCTACATTCTTAGAGGAAGACAACGTAAGAAATCATCAACCTCGTAGCAAACTAGTATTAAGTGAGATTTCTAAAGAAGCTACTGATAAAACAACAAGAGTTGTGGATCAAGCTGGTCCTTCAACCAGAGTTGTTGATGGAGCTGACACTTCTGGTCAATCACATCCTTCTCAAGAGTTGAGAATGCCTCGACGTAGTGGGAGGGTTATAACTCAACCCGATCGTTACTTGGGTTTGGCAGAAACTCAAGTCATCATACCTGATGATGGTGTTGAGGATCCATTGACCTATAAACACGTAATGAATGATGAGGATAGAGATCAGTGGATTAAAGCCATGAATCTTGAAATGGAGTCAATGTACTTCAATTCAGTCTGGGAACTTGTAGATCAACCAGATGGGGTAAAACCTATTGGTTGCAAATGGATCTATATGAGGAAACGAGACCAAACCGGTAAGGTACAGACCTTTAAAGCACGACTAGTAGCAAAGGGTTATACCCAAAGAGAGGGGGTGGACTATGAAGAAACCTTCTCTCCTGTTACTATGCTTAAATCAATTAGAATACTCTTGTCTATTGCCACATTTTATGATTATGAAATTTGGCAAATGAATGTTAAGACAGCTTTTCTAAACGGCAATCTTGAAGAGAGTATCTATATGGCTCAACTAGAGGGGTTCATTGAACAGGATCACGAGCAAAGGGTTTGCAAGCTTAAAAGATCCATTTATGGGTTGAAGCAAGCATCTCGATCCTGGAATATAAAGTTTGATACTGCGATCAAATCTTATGGCTTTAAACAGAATGTTGACGAACCTTATGTTTATAAAAGGATAGTCAACTCTACAGTAGCTTTCCTGGTGTTGTATGTTGACGATATCCTACTCATCGGGAATGATGTGGGATTTGTTACTGACATTAAGCATTGTCTAATGACCCACACGTGCTCAAAACACGACCCACACGTGCGAGTATGGGCCCATCACTCGCATACCTCCTGTGCTGCCGGTCGGGCTAGAAACTATACTGTTGTTGCCAGAAACATAGAGGGAATAACGAACATCGTATCACCATAATGAACATGATTATCATTTTCATCTCATAGTGTACTCGTTCATACTCATATTGAAGGGTAAGTATCCCGATGCATGTGAACATACAATTATGCATGAGGTCCTTATAATTTTTCATTTTAAATAAATTATGCAAGACAATCTCCATTTATTCCTCAAATATTATACTCGACAATATGCGTGCACAAACTCTTATAAAATCATGTCTTAAATGACCCTAGTTTTCTACTAACTTAAAGTCGCTAACACATGCATGATGTAACATCTTGGATAGAAATATTCATTTAAAATGTATTCATAAAACAATATCATTGACTTGTTTAAGAAAAAATTAAAATATTCATAGGTAAGAATAAAACAGCAATGCCCTATATTAACCTAAAATCTACGAAATTAAATGTGACCACCCTATGCATGTGCTATTTTCTTTGAATTGTGATGCTGATGTCAAATGTGCATGGGTGTCTTGCCTTTACCCGAAATATAGAAGTAGATGTGACTTAAGTATTTTAAGAAATACTCAGCAAGTGACTCAACTATTAGGGCTAAGAAAGGCAAAGACATGGAACATGAATTGGACCTATCATTTTAAAATTGTATTCTCTTAGGCGAATATCTTAACTGGGTCATCAGACCTATCATTTTAAATCCATATTCCCATAGGCGACTATCCTAACTGGGCCATAGGATGCATATTTACTACTCTACACATGCCCCATACGTGCAAATATGGACCCACGAGGGGGTTTGCACACCTTCTGGGCCTCGTACTTGTTGGGTTAGCGTCTCTAGTGCTATTGTCGGACAACCAAAAGGAGTAGCGACCATCGTAGCATCTTGTTAAACTGACGATCATTTTCCTTTTCAAAATTACATTATTCATACTAATCCTAAGGAAAAAATATCTTGATGCATGTGGCATACCATTATGTATGAGATCCCAACTTTTTCACATTAGTTAAATCATGTAAGACAACCCCTTCCATTTTCCTTCATATCATATAATTTTATAGCAAAGTCTTTAAAACATGTCTAGGGATGTGTATCATGTCAAAACATTTTACTGCTTATCATTCATGTAATACAACGTATTATCTCATGTCATGCAACACACCATAACCTTTGACATATCGTATAGTTCCATATGTCATATCATTCAACATATCATATCATATAGTTCAACATATCATATCATAGACATATATCATATCATCAACCATATCATATCATAGACATGTCATCTCATAAATATCTCATACATATCAAACATATGACACGTGTAGAGTCATTGAGCACGTGTCATCTTACATAACACAAATTTCTACCATGTCTTTTGTAAGACCACTTGATTTCTATCTAATACTCGAATACGCTTGATTTCATCCCTCAAAGTTTGATTCAAGTATCGTAGAGATGTTTCACCCTATGAGAACATTCACTTTGTTTCATTAGAAAATTCTAGTTTCCTAACCTAATTTAACTTCAATTGAGAAATTGAACATTGTACTCACCTTTCCCTTAAATAAGATCAAATTCAGATTCGAGAGGGTAAAAAACATTGAAATCGTTCTTAAAACATCTAACCCAAATCAAATGACTTTTTTTTAGCTGTTAGAGACTAGCGAAATCGAGCCGAGTGCGCCAGTGGCTGGGGACAAGACACGTGTCGGTAGTGAGCCAGTGCGTGCAGGTTGCAATTTAGGTCGAAGCGCAGACTTCAGGTTAGAAAAGTAGAGAGTAAGTTAAGTCATTATCAACAAGAAGATCCTTGTAGGGTAGGTTTTGTTGGATTCAAACTCTCGTCCAAATATAACATATTTTAACTTGGATGTAACAACTTACTATATATAATACACCTTATTAATTATTACATGTATGATATATATTTAGATAAATAAGGTTAGAAAAGTAGAGAGATTTAGATTGTACAACCCGGCAATGTTTATTGTATACCAATTTGATTTGGCTATATATATAAAAGAAACAAAACAAAATGGATTTGTAAACGAAGAAAAAGTTACCAACTTAAACTCCCACAAAAAAATGAAGCCTCAGAACATATTCGGTCTCATCATATTTCTTGCTTTTAAATCAAACATGATTATTAGCTCATGTTTTGAACAATCCGATTCAAAGATACAACGTCCATTCTCCCCATGGGAAGTTGCAATTTGGAATCATATGAAGGATTCAACTCTCTTGGCTCACTGCAAGTCTAAAGACAACGATTTAGGCTAACATGAAATCGGCTTTGGAGAAAAATACTCTTGGACCTTCAAAGAAAATTTTTGGCAATCAACACGGTTTTGGTGCAATTTTAGCAGCAAACACGGACATGCTTCTGGTGAAGTATTTTGGCCAAAAATGGAAAATTGGTTTAGTGATCAATGTTATAATAGTATTTGTACATGGGCAGTAGAAGACAATGGCATTTCCTTACGTCTTGGTTCTAAAGAATCATATCTATTAGAGTACCCTTGGAAATGATGTTGAGTTTCATTGGATTGATTTAAACACAACTTCGAAGGATGTCAAGTTTCATTGGGTTGATTTAAACACAACTTTGAAGGATGTCAAGTTTCATTGGGTTGATTTCAACACAATTATTGATCTAGACACAAGAAAACCCATGATTTGATGTGTAGTACTTTCCTACACACGACCCACACGTGTGAACGTGAGTCTCCAAGCAGTTCACACCCCTGGACCCATCATAGTCAGGCTAGTTGTCTGTAACCGATTATTTGGAGGTTAGTAGACCCTCGAGTATCATACGAGGCATGATCATGATCATGATGATCATCATCGTAGTGTCGCATCCATACTCATCATCATAAATGGGAAAGTAACCTAATTTATATGACTAGAATATGCATGATATCCTTATAGTTTTCATCTTTAAATTATTTTATGACACAGCCCGATACATCATTCACACATTACCGTAGGTACATGCATGCATTGGCCTTCATACGTTCATCATCATTAACATCGATTGGGGTTGTGTCTTAAAAAAATTGTCTTCATAATACATCGTGGCATCTAATACATCTACATCAACTTAATATGGAATATCATCATATTAAGTCATCTCATAATCAAGCAACTTATATCATCATGTTATGATGCATCATCATCATCATGTCATCATACCATGTCATCATCTCATATCATCATTTCATATCATCATCTCATACCATCATATACAACATCACATCATCATATAATAACATCACACCATTATAGAACATCATTACATTATCATATAACAATACGTGCTAGCAGTGAGCTTGGGCTGTTACACACTAGTTTCCATAAACTCGGTGTCCTCTAACATAGCTTAAGTCACTCAACAACTAAATGCGGAAACATCTATCAATGAAACCATAAAATTCTCAATTTGCCCCATGACTAACTTTTCCACCCTACTCGTCACTCCCGTGCCCACAACCTTGCCTAAAAATCATTTTAAAAAAAAGGATGAGTATTAAAATACTCAATAACGAACTCCCCTATTGAGATCAAACACATAAACCATCACACAGCAATCAAACAAAATTGAAGGATCTTAGTGGTTAATTACCCAAAACTCACCCTGCATAATTTTTACCACATGAAAATCAACATCTACCTGTACTCCTTAAAATGACTATCAATGTCTGGTTACCCGAAAGACATAGGGTGTAACTCTCACCTTGATAATCACTTTTTGCATTCACCTCGTAGAGTGACCATTAGTGCCTGGTTACCCGATACACAGCGTGTTAACCTTACCACATGAAAATCAACATCCATCCTAACTCCTTAAAATGATTACCAATGGTTGGTTACCCGGAACACGTAGCATGTAACCCTAACCTTGATAACCATTTTCTTAAATCACCTTGTAGAATGACCATTAGTAGCTGATCACTCAAAACACACAGCATGTAACCCTAACCACAGCCTCCTTAATCATCAAAGGTAACATGCATGCATTATGTCCCAAACTATTTATTTTCATGAGCAACCATACATTATGTCACACAACTCACATCAGATATATTCTCAATCATCAAACAGAAATTATGCATGCAATAGGTCTCAAAACATTTATTTTTATAGTTAGCATACATCATATCACGTAACACTCAGCCATACAATAACAAATATATTCAACCCTTTTAGAAAAACAAAACAATTAAGTTTCAATAGAAGACCTCTTACTTAGAGAGCTTCTTTTCTAATCGTCCCTATAGATATTGGTCCAACTTCGACTTAGATTGAGCCTACATTGAAACACCCAAGTTAACCAACCCAACTTGACGTGACACAACGACGCCTACAAATCATAGGGTTTTATTGCTTACCTTCTTCCTACGTAGAGTTGGGTCAAATCCAAACTATTCAGAAAAGAACACATTGTAACTTCGTTGGTTGGCGCATTGTACCTTGGTTACGTTTACTCCTCCAAATAGTGGTTCTGGCGTTGACGATAGTGTTCAATTCTTTATGGCGATGACAATTCGATGCGCGACAACGACGAGTGGTGGTCATTCGACGTGCGGTGGCGGCTCGGGAGGGCATGGGCGATGGTGGCACCAGCACGAGCGATGGATGATAACGATGATTTAAAGAAGAAGATGATGATGATAAAGAGGAAAAACAAGGTAGCTGAACCTTAGGGTTTATTTTAATGTATTGGGCCTTGGGCCCAGGATTTGGGCTTTACATATCATCCAACCTGTTGGGTTTTATGTCCTTAAAACTCATAGTTTATAAACAAAAACATATTATGTTTTCAATAAAGTTATTATTGATGTTTATTCAGTAAAGATTGTTATTGAATAGAGTGAATGTTACTATCATTAATCTAAATCCAATAAACTAAGAACACTCTGGCTATATTACTTGAACTATATGTAGAGACATAAGAGTGAATCAAATTTAAGTATATAGTCAAAATGATGATAAAGAGGAAGAACAAGGCAGCGGCTAGGGTTTGTGAGTGGCTAGCTCAACTCAGGCTTCGTGCTCTATTACATAGGTGGTTGGCTTTTGTGGCTTTACGTAGCTAAACCCTAGGGTTTATTTTTTTTAATGTATTGGGCTTGGGCCTAGGGTTTAATTTTTAATTTATTGGGCTTGGGCTGAGGTTTATATAGCTGAACATAGGGTTTATTTTAATGCATTGAGCCTTGGGCCCAGAATTTGGGCTTTATGCATCCAGCCATGTCTGGAGTCCAAAGTCAAGTCATAGTTTTAAAGGATATGACCCATCGTTACATAATCCCAACAATGGGATAACTTATTTAGTATTTCTTAAAATATTCAAGCCACAAGCTACCCTTATTTTTCACGTAAAGGTAAAGCGGTCCTACATAGGTGACGATGAATTCTGAAATTACCATGGAAGAAATCATGTAGAGAAGTAGTATGCATTAATTTTCATTGAGTAGTTGATAGGATGATTATTTCATTTTTCATGTTCAAAGACTACATTAGTTCTATTTTCTTATTTTAAATTAAACGTGTAAGTTCATGGCTTCATTTGTAAATATTTTATTTCAAACTTCCACATATGTTATTTATGGCATTCATGTGATGATGCCTCTAATTTAAGCAAGAATATTAGGGGTGTTACATTACTGAGTGTGATATGTGATGAAAGAATGAGGATTGTCCTGCATGATTTATTACGCCACGAAGAAAAATATGTGGACCTCAAGCATATTTGTATGTTCACGTGCACCGGGATACTTCCCCTTTATGATAAAATATGGATGCGTACACTATGAGACGAAAATGATTATCCAAAGGAGCTAGTCCGACCAATAGGCTCAGAGGGTGCGCAAGCCCACCTAGTGGGCATGCTCGTACATGTAAGTCGTGTGTAGAGAAGTACCACATATCCAATTTTTCTTGATTCGAAAGTCGGCTAAGAGAATACGATTTAAAATTATAGGTCTCATCTATGCATGTGTTTGAATTCACCAAACCCAATATTGGTCACTTAAGGAGTATTTCTTAAAATACTCCAGCCTTGTGTTATGCTTAAATTTCAGGTAAAGGCAAGGCACTCATGTATCGTTGACGACGACATCACCTTGAAGATCACAGAATCTTTGTTAGTGTAGTTGCATTTTCACTCCTTAGATATTACGTTAGATTAGACCATTGTTTTAATCTTTTCTTTGGTTTTATTTATATTTCATATTGCATATTTTTCGTTGTTTTATTTTAAGGCTCTTCATGCAAATGTATAAGTCCATGACATAATTTTATTAATTATTTTAAAGAATAGATCTGCATAAAATGGTCACGTCATGCATATGGTGTAAAAAAATAAAAAAAAACCTACTAATCTCATCTCTCCCGGCCAACCTCTCACACACCACCAGACATTACAATTTATTCACGCATATTACAATTTTGAAAACTTGTATTCATATACAAATTTAATTTTTTTTTCTTCGTAATTTAAAATTTTTGGAGAACAACAATACACTTCATTATCAAATACATTTCCACACTCTTGATACAAAAACCTGGGCAGAAAACTTAGCCTTCGCAATGGTACAAGATGGGGAAGAACATGGTGAGTGTTGGTCTGCTTGCATCCATGGGAGTGTTAACTAGTGAACCCGTCCCACAGGCCATGAAGTAACCTATGGTGAGGGGGTGCTACCCCTCGGTACATGCCACCTAAACAAGTTACTCACATGATCAACGACCTCTCATAGGACGGATCCTACGTGCAGAGTAACTACTACCTAGGCTCGTGATTAATGTCCTAAAACACGACGTATCCACAATGCAGTGTAGTCGATCTACCACTGAGTAACAAGCCTTGGACACAGGATTGTCAGGTGTCTGGCTAGTGTCGTAAATCCTAGGGGGAGTGTCTTAGAGAATAAATCCTAGAAAGTCTCGACCCACCAATCTACGTGCTTACCCTAGACTTAACTCGATTCTGTTGCTTATCCTCAAAAGGGAAGGATCACACATTCATTCATAAGGAGTCACACATGCTCAATGGGGCGATGACATCCATCTAGCACCTAGAGTGCTGCTAAATAAACATCTCATCCACTGTCATAGCATGATTACTTACACCAGTAGTAAAGTATATCAAGACAGTATACTTGGTAATACAAGAAATTTCAACCACTAGCAAGCTTGTTTTCACTCGTAACTTTCCTAGTTAGTTGTTAATCAAGAATAGCTACCTAGGATTAATTTTACTAGCATGCATTCATAAGCAAGCAAATTTTACAAGTACTGCTTCATAGATTTTCATGTTGTTACTTATAGATTTGTCGTGTGCCTTCTCAAGTAGGATTACAGGACAAAAAGAAAGTCCATACATGCTCTCACGTGCTTTTCTAGAACCAAAGAAGTTTTCTAGGTGCGCATACCATGCGATATTCAAGCACAAAAGATGTTCTCTACGCGCGTTTACCACACGTCTGGCGGAGGTACAGTCGCGGGACGTGTGTCGTGGGTTAGTGAACAGGTTGGGTAGGATTTTGAGCACACGGATCGAACTCAAGTTCTTTGGTACTGTTTGAGTTACAAAGGGTAGACTGGGTCGTGTGCGGTTTAGCGAGTAAAGTGGTGTCTCACAACACGTCCTCGTTGACTAGTTGACCCATCATTCTTGCCACGTTGTGATACATTTCAAATTTTTGCTAATACGCTTCTCTCTCGTCGCCAGCAGTTGTGTATCCACGGTCGATTCTTCCAACGTTTAATTTTTCTAGATTTCGCTGAGAGACGCATTTCAATCTATTTTTTTGGATTGCTTTTTATCTTCCAATCGTTAACTAGAAATGACTTGGTTTCTTCACAAAAAATAAAGATATCCAATCAACCAATTGGATGCCATTTTTTTTTTAATTTTTAGGAAGATAGAGACCATAATAATTGAGTTCAAATTTTGGAAAAAATATATTATATAAATCTCTCGAATGTAATTCTTAAACAAATCATGGTCGAGTTTCAACACGAAACTTGTAAGAATCCTTTCCTGGAACATCGTAGTCAAATCGAACGATCATTCAACCAAAAATGACATTCGTCGATCCTCTTACTAGGACTAGATATAAATCTTTTGCCAAATTTTTCATTAGAGTGTCCGATTGGCGTCCTTTTACTTTCTTGTTTTTCCTCCTTCCACAAAAACCCAAATTCTCCCTTCCTGACTCTTCTTTGTTTTCCATACACCCCATCCCACACCCCTCAAATTATAAGGTAGAAAAAAATTACCTTTTTCTCCCCCGTGGATTTTTATCTAAAATTTTCTTAATTTGATAAATATTGAATTTTTGTTCCAAGGTTCCCTAGGGCTTCTCAAGCATTTTTTTTCCCCTTCTGCACTTGAGATTCACACTCTATGTCAATAATAAAATCCAAAAATTTCCAAATTTACGTATTAAAGTAAGAGTTATGTATCTGTTGTGGCTCGGGTGTTACCATTCAAATCCGTCAAGAATGAATAAAGCGTAGGCAAGAATTTCATTTTTTCTCATTTCGTTTCTTGAAATTAAGTTCTAAACTTTTAGTAGGTTCATATTGGGGGAATTTCACCCAAGATTCATACAGGAAGCTAGAGTTCATTACGATCTAAAGGCAGTATTTCATTGAATTTAAAGAAATGGTAAATTTCCTAAGTTTTAAATTCTGGACCGAATTTACACTTTATTATTTCCTTTTGTGGCTAAAATAAACTTAAAGAAAATACCTATGTATACCCCTAAGAAGTTACAAAATTTAGAAGAAATTAGATAGGCAATAGAAACCTCATCATATTTCTAAAATAATGAATGTTGGTAAAAAGGGAGAAGGCACGCGTTAGACAACATTGGTAGTAGCGAGTCTGAAGCTCAGTAGGACCAAGTGGCAAATGCTTGGCGGAGAGAATCGTTCAGCTACTAATTGTGACATGCATGTAGGTTAACCCGATCCCTAAACCTGGATTCGATCAAAAGCTTGCATGTGCAACTCGTTAACCTTCAACCCTAACAAAAAATGCAACCTGAACCTGATCCAATGACTCAATGAGTAACCGAGATCTATAAAAAACCTCCATGCATGAAATTCCATGTGAAAAGCCTTTCCCAACGTGTGTAAGCGCATGTGAGTCTCATTTTGTTCGTTCGACCTCCGTTTGTCAGTTTTTTGTCTTGACTTCGATATTAACATAATTATGCTTGAATTAGGATCTACGAGAGAAATTCCATAAATTCTTGAGCTCCAAACACGTGGAATAGCTGGCACAAGAAGGTAAACGTCATTCAAGTAAGTAACCACATAGACTTTAGGCAAGTAATACTTGTATAGATCGCTAGGACATGATAGCATGCGAGCATTCCTTTCTTTTTATGAGCATGTATTGTACGTATGTCTTTTATGTATTATATGCATGATTAAAATACAAATTGAGCAATATGGATGTGTATGTTATGCATGATGGAAGAAATTACCAAAATGCCACTATGATAAAATTTCGTATGAATGTCGTTTTCTATGCTTTCCATTGCATATGAAATTAGAATTGGTAAGAGCAACGTGTGCTTCGCAAGCACTAGAGAATCTTGATAAGATTAGGATGCAATAGCGTGTGCAGAATCTTGATAAGGTCCATAGATTTCTAGTGGACTAAATATGATAAGAATCTTTATTATTTTTAATTTTATAATGTTTGGAATTGTCAAAGGGTAAAATTTCGGAATTAAATCATGGCCACAAATGTCATTTATGGGGAGTATAAATACCAAGAAATTGTTATGTAAAAATTAAATTCGTGGATGAATGAAATTGAGATCTCAAATTTAGACGTTTTCTTAGAGATCGGAATATCATATTTGTCATTTCTAAGTTTCAAGCAATTCTTGTGGTAGAATTGCATCCGAGCCATTCAATCAAGCCTTGATTAAGTTTGATTACGGAGTGACTCGATTTAAAACAAGGTTTCCAAATCTTGCTTCTAGATCTTCGATTGTAAGAGGTAATCTAATTCTAGCCTTATCTCTTGGTTGATCCGAATTTTGTATAAGTAGGTGTTAATTACTTGGATTCAAGTGTTCTTGGTTCAACAAAAGCATGATTCGTTAGATTGAGGATTAGGGTTGCTTTATCAAAATATCGTAGGATAGTGGGCGGTGATAAAAAAAATCTAGACCTGTGTTTACCCAAAGATGTGATTAGAGGCCCCTAATAAAATAGTAGATCTCCACGACTCCAAAGAATGACCAAGGTAACTATTTAGACTATGAGATGCGTGAATGCTATGCTATCTTTAGACCCTCCAATCCCTCTCCACTACAATATTAGTACTATTGAGCTAAGCACATGCTAGTTAGCGTAGTTTGAGCTTCTGTTCCGCTGCATGGTCAATGGTCTCTTGAATATGGCCACTATGTTGTTAACCTGTTCCTTAAAAAGGGAGTGTGGGATAACATGTGATAGCCTAATTGTTGGCTAATGTAGAAGAATCACATCCCCCAAATATAGGTGACTCTCTGGCCCTACGGAAGAAACCAACCAACCTCTTTTCCAAGATGTTCATACTAGAAATCACCGTATTGCCTGATTAGAATTTTATGAGGACGTGCCTCAACCTAGGTATTCGATCCCTCACTGCATAAGCAAAACAAGTTTCAATGGTCAAAGAATAGAAAGATGGTACAAATAAGTAAGAAAAGGTAGCATCTAGGCTGCTACTTCAACTTCCTTTTACACTTTGGTACAAGTACCGTCAACTTAACTTGATTTTGTTGCTTATTCTCAAAAGGGAGGGATCACACAATCATTCACTAGGAGTCACACATGCTCAATGGGGCGATAACTTCCATCCAGCGCGTAGAGGGTTGTCATAGCATGATTACTTACACCAGTAGTAAAGAATATCAAGATAGTATACTGGGTAAGACAAGAAATTTTAACAACTAGCAATTTTGTTTTCACTCCTTGTAGGTTTCCTAGGCAGTTGTTAATCAAGAATAGCTACCTAGGATTCATTTTACTAGCACGCATTCATAAGCAAGTGAATTGTACAAGTATTGCTTCGTAGATTTTCATGTTGTTACTTACAGATTATTCGTGTGCCTTCTCGAGTAGGATTATAGGACAAAAAGAAAGTCCGTACACGCACTCACGTGCTTTTCTAGCACCAAAGAAGTTTTCTACGTGCGCATACCATGCGATATTCAAGCACAAAAGATGTTCTCTACGCGCATTTACCACACGTCAGGCGGAGGTACAGTCGCGGGACGCGTGTCGATGGTTAGTGAACAGGTCGGTTAGGATTTTGAGCACGCGAATCGAACTCCAGTCCTTTGGTACTGTTTGAGTTACAAAGGGTAGACTGGGTCGTGTGCAGTTTAGCGAGTAAAGTGGTGCCTCACAACACGTCCTCATTGACTGGTTGACCCGTCATTCCTACCACGTTGTGATACATTTCAACTTTTTGCTAATACGCTTCTCTCTCGTCGCCAGCAACTGCGTATCCACGGTCGATTCTTCCAACGTTCAATTTTTCTAGATTTCGTTGAGCAATGCATTTCAATCTATTTTTTTGGATTACTTTTTATCTTCCAATCGTTAACTAGAAATGACTTGGTTTCTTCACGAAAAATAAAGATATTGAATTAACCAATTCGATGCCCTTTTTTTAAATTGTTAGGAAGATAGAGACCATACTAATTGAATTCAAATTTTGGAAAAAATATATTTTCTTACCGAAATTATAAATCTCTCGAATCTAATTCTGAAACAAAACATGGTCGAGTTTCAACACGAAACTTGTAAGAATCCTTTCCTGGAACATCGTAGTTAAATCAAATGATCCTACAACAAAAACTGACACTCATCGATCCTCTTACTAAGACTAGAGATAAATCATTTGCCAAATTTTTCATTAAAGTGTCTGATTGGCGTCCTCTTTACTTTCTTGTTTTTCCTCCATCCACAAAATTGAAATTCTCCCTTCCTCTCTCTTCTTTGTTTTCTATACACGTCATCCAGACCCCTCAAATTATAAGGTAGAAAAAATTGATGTTTATCCATGTATGCGTGATACATACATGAAATATGTTATGGAGGGAAGGAGAAAGGAAATGAAATAAATGTTATCTTATGAATAAAAATCATGGGACCTCGTGCATGTATGTATGTCATGTATATCGGGATACTTCCCCGTTATGTTATGCTAGTACGGATGCATACCTTCGATATTTATGTTCGACATGTTATCATTAAACCCTTTTCTTTTATGAGGGTCCAGTGACATGTATTATGTTGTGCTCGACAATGTTCGGCCTAAGAGGCACGTATACCAATCCGTCTGATGGGTCCATGTATGCGTACGTGAGTCGTGGGTAGAAAAGTACCATGCATCCAACTCTGCCAAGAATTGAAAAAAGACACTAGTGGTGGTTCAAAACTGGTTCATGAGGAAAAAGAAATTTGAACTACAAAAGGTTAGTACTTAAAGACCTTTAGTTTTAATACTTATGAATATGCTAGTTATTTACTATAATTGGTGTGCTAAGAGTGCCTAAGATCCAAATTGCTTCCGCATGTGTTATATTAACTCCATCAATTGGTATCGGAGCAAGTTTTGAGCATGGTGGCTACCATTTCAGGAATGAAATTTTGTGGTTGCTAAAGTGGATGTTTTTGGTTTTGACATTCTTTTTATGCTTCCATTTGATACAATTATTGAAATTGGCCTACTGTGTAAGGGCTTTAATGAGTGAAGAAAGGTTTGTATTTTATGGAGTCATTAGAGTCCATTATAGGTTGTAATTGATCAAAAATGGAAGAGAAAGCAAGCAACAATTACGCAACTTGGAAATAAAACTTAAACACAATACTTGTAATTGATGATTTAAAGTTTGTTTTAACTGAGAAATGTCCTCCAAACCCCAGCTCAAATGCAAACAGAACAGTTTGGGATTCATATGACAGATGGACAAAGGCAAATGACAAAGCCCGAGTGTACATTTTAGCCAGCCTATCTGATGTTTTGGCTAAAAAACGATGTCATGGGTATTGTTAAAGAGATTAGGGAATCTCTGAAATGGATGTTTGGACAACCGTCCTTCTCCCTTAGACATGACGCCATAAAATACATTTACAACTGCCGTATGAAAGAAGGGACCTCAGTTAGAGAACATGTCCTGGACATCATGGTCCATTTCAATGTGGCAGAAGAAAATGGAGATGTCATTGATGAGAAGAGTCAAGTCAGTTTTATCATGGAGTCTCTTTCGAAGATCTTCTTCCAATTCCGCACAAATGTGATGATGAACAAGATAGAATATAACTTGACTGCTGTTCTCAATGAGCTACAGACTTATCAGTCCCTCTTAACAAACACAAGGGACAAAGAGGAGAAGAAAATGTTGCTATCTCTAAAAAATTACTACGAGGATCATCCTCCAAAAATAAGTCCGGACCTTCAACTTCTAAAAGTGTTTTGATAAAGAAGAAGGGTAAGGGGAAAAATAAGATTCCTACTGACCCCAAACACAAGGTTCAAAAAGCAGATAAAGAAAAATGTTTCCATTGCAACGAAAATGGACACTGGAAGAGAAATTGCCCAAAATACCTTGCAGAGAAAAAAGTTGAAAAGACACAACAAGGTAAATATGATTTACCCGTTGTAGAAATATGTTTAGTAGAGTATGATAACTCAACTTGGATACTAGATTCAGGAGACACTAATCATATTTTTTCTTTTTTCTAGGAAACTAGCTCATGGAGAATGATTGCGGACGGCGAGATAACACTTAGGGTTGGAACAAGAGAGGTTGTCTCAGCAAGATCAATAGGAAATTTAAATTTATTTTTTGGAGATAGATTCATTATATTAGATAATGTACTTTTTGTTCCTAGAATGAAAAGAAATCTAATATCGATCTCTTGTTTATTAGAACAATTGTATAAAGTATCTTTTGAAAACAATGAAGTGTTCATTTGCAAAAGAGGTATTCATATTTGTTCTGCAAAACTAGAAAACAACTTATATATGTTAAAACCGAGTGAAACAAAAGCTATTTTAAATACGAGATGTTTAAAACAGCTAAAACTCAAAATAAACGACAAAAGATTTCTCATAATACCTATCTTTGGCACTTAAGACTAGGCCACATTAATCTCAATAGGATTGAGAGATTGGTTANCAGTTGCAAATTCAAAAGAACCAAGAAGCCATAAGTGAGGAAAACCTATTGAGCGCAAATATCATCTCATAAGGGAGATTGTGCAACGAGGAGATGTGATCGTCACACAGATAGCTTCAGAGCACAACATTGCTGATCCATTTACAAAGCCCCTCACAACTAAAGTGTTTGAAGGGCACCTAGTGAGTCTAGAACTACGAGTTATGTAATCTAGGGCAAGTGGGAGAAAAGGCATGAGTATGTGATGCCCTAATTTATTGTATTTATGTCTTTCTCTCTACTCAACGTTATAAAACCCCACTAGAGTTTTAGTCCAAGTGNGGCTATCTTTACCTAATGCATCACAAGTCCAAAGCTTTTGAAAAATTCATAGAGTATAAGACTAAGGTTGAGAATGCCTCGACATAGTGGGAGGGTTATAACTCAACCTGATCATTACTTGAGTTTGGTAGAAACTCAAGTCATCATACCTGATGATGGCGTTGAGGATCCATTGACCTATAAATAGGCAATGAATGATAAAGATAGAGATCAGTGGATCAAGGCCATGAATCTTGAAATGGAGTCAATGTACTTTAATTCAGTCTAGGAACTTATAGATCAACCAGATGGGGTAAAACCTATTGGTTGCAAATGGATCTATAAGAGGAAAAAAGACTAAACCGATAAGGTACAGACCTTTAAAGCTCGACTTGTAGCAAAGGGTTATACCCAAAGAGAGGAGGTGGACTATGAAGAAACCTTCTCTCCTGTTGCTCTGTTTAAATCGATTAGAATACTCTTGTCCATTGCCACATTTTATGATTATGAAATTTGACAAATGGATGTTAAGACAGTCATTCTAAACGGCAATCTTGAAGAGAGTATCTATATGGCTCAACTAGAGGGGTTCATTGAATCAGATCACGACCAAAGGGTTTGCAAGCTTAAAAGATCCATTTATGGGTTGAAGCAAGCATCTCGATCCTAGAATATAAAGTTTGATACTGCGATCAAATCTTATGGCTTTAATCATAATGTTGACGAACCTTGTGTTTATAAAAGAATAGTCAACTCTAAAGTAACTTTCCTAGTGTTGTACGTTGACGATATCCTACTCATTGGGAATAATGTGGGATTTCTGACTGATAATAAGCATTGTCTAGCAACACAATTCCAAATGAAAGATTTGGGAGAGGCTCAGTTTGTTCTTGGAATCCAAATTGTTCGGAATCACAAGAACAAAACACTAACATTGTCTCAAGCATCGTACATCGACAAAATATTGATTCGATATAAGATGNCCACCCTCTCATTGGCCTGAAAGGGATTCGGTTTACTGGTTGGACCACAAACCAAATGTTCATAAGAGGATATGTGGGACATAAGGAACAAGAAGTAACTTCAGGGGTAAAACGGTAAATTGACCCAGCTCTAGTTATGAACAACCTGTGAAGGATTCACTTACTAATCATGGTTATATCAAATGGACAGAAATATNAGGAACAAAGTCCTAGGACACCTCAAGAAGTTGAGGATATGAGACACATTCCCTATGCTTCAACAATCGGTAGTCTGATGTATGCCATGCTATGTTCCCGACCTGACATATGCTATGCTGTGGAAATTATCAGCAGATATCAGTCCAATCCGGGACGTGATCATTGGACTGCCATTAAGAATATCCTCAAGTATCTTAAGAGAATGAGGGACTATATGCTAATGTACGGTGCTATGGATTTAATCCTTACAGGATACACTAACTCAGATTTTCAAACCGATGTAGATTCGAGGAAATTGACATCAGGATCTGTCTTCACTATGAACGGAGGAGCAATAATATGGAGAAGCATAAAGCAAGGCTGCNTGGAAAAATCCATGTGAGTGGAATTTTACGGTGTCAAAATTTGGTGAACTCAAACTTGCATGCTTGCCACATAATCCCAAACATTTGAGTGAAATTTTGAGTGTCAAAATTTGGTGATCTCAAATTTGCATGAACATGCAAACACAACTCTTTAAATAGAGTGATCATGGTACATGGAAGAGCTTCCTTGGTGAAAAACCTTGAGAAAAACATCTCACAAACACTCTCTTCATATATACAAAATCCCTCCCAAGTTTAGTCACTCATCGGATTCCACAATTCCGTTCTAAGGCCGGAGGATAGTGGAGAAGAAACTGGTGGTGGTTCGAAACCAGTTCGCGAGGAAAAAGGAATTTGAACTATAAAAGGTTAGTATTCAAACTCATGAAGTTTTAATACTTATGAACATGCTAGTTATTTACTATAATTGATGTTCTAAAAGTGCCTAAGATCCAAATTACTTCCGCATGTATTATATTAACACCATCAGTCCTCTTGCGTGAGCTCGAGATCTCGCAAGCGCGAGTGCCTAGCCTATGGTGTGACAACATTAGTGCCTCCTATTTGAATGCAAATCCAATCTTTCATTGATGGGCGAAGCATGTTGAGGTTGATTATTACTTCGTTCGTGAATAAGTATCGACTCGTTAGCTTGATGTGCGACTCATATCTTCCATGGATCAGCTGGCCGATATCGTGACAAAGTCACTGCCAGCTCCTTCTTTTAGTAGTTTTAGACGCAATCTAAACTTAGTGGTACATAGTCAACAATTATAGGGGGGGTGTTAAACATAGAATAAGTCATATCTGTACATAGTAAGATAATCTACTAATTTCCTAGGTTGTTAACATGGATCAAGGAGAATCTACTGATATCTGGTTTGTTACCTTGGATCAAGGAGAATCTACTGATTTCCTGGTTTGTTACCATGGATCAAGGAGAATCTACTGATTTCCTAGTTTGTTATCTTGGACCAAGGACCACCATGTAATCCTCATTGTACAAATCTATAAATTCATAAGGTCATGACTCATATAAGTCATAGTGCTATTCAATCTAACAACTACCAGACGAGTTAAGAGTGTCGAAAGTTCGCTTACCATTCTCGAACGATTCTCAAATTTTCGCCTTCAGATTGAGATTTTGGCTAAACTTCTTCACATATCGTGTGGAGAGTTGTTCCTAGGTGAATATATCAACATTTTAGGACTCAATTCATATAGTAAAATCTCATATCTGAAAAAGTTCGTTCAAGGGTCTTACCTCACGAAACATTCTCAAACCTTGATGCGAACGAACCTTTGCTTCTCAGACCTCTCTTTTCTCTAAGGAGTGGTCCCTCGTCGGCGGAAAATGGATTCTGATGGCGGTTTTTGATAGGATCTCTAGTAGCTCCTATTTTTTTCTCTCAACCTTTCCCTCTAACTCTCTTTCGTTTTTTTAGGCAAATTGATTAGGTCTTTCGCCCCCTATTATGGCTTGAGGGGCAAAATGACTTGGCCAACTTTCTTTTCTTTTCTTTTCTTTTTCTTTTTTTGTTGAGGCGTTACATCCACCTTCCCACGAAGATTCATGGTTGTTGGACATTTGTGGAGGTATATCTCATTTCCTTAAAAACTCGTTTTTTAGATCTCTTTTTTCGATGGTGATACCTGTGATTCGCGACGTGTGTTCACTCTGGGGGAAGGTATAAAGGTCGGTGAGGGTTTTGTCGGTTTGATTAGGGTGTTTAGGGGCTGTAACATCCACGTTGTCTTTTGTCTAGGAGCTTTCACTTGTTGACAAACTAATCACTTGATCACAAACTCAACCACGTTTCTCTTCATGCTCTTCCACTAGAAATGTTGTTTTAAATCTTGGTACATCTTAATAACTCCTTGGTGCATGGCAAATGGCAAGTTGTGAGATTCCATCAGTATTTCTTTCCTTAGCTCCTCTATTTTTGGGACACATATGCGTCCCTAATACAATAGCCCTTCATCTAAGCACTTCGAGAATCCATCTACTGGACTCTCGTCTAGCTGGCTTAGGACTTTATATAGGTTTGGATCTTCTCATTGGGAGGTAATAATTCTCTGCCTAAGCGTAGGTTGCACTGTGAGTCGGGCCAACTGTGGTATGACTCCCTCGGTCACTAGAACTATGTTGGCTCACTCAAATTCTCTTTGTACCCTTACTTCCCTTGTAATGAGAGCCAACGAGTGGACCGTCTTTCTATTAAAAGCATCTGCGACCACGTTTACTTTTCCAGGGTGGTACTAGATATCTACTTAACTTAATAGTCCTTCACCAATTCTAACCACCTTCTTTTCCACATATTTAACTCTTTCTGGGTGAAGAAATATTTCAAACTCTTGTGGTCGGTAAAAATTTTAGTTTTCCATATTTAACTCTTTCTGGGTGAAGAAATATTTCAAACTCTTGTGGTCGGTAAAAATTTTAGTTTTCTCTCAATACAGGTAGTGTGGTGAAGAAATATTTCAAACTCTTGTGGTCGGTAAAAATTTTAGTTTTCTCTCAATACAGGTAGTGTCGCCAAATTTTCAGTGCCAACACTACAACGGCCAACTTTAGATTGCAACAACCTTGTTGTATTGCATTAATACACATCCCAGTCCTTTCTTGGAGTCGTCACTATAAATCATTTACCCTTCTGAGCTCTCGAGTACCGTGAGTACCGAGGCGATTACCAATCTCTTACTCAGGTTCAGGAAGCTTGTCTTACAAGCATCATTCCCTATAAATGGTACCCTTGCACGAACCTTCGATAGTATCCCGCCAATCCTAGGAAACTTCTTACTTCTGTTACCGTAGATGGACGTTCCCACTTTCTGACTGCTTCTACCTTGGTGGGATCTACCGATATTCCGTCCTTTGTCACCATGTGTCCTAGAATAGACTTGTCGTAACCAAAATTAGCACTTGAAGAACTTGTCGTACAACTTGTTCTCTCTTAGGGTTGTTCAAACTTTTCGGAGGTGTTCCTGGTGTTCTAGATGTGTCTTCGAGTACACTAGGACGTCGTCAATGAACAACATCACAAACGTGTCTAGACAGTCCTTGAATACTTGGTTCATCAACTCCATAAACACAGTTGGGGCATTGGTGAGACCAAATGACATCACTATGAACTCTTAGTGACCATACCTTGTCCTAAACGCTATTTTTGGTACGTCTTTTTCATTGATCCTAATTTGCTGATAATCAGACCGAAGGTCTATCTTTGAAAATACAGTTGGCTCTCTGAGTTGATCAAATAGGTCTTCTATTCTAGGCAGAAGGTATTTGTTTTTTGCGGTTTTCTTATTTAGCTCTCTGTAATTGCCGCACAGACGCATGGATCCATCTTTCTTCTTAACAAACAGCACTAGCGCACCTTCGAGGGGATATGCTAGGTCAAATGAACCCTTTATCCGGTAAGTTTTGTAACTACACTACTAACGCCATGCGAAAGGGTGCTTTGGAAATAGGCCCAGTTCCCAACTCGAGTTCGATGACGAAGTCAACCACTCGGGAAAGGGGTATTCCTAGTAGATGTCCGAAAATACATCTAGGAACTCGTTTGCTATTGACATATTTTCTAGGGTCTTTTCTTTTCCTCTTACGTCTACAGCACATGCTAATATAGTCCATCCGCCTTGTTGGATTAACCTTTTTGCATTCATCATCGAGACTACCTTGGAAGTAATCCCAATACTTGTGCCTTTAAATTTGAAGGTAAGCCCTGCCGGTGGTAAAAAATTTACTTTCTTTTTATGACAGTCTATACTAGCACGATTTTCGGCTAGCCAACCCATGTCTAGTATGATGTTGAAGTCCGTCATATTTACTACTATCAGGTCAACGCTTAAAGTTTGGTTCCCTATGATTACTTGACTATTCTTTACTCTATTCCTAGCTACTAAGTCTACCCCTGCACGGGTGCTTACAGACATTTCATGCAGCAAGGGTTCTAATTCGAATCCTACTTGTACAACAAAAGATATAGAAATAAAGGAATGCTTAGAACCAGAATCAAATAAGGTAAAAATGAAATGACCTAAAACAAATAGTGTACCTGTCACCACGGTGTCGGACTTCCGAATATCCTTGCTCGTAGATGCATAAGCCCTCACTTAAGCTGACGGTGGTGCTGGTTGTTTCGTCTACTCTACATGTGTATTTACTACTCTACACATGCCCCATACGTGCAAATATGGACCCACGAGGGGGTTTGCACACCTTCTGGGCCTCGTATTTGTTGGGTTAGCGTCTCTAGTGCTATTATCGGACAACCAAAAGGAGTAGCAACCATCGTAGCATCTTGTTAAACTGACGATCATTTTCCTTTTCAAAACTACACGTTCATATTAATACTAAGGAAAAAATATCTCGATGCATGTGGCATACCATTATGCATGAGATCCCAACTTTTTCACATTAGTTAAACCATGTAAGACAACCCCTTCCATTTTCCTTCATATCATATAATTTTATAGCAAAGTCTTTAAAACATGTATGGGGATGTGTATCATGCCAAAACTTTTTACTGCTTATCATTCATGTAATACATCGTATTATATCATGTCATGCAACACATCGTAACCTTCAACATATTGTATAGTTCCATATGTCATATCATTCAACATATCATATAGTTCAACATATCATATCATAGACATATATCATATCATCAATCATATCATATCATAGACATGTCATATCATAGACATCTCACACATATCAAACATATGACACTATAGAGTCACTGAGCTCGTGTCATCTTACATAACACAAACTTCTAACTATGCCTATTGTAAGACCACTTACATGGATGACCTTGGTCGACATGCTATCTAATACTCGAATACGCTTGATTTCATCCCTCAAAGTTTGTTTCAAGTATAGTAGAGATGTTTCACCCTATTAGAACATTCACCTTGTTTCATTAGAAAATTCTTGTTTCCTAACCTAATTTAACTTCAACTGAGCAATTGAACATTGTACTCACCTTAATTTCTCTTAAATAAGATCAAATTCAACTTCGAGAAGGTCAAAAATATTGAAATCATTCTTAAAACGTCTAACCCAAATCAAATTTTTGGCGAACTACTATATTTCTTTTTTGTGCCGTTGCAAGTACCTACTTACCGTGATAGGTTTATTTTATTTTATTTGTAATATAATATTTTTTAAAATAATTATCTTATTTGAATCTTATATACTAATATACATTCCAAGGTTTCAAAGGTCACAAAAACTTCAATCTTGTGATTTAGATCATAGTACTTCACAAGCCATGGCATATTTGAATTTTGTCCTCAACATGAACTAGATCAAAATCTTTGTAACGACCATAAATTTAAAAAAAAAAAATTGTGCAATCGTCTGACGATGTACACAGTGGCCTGTGCAATTGTCATGTATGCTTTATATTTTATGATGTAGTGAGTATATTATATGATAATGATGTATGATATATGATGACGTGATTGTGTTATATGATGATGCTATATGATGTTATATGATGCTCTACAATGTTTTTACATCATGATGTTTTATGATGATGATGATGCGTGACAACATAACGATGTAAGACGTAAGATTATGAGATTACTTAATATGACATTATTAAATATTAAGACGAGGCACATGTTTTAAATTCAATGATGCATTATGATGATTATTTTTCTAATGCATAACCCTAGTTAATGTTAATGATGATGAACATAAGAAGACCAATACATGCATTACGGTAATATGTGAATGGAATATAGGGTTGTGTCATATAGATGTAATAAAGATGAAAAAATATAGGGACTTCATGCATTTTGTGTATACATATACATCGAGCTACTTTCCTTTTTATAATGATGGGTGCAGACGCGTACACTATGATAATGATGATGCTCATGCCTTGCATGACACTCAGGTCTGCTGACCTTCAGATGTCGCTACGTACAACTAGCTCGACGCTCGTACGTGTTGGTCCAAAGGGTGCGAATCGCCTAGGGATCCACGCTCATACATGTTGGTCATTTGTAGCAAAATACTACACATCTAATTTTGTCCGAACTGGAGGTTACCCCTGTGATGGTTTTAATGATAGGTTCGTAAATTATGAGTTGCATGTGTTTACATTACCAGACCCCAATAGTGGGGTAATGTATGAGTATTTCTTAAAATACTCAAGCCATGTCCTACTTCTATTTTCAGGTAAAGGTAAGGGACCCCTGTACGGCTGACGATAAAATTGCAAGTAGAGACCATGACACGTGCACAAGATAGTAGTATTTTAGTTTCTTAGACATAGGTTAGTATAGGGTGTGTGTAATAGCCCATAAATAAATAAATAAATAAACAAATAAACATAATTATAAAAATAGTTTTAATAATAATAATTAATTAATTAATTAAAAAAAAAAAAAAAAAAACAACAACCTTTCCCCTCTCTCGATTAACCTCTCCTCCCCTCCCATAATTATCTCTCCTCAACCCATTCTTACACCAAAAAGTAACCTTTACCCAGTTGTCAGATTTACGGGAGATTTACGTGAAGATAGATCTAATCAACAAGGTATATATTAAATCTTCATTTTCTTTTATCCTATTTTTTTTATATAGAAATCACACCCATAGTTGATCTTCATTGAATTATTACAATGATCTAGCTTTGAGTTAGAAACTAAATGTCAATCATTTATACGATTCTAATCAATCACGTCAGATTCGTAATATTAGATTAAATTTTCATCAGCAGCCAAATGAATAGATTAAAGATAGAATGACCAAGAAAACTTGTGAATAGGAAACACTGAGTGGAAAGATTTGGAAACAGAGATCGCTAGAAATAGAAATTTGGAATGCATGAGAACACAATTAAAAGGAAACACATTAAAAAAAAAAGAAGAGTTGAGAATTAAAAACCACAAACTAAACATAGAGGGAAAGGTAAACATAGAGGGAAAGGTAAACACGGAGGGTAAATACAAAGAGTAGTAAAACTTAGAATAACTTGAAATAACTGTATCTACTTTCTAATACAGCGGTATGAAAAATAAGATTTTTAATAAAAATATAATTATAGATATATAACATTTCAAACTTTTAACAATGAACCAATGTAAATTAGAGAAATAATGTTGTAGAGTTCAAACCTGAAACTAATGTCATGGGCTCATATAGGTTGACTCGGATTTCAAAGGATGGAATCTAACTTTAATTAAAGAAATATTCGTGACAACGACTTAAGCTAGCCAAGTAAGTGACCTTACTATTGGCATGGTTATATTTTGATGTTGACACGTGCCCTTGGTTTTGCACGTGTCATATATATTGATATTTGTGAATTATCTGTGGATCGATATGCTTCCTATATATTATGTATATGTTATAATATGTGAATTGTATGATAATAGTTACTGTACGATGTGTTCAAGGATATGTTTGAGATAGGATACAAGAAGAATGCACAAGACAAAATGTCACAATAAGAGTAAAATACGTTCACGAAACGTTACAGTTAGGTTACATACCAGAGTAATATGGATAAGAGAGATTGATGGAAGAATACAGTTAAGTTACGGGTAGAAAGGGATAGGTTTGTGATAGATTGATAGAACGATAGCGTTAGGTTAAGTTCTTGTGATGATATGACTAAGGTATGTTCACGTAATGATATGTCTGTGATAGGTATAAGAACGTTGAGGCTATGATAAGTTAGAGAATGATATGACTATGAAGTGTTTATGTTATTACTTGTTTATGATATGATACATTGTGATGCAATATGTCATGGTATGATGTGTATATGATGAAATGTTATGTTAAAAGCATAGAACGTTATGTTAGGTCTTTTAAATTGTGTGTGTATACAGCATGATATGAATGACATGCAATTACGATAAATGACATAAAATATAACCCCATTAGAATTATGTATGATTTGAGAACGGAAGAATGAGAAACGATATGATATGAATGATGAACGATATCTGAAACGATATGAAAAATGATATGATATGTACTTAATGCTAACAGGGTTATATTAAAGGATAATGAAATTGTAGAAGTAGTGGGACCTCATGCATATGGGGGGATACCCCTATCCCATCACGAAGATACGGATGTGTACATCCAATAGCAGGACAACGATCGTTATGCTTTGCATAGCGCTGCAGTGACGGTTACTAGTTCTAACGGCTCCCGGCATAAGGAGTTCCCAAAGTATGCTCACCGGATAAGGAAAGTGGCCCAGCGGTGTGCGAACTAGCTGGTGAGCTAGAGTATATATGGTACACGTCCACGATTACCCATTGGGACAGCACCGTAGGGAAAACGAAATGAAACGAAATGAAAGATAGGTCCCATCATTTCATTGCATGTGATTGTTTCATTTATCCCTTACTGAGTATTTCTTTAAATATTCAAGCCATGTGCTACTACATTTTTCAGGTTAAGGCAAGGCATTCCTGTACAGCTGACGATGACATCGCAACTCGAGATCATGGCTCATGCATAGGATAGTGGTATTTTTTTTCTTAGACTTAGGCTAGAATAGGATGTTTTAAACTTAAACGCTTATTTATTTTATTTCGAGTCTTTTGTTGTGTCGTTTTAAAGATGTTTTCGAAACATGTAAGTCCATGACTATGGAATTTAAATGAAGTCTTCCACATTTAATGTTTATGATACGTATACAGTAGCGACCTTAAATTAAGTAGAAAATTTTGGGTCGTTATAAGGTGTTTTACTTTTGATGTTTTAATTATTATTTTTATTTATTATTTCCTTCTGTGGTCTTAAAGATGCTTGCAAAGGCCTAATTTATGGGAGTGTTTTAAATTTATATTTTAAGATAAAGTTTTAAATGTTTAGTTCGGTATAAGAACATAGAGTATGATGACAGTAGAGAATTTAGGTTACTAGAAATTTAGGATCGTTATAATCTTTCATCCAACAAAAGTAAAATAATGGTTAGATTCTAGATTATATTACCCGACAAAGAAGTTAATTAAATATTGAATTTCTTATGTGTTTGTGTTGTTACTTTTGCTTTAATCATTATCAACAAAAAAATCATTATAGGGTAGGTTTGGCTGGATTCAAACACTCATCCAAATATAACATATTTTAACTTGGATGTAACAACTTTCTATATGTATATTGCACCCTATTGAACTGTATGGTAACATTTAGATAAATAAGAGGTTTAAATGGTATAACTGGTGAATCTTTATTGAACAAAACAAAATGGATTTGTGAATAAAGAAAAAGTTACCAACTTAAACTAAAAAAAAGTAAATAAATAAATAAATAAAATGAAGCCAAAAATGAATTATTTTGTGTGGTCCTATTGCTTGCTTTTAAATCAAACATGATTATTAGTTCATGTTTTGCACAATCGGTTTTGTGTGGTCCTATTGCTTGCTTTTAAATCAAACATGATTATTAGTTCATGTTTTGCACAATCGGACTCAAAGATATAACGTCTAAAGACAACTATTTAGGCCAACATGAAATTGGCCTTGAAGAGAAATACTTTTGGACCTTCAAAGAAAATTTTTGGCAATCAACACGGTTTTTGTGCAATTCTTGAAGAGAAATACTTTTGGACCTTCAAAGAAAATTTTTGGCAATCAACACGGTTTTTGTGCAATTCTTTTGGTAGTAGAAGACAATGGCATTTCCTTACGTCCTGGTTCTAAAGAACCATATCTATCAGAATACCCTTGAAAATGATGTTGAGTTTCATTGGGTTGATTTCAACACAATTGTTGATCTAGACACAAGAAAACCCTTATTACTTATCTATTTTAAGATTCGAGGTCAATCCTTTTAAATTGTTGAGCTAAAATGTATATTGATGATAATAAAAATAAAACATCATATAGTTATATATATATATATATATATATATTTTCTGAAAAGATACAAGTTGTAAGGAACGGGCTGACTCGATGACTTCATAAAAGACGGAAAATTTTTAAAACATAATACATATTATATCAAAAAAAAAAGTTCATACATAAGTTTTTAAAACACAACCTAATAGTTAAGACACAAAGTATGGAATGGGCACAAAACATTTTTAAATAGAAAGGTTGAGGACGACGGGTGAAACTTGTCTATAACACCTACTCAAGAGTTCGCTCCCAACCTCGAAAAGGTCCTTATTACCTGAAAGATATGAAAAATAAGGAATGAGTACAAAGACTCGGTAAGTAGCCTATTTGTAGACTCTTAATTATGTCCTTGATATGGTAGAGTATCACACTCTTTCTTTTCTTTTTCTTGTTCTTGTAAGTATTTATGCTCTTTAGTTCTTATCCTTGACTTGTGGGTTCATATCACGATCTATCTTGAGAAACTTGGTCCTTGGATCTTTAAACTTTAGTTTTAATCTAAGGGCCTTAGTACTATAGTTCTTAGTTCTTGGTTCTTGGTCTTAGAACTTAGATCAGGATCCATGTTCTAGTCATTGATCTTTGTCTTGTTCTTGGTACTTTCTAGGTTCTTGTTCTGCTCTTTGTTCTGTTAAAGATATTTAGTACTAAATTATACCATATACATCATATTTGATATTTTATTATAGGCAAATATCTAAATATTTGTCGTCTTACCATAGGTATCTTTCCATATATTGTTCTTTCTCTTTATTACTATTTCCATATCCTTGTAATTTATTTGATTATAAACAGAGAACTTTTATACACCATTTAAGTGTGGTGGTTTAGCAAACATTCTCAGGTTCGTTCTCCAAGACACTCCCCCTAAGATTTACCGTACTAGTCATGAACCTGACAACCTTTGTCCAAGGTTTCATGCATTTCAAGGGACAGAGTTTCATAATATTTGGAGGTTATGTAGTTCGTGAACTGAAGGTAAATTACCTTAGGGGTATTATGGTCATTTGACATCATTTCTTGGTTTACCTACTTAACCTTATCCAATAACCACCAAATTTCATATATAGTCTTAACATACCATATGCATTTGAGTTAACATGCAGCAGTTCATGCAATATTAACAAACATGCTCAACGGGAAGATAACGTCCATCTTCATTGGGAGCACATATTTCACAAGTTTTCCTTCCTACTTTATCATGCATACATATAGTATCACATTCTCACTCTAAAATGATTTCAGAGTCAATCATATCTAGATCCCATTGATTTTCTTAATTAATTTATTTGCATGGCTTACATGCTAATACGGTAGGTCCGGCTAGCTAGGTTTATCAATTTTGCAGCATGCATGCTTAATCCAAGCGTTTCCTACAATTACTACTTGTGGGAATCCAAATGGTTACTTTCTTGGTTAACACGTATTTTCCGGATCTCAAGTCTCTCGCGGTAGAGGGTTCCAAAAATTATAAAATTTCCTTGATGGGTCCTAATTCACTAATAATAAGGTCAGTATTGGAATTAGGATGAAAAACAAGCAAACAGGCGAAAAACGGGTAAGAATAGGGGACTTCACGTGCTTGCACGCACAGGCAAGCTCCCATACGCGCTGGCACGCGCCCCCCACACGCAATGCACACACGTGGTAAGCTTGGGCATCGTGCGAGCAGTGGCGCACATCAAACCCCAACGACGCAAACTTACCCTTCAAATTTTTTGGACGACACACATGGTGCACAGGGAGTGGCAATATCGTTAGGTTGGACTATGGTCACCAGATTGGTCACGGGTCAGTTTGGTGGTTCCAGACGCTGTTCGATTCACGTGAGCATTTTGATTTCGGTTTGACCTTAATCCGAGCGTGCTGATGCGTGTCAATAGGTAGGCTGAATGCATTTCTCTAGTGAAATGCTTCCATGTGTTACTCACCAGTTCCACCGAGCTCCTTTATACATTAGGCGACGCGTGGCGGCAATTTTCTCTCTCATACGTTTTTTCAATTTTCCAGATTTCATCAATTTCATGTGTTCAAACCATTTGCTTTAGATTTTCGTAACTTTTCGCACATAACTTGGATTGACTTGGTTTCTTCACCAAAGCGTAGATTTTTTATTCACCTGCATTGACGCATTTTTTTTTAATTTTTTGTCTTGAATATAGAATGAATTAAATTCATTCAAAGATACTAGAAAACGTGAAACTCACATTTTCTATTCTTGACCAGTTCACCCGAATAAGGTGAATGTACATAAGGTGAATGTACTCTATGCTACCATACTTTCATAATATGTCACATTTGCAATAGCATAATAAGTAAACATGAAATTACAAAACGTAACATTTGTCATTATAACAACACGTCATAACATAATATGCAAATATAGAAATCACAAGGGACGACACAAGCAAGGGCCACTGGGCATCCGCCACTCGTGCTTCAAACAATTCATCGAACCAAAACAGTAGTGAAGAAACTTACCAAGGTAGCTAAGTTGAAGTCCCTAAATCGTACTTGGAGCTAGTTCAATTTTTCCCTTTGAAATCCAAGTAAACCTATGCGAGTTCACGACACTTAATTAGCATAGATCGAGCAAAATGAAATACGGATGAAAATCTAGAATACTGTTAACATAATAGAAAAGAAAAATAAAAGAAAAATACAAGAAGAAAAAGGAAGAAAAAGGAGATATTGTAAAGCCAAACCCTTACCGAAAAAGACTAGAATAGAATAGAAAAAACAAAAAGAAGAAAGAAATACGGAAAGAAAATTTAAGCGAAGATGTGGGAGCAAGAATTGATTAAAAGAAAAAGGGGAAATTTAAAGAATTAAAATAAATACGGTTAATTTTAAAAATACATAGATGAAATTTAAAATAGTAAATGGTGAACATAATTAAAATTAATAAAAAAGGAAGTAGATGAAAAAGAGGAAATTTAATAGAGAAAAAATTAAGGATTTGGTGAACATTAAAATATAAAACCGAAGAAATATCATTTCAAGAAACTCCATCAAATTCTTTCTAGTAACAATATCTTCCCTAAAAAAGTAATAAAAGTATATGGTTAGGTTATGGGTAGAAAGGGATAGGATTATGATAGATTGATAGAACGATAGCGTTAAGATACGTTCCTGTAACGATATGACTAAGGTACATTCATGAAACGATAACACTGTGATAGGTATAAGAATGTTAAGGCTATGATAAATTAGGGAAGGATATGACCCTGAAGTGTTTACGATACGATATGATTATGATACGACACCTGAATTACATATATATATATATATATACACACATTGTGATATGATATGAAATATGTTATTGTATGAGACAAGTGATAAATGACATGTTTATGATATGATATATTGTGATTGTATACGTAACACCCAAACCCCAACGAGAAACTTAAAATATAAGTTTTCCCCTCTAAGTGAACTTCTGAGATTTTATTGAGTATGTTAGAGACTGAATTTTAAGATGAGGTAGAAGAAAAAAATGTTTAGAAATATCTCAAGATCTCAAGAAAAATATAAAAAGAAAAATGGTAGAAAATTAGAAAAATGGTGAAAGTCAACCCTAGGGTAATTTGGTCATTTTCCCATCTTCCTCCTTAAGAACCTGAAAGGGTGGTTAGTAAAAGATGAATAAAAGAATAGAAATAAAAACCATCTTCCTCCTTAAGAACCTGAAAGGGTGGTTAGTAAAAGATGAATAAAAGAATAGAAATAAAAAGGGTAAGGAAAGAGAGGAAAGAGAAAGGGTGGTTAGTAAAAGATGAATAAAAGAATAGAAATAAAAAGGGTAAGGAAAGAGAGGAAAGAAAAAGAAAAGAAAAAGAAAAGAGAGAGAGAGAAAGAAGGTTCTAGAGAGAAAGAAGTAACAGCTACTTCCAATCAGGCCACAAGGAGTTTGATTCGAGTGAGATTTCTTCACAAATCCTTCGCAGAACCTATTGGAAGCTTTCTGGACCCTTGAATCATTCAAAACTGTCAAGGAACGAAGAAAATTCGTAGGTAAATTCTTGAACATTTATTTTCGGATTTTCTTCAGATCTATGAGAAATATTTAGAGTTAGATTCTGAAATTTGGGTAAGTTAATTCAGAGAGGATTAAGCTTTCTGGACCCTTGAATCATTCAAAACTGTCAAGGAATGAAGAAAATCCGTAGGTAAATTCTTGAACATTTGTTTTCGGATTTTCTTCAAATCTATGAGAAATATTTAGAGTTAGATTCTGAAATTTGAGTACGTTAATTCAGAGAGGATTACGCTCTTAATCCGTGAAAGAAGTCTTGATTGATTCAGATCAGAAATAGAAGTTTCGGCTTTCACCAAAGGATGTAAGTATTGATGATCTTGCCAACTTTGGACCAAGTTTATTATGTCTGTAGTTAGAAATAAATTACAAGAAAAATACCTATGTGTAGATGGAGATGAGATCTATAAATCTCGGGAAGAAATCTCGTTAATCCGAGTTGTGTAGAAAGAAATACGAAAATGCAAAGAAAATAGAAAATAATCAATTTTATGGAAAATCGCAGAGATGAGAGGAAGAAGACGAATGACGAAGGGACGTGTGTTAGGAAAGGAGAGTGTCGCGCATCATCTGAAAGATAGGACACGTGTTAGGCGTGAAAAGGCGGGGGAAAATTTACGAAAAATACTGCGTTACGTAGGGTTTGAAGATCGGTGCCCGCTACCAGATTCGTGAACCTGCGCGCGACCTGAACCTGTAGCTGCCACGCGTCAGTGTGGGAAAATTTGTAGGAACCCGCGTGCGTCCAGATTCGAACACACGCCTTGCCTCTCAGTGGACTAGTCAGCCATCGCCACGTGGCGACACACCAGCGCGCGACTCCATCCCCTCAACGCGTCCGTACGCGTGCGTGTCTGTACGTGTAGGAAATCCCTTCGGTGCGTGAGGCGCACGAACCAACTTATGAGATCTATTTTTATCCCGATTTGACTTCTGTTCGACTATTTTTCATCTCAGTTTTGATACTGATCTAAGTCTAACTTGAATTAGGACCTATCAAGGAAATTCCAGAATTTTTGTAACCTTTTCCGGCAAATAATTCGAGCTTGGGAAGGCACACGTCAACTATGTAAGTAGCCATTTTGATTCCCACGAGCAGTACTTGTAGGAACCGCTTGGAACGAGCATGTATGCTACCACCCATAAACTTAGCTAGCCGGACCTAGAATATTTGTATGGAAACTGCGAAAATGAAATGATTAAGAATAGCTAGATATGAAATGTTTATTAAATCTGTTTTGATTGAGATTCTGGTTAGGGTGCTTGTGACTAAGTAGGCTAGACGAGACCTTAGATTGGGGGACCTCTAGAATACCGTGCAATTAGACCTGCAAAATGATTACCAGCAGATCTAGAGCTCAAAATTCCAAACTCGATAAGTTTGTGAGCCAGGCACGAGAATCCTAGAGATACATGAAGCCAAGTCTAAGCCACCAAGTTCCACCTTAGAAAGAATAATAGGTCACCACGGTAACTGTAGGTAGCCCGCTAGAGTTGAGCAGTGTAGATAGTGTCATCAGAACCTCCACTTCGCTCTCTCCTCCGATACCGTACCGTCAAGACAGAGCTCTAGTACGGAGATCGTTGAGCTTGACAGATCAGGAAAGGGAAGTGTGACAGGTGCCCAGACCTAGTGGTGATAGCTAAGGGGTCTTCTGAATAGGACTCCTGGGCCGTAGAAACCCATCCCTGAGCGGGGGACGTGGAGCCACACAGGATGACTCAATTGTTGACCGGCACACAGAGGGTCACACCCCGAATTTAGTGGATGTATGGTCCCGTGTAAGGGTCATCAGCTAACCTTTATGGATTATGTTCAGAGAGAGTCACGTATTCAGATCCAGCCATACGATCCCCTCAGATTTACTTATGAGGTCGGATCTCACCTCAGGACACTGATCATTTCACTGCTTAAGATGGGCAAACCTCCTAAGTTAAAGAAAAGAGAGTTGCAGCTTAGATCACTCTCCTTAGAAACCCGAGAAAGACCGTGGATACCTACCAAGATAAGGATGCGAAAAGAGCCTAAAAGTAGGTTGCTTACTGAGTATATTTTTATACTCACCCCTTTCTCCCTTTTTTTTCAGGTACCAGTCGATACGGGGAGGTGTTCGAGAGCTGCACTGTCACAGAGGGCTGTCGTTCCGGAGCGTCAGTCTCTTGTCGGTCTTTTAGAGTCATTTGTCCGTTTTTACATTTAGAGTCTTTTGTATTTCATTTTATATTTGTAATTACTATGTGTAACATTTGACTTTGATTTTATATTTAATTTTGGTGTCCTTGATTTTCTTTTTTTGTTTTAAATTTTGCCAGATTTTTACCTTCTATTTTATTTTCTTTTTCTTTTTATTTTTTTTTATTTCGTCTTTTTAGTCACGATTCGGTCTTTCGAAGCCTCGAAAGTGTGATCGTGACAGTATATGTTATGGTATGATAGGTATGAAATGTTACATCTTTGTACTCATTCCTTATTCTCCATTTTTTTCAGGTAAGGAGCTGGTCGAAGTTGGGAGTGGTCTCTTGGGCAGGTGCCATAGAATAACCTCACCCGTCGTCCTCAACTCTTTTGTTTGAAAATGTTTTGAGTTCGTTTCTTATTTTGTGTTTTAAATATTGTCGTGCTGTAAATTACTTATGTGCGCACATTATTTTGTTATAATATTGTCTCACCCTCTGATCGCCCTTCATGATTCCATTGGTCTTAGACCTCTAAAGGTGTTCAATCCAAAGTCTCGACCCACCAATCTACGTGCTTACCCTAGACTTAACTCGATTCTGTTGCTTATTCTCAAAAGGGAGGGATCACACAATCATTCATCAGGAGTCACACATGCTCAATGGGGCGGTAACTTCCATCGAGCACCTAGAGGGCTAATAAATAAACATCTCATATACTGTCACAGCATGATTACTTACACCAGTAGTAAAGTATATCCAGATAGTATACTGGGTAAGACAATAAATTTCAACAACAAGCTCATATCAGACTAAACCATAGAACAGTGTGACGAGTGAGTTCAAAGTGTTCGAATTCAAAATAGGGAATATGCGCTACATATATACGATATATTTAACCGCATTTTTTTTATTTACGAATTAAACAAAAAGAGAGAATCTAAGATATTTAAATAAGATTTAAATATCTTAATCAAATATGTGTCGGAATTGATTGAGATTGGCATTTGAATTGATATTAAATATTAATTAAATAGTTTAATTAATCAGTTAATATTACTTTAATTGAAATTAGTTATTCAAATTAATTGTTGAATTAAAATGAAGAAAGTCAAAATGTTGACTTCATTTAATGGAAAAATCCATGTCAGTGGAATTTTGAGGTGTCAAAATTTGGTTTAACCAAACTTGCATGCTTGCCACATAATCCCAAACATTTGAGCGGAATTTTGAGTGTCAAAATTTGGTGATCTCAAACTTGCATGCTTGCCACATAATCCCAAACATTTGAGCGGAATTTTGAGTGTCAAAATTTGGTGATCTCAAATTTGCATAACATCAAACATAACTCTATAAATAGAGTGATCATGGTACATGGAAGAGCTTCCTTGTTGAAAAACCTTGAGAAAAACTTTTCACAAACACTCTCTTCATATATACAAAATCCCTCCCAAGTTTAGTCATTCACTGGATTCCACAATCCCGTTCTAAGGCCGGAGGATAGTGGTGAAGACACTAGTGATGGTTCGAAACTTGTTCGCGTGGAAAAAGAAATTTGAACTATAGAAGGTTAGTATTCAAACTCATTAAGTTTTAATATTTATGAACATGCTAGTTATTTACTATAATTGATGTTCTAAAAGTGCCTAAGATCCAAATTGCTTCCGCATGTATTATATTAACACCATCAGTCCTCTTGCTTGAGCTCGAGATCTTGCAAGCACGAGCGCCTAGCCTATAGTGTGACAACATTGGTGCCACCTATTGAATGCAAATCCAATCTTTCATTGATGGGCGAAGCATGTTGAGGTTGATTATTACTTCGCTCGTGAACGAGTATCGACTCGTCAGCTTGATGTGCGACTCATATCTTCCATGGATCAGCTCCCCGATATCGTGACAAAGTCACTGCCAGCTCCTTCTTTTAGTAGTTTTAGGCGCAATCTAAATTTAGTCAAGATTGATAGGGGGGTGTTAAACGTAGAATAAGTCATATTTGTACAAGATAATCTACTGATTTTCTAGTTTGTTACCATGGATTAAGGAGAATTTACTGATTTCCTGATTTGTTACCTTGGATCTAGGAGAATCTACTGATTTCCTAGTTTGTTACCTGGGATCCAGGAGAATCTACTGATTTCCTGGTTTGTTATCTTGGACCAAGGACCACCATGTAATCTTCATTGTACAAATCTATAAATACATAAGGTCCTGACTCATATAGGTCATAGTGCTATTCAATCTAACAACTACCAGATGAGTTACGAGTGTCGGAAGTTCGCTTACCGTTCTCGAACGATTCTCAAATTTTTGCCTTCAGATTGAGATTTTGGCTAAACTTCTTCACATATCGTGTGGAGAGTTGTTCCTAGATGAATATATCAACATTTTAGGACTCAATTCACATAGGAAAATCTCAGATCAGAAAAAGTTTGTTCAAGGGTCTTACCTCACGAAACATTCTCAAACCTTGATGCGAACGAACCTTTGCTTCTCAGACCTCTCTTTTCTCTAAGGAGTGGTCCCTCTCAGCGGAAAATGGATTCTTATGGCGGTTTTTGATAGGATCTCTGGCAGCTCCTATTTTTTCTCTCAACCTTTCCCTCTAACTCTCATTCATTTTTTAGGTAAACTGATTAGGTCATTGGCCCCCTATTATGGCTTGAGGGGCAAAATGACTTGGCCAACTTTCTTTTCTTTTCTTTTTCTTTTTTGTTGAGGTGTTACATCCACCTTCCCACGAAGATTCATGGTTGTTGGACATTTGTGGAGGTAGATCTCATTTCCTCAAAAACTCGTTTTTTAGATCTCTTTTTTCGATGGAGATACCTGCGACGTGTGTTCACTCTGGGGGAAGGTATAAAGGTCGGTGAGGGTTTTGTCGGTTTGATTAGGGTGTTTAGGGGCTGTAACATCCACGTTGTCTTTTGTCTAGGAGCTTTCACTTGTTGACAAACTAAGCACTTTATCACAAACTCAACCACGTCCCTCTTCATGCTCTTCCACTAGAAATGTTGTTTTAAATCTTGATACATCTTAATAACTCCTGGGTGCATGGCAAATGGCAAGTTGTGAGATTCCGTCAATATTTCTTTCCTTAGCTCCTCTATTTTTGGGATACATATGCGTCCCTAATACAATAGCCCTTCATCTAAGCACTTCGAAAATCCATCTATTGGACTCTCGTCTAGCTGGCTTAGGACTTTATGTAGGTTTGGATCTTCTTGATGGGAGGTAATAATTCTCTGCCTAAGCGTAGGTTGCACTATGAGTCGGGCCAACTGTGCTATGACTCCCTCGGTCTCTAAAACTATGTTGGCTCACTCGAATTCTCTTTGTACCCTTACTTCCCTTGTAATGAGAGCCAACGAGTGGACCGTCTTTCTACTAAAAGCATCTGCGACCACGTTTACTTTTTCAGGGTGGTACTAGATATCTACTTAACTTAATAGTCCTTCACCAATTCTAACCACCTTCTCTTTCTCATATTTAACTCTTTCTGAGTGAAGAAATATTTTAAACTCTTGTGATCGGTAAAAATTTGAGTTTTCTCTCCATACAGGTAGTGTCGCCAAATTTTTAGTGCGAACACTACAACGGCCAACTTTAGATTGCAACAACCCTATTGTATTGCATTAATACACATCTCAGTCCTTTCTTGGAGTCGTCACTATAAATCATGTACCCTTATGAGCTCTCGAGTACCATGAGTACCGAGGCGATTACCAATCTCTCTTTCTGGTTCAGGAAGCTTGCCTCACAAAAATCATTCCCTATAAATGGTACCCATTTTCTTGTTAACTGTGTTAAAAGCGAGGCTATCCTAGCGAAGTCTTGCACGAACCTTCAATAGTATCTCGCCAATCCTAGGAAACTTCATACTTCTGTTACCGTAGATGGGCGTTCCCACTTTTTGACCGCTTCTACCTTGGTGGGATCTATCGATATTTCGTCTTTGTCACCATGTGTCCTAGGATAGAGACTTGTCGTAACCAAAATTAGCACTTGAAGAACTTGTCGTACAACTTGTTCTCTCTCAGGGTTGTTCAGACTTTTTGGAGGTGTTCCTGGTGTTCTAGATGTGTCTCCGAGTACACCAGGATATCGTCAATGAAAAACATCACAAATGTGTCTAGACAGTCCTTGAATACTTGGTTCATCAACTCCATAAACACAGTTGGGGCATTGGTGAGACCAAATGACATCACTACGAACTCTTAGTGACCATACCTTGTCCTACACGCTATTTTTAGTACATCTTTTTCATTGATCCTAATTTGGTGATAATCAGACCGAAGGTCTATCTTTGAAAATACAGTAAGCTCTCTAAGTTGATCGAATAGGTCTTCTATTCTAGGTAGAAGGTATTTGTTTTTTACGGTTCTCTTATTTAGCTCCCTGTAATTGCCGCACAGACGCATGGATCCATCTTTCTTCTTAACAAACAACACTAGTGCACCTTAGGGGGGATATGCTAGGTCAAATGAACCCTTTATCCGGTAAGTTTTGTAACTACACCTTGAGTTCTTCAACTCTATTGACGCCATGCGAAAGGGTACTTTGGAAATAGGCCCAGTTCCCAGCTCGAGTTCGATGACGAAGTCGACCACTTGGGAAAGGGGTATTCTTGGTAGATGTCCGAAAATACATCTAGGAACTCGTTTGCTATTGACACGTTTTCTAGGGTCTTTCCTTTTCCTCTTACGTCTACGGCACATGTTAATATAGTCCATCCGCCTTGTTGGACTAACCTTTTTGCTTTCATTATCGACACTACCTTGGAAGTAATCCCGATACTTGTGCCTTTAAATTTGAAGGTAGGCCCTGCTGGTGGTAAAAAATTTACTTTCTTTTTACGACAGTCTATACTAGCACGATTTTCGGCTAGCCAATCCATGTCTAGTATGATGTTGAAGTCCGTCATGTTTACTACTATCAGGTCAACGCTTAAAGTTTGGTTCTCTATGATTACTTGACTATTCTTTACTCTATTCCTAGCTACTAAGTCTACCCCTGCAGGGGTGCTTACAGACATTTCATGCAATAAGGGTTCTAATTCGAACCCTGCTTGTACAACAAAAGACATAGAACTAAAGGAATGCGTAGAACCAAAATCAAATAAGGTAAAAATGAAATGACCTAAAACAAATGGTGTACCTGTCACTACAGCGTTGGACTTCCCAATATCCTTGCTCCTAAATGCATAAGCCCTAGCTTGAGCTGACGGTGATGCTGGTTGTTTCGTCTACTCTACATGTGTATTTACTATTTTGCACATGCCCCATACGTGCAAATATGGACCCACGAGGGGGTTTGCACACCTTCTGGGCCTCGTACTTGTTGGGTTAGCGTCTCTAGTGCTATTGTCGGACAACCAAAAGGAGTAGCAACCATCGTAGCATCTTGTTAAACTGACGATCATTTTCCTTTTCAAAACTACACGTTCATATTAGTACTAAGGAAAAAATATCTCGATGCATGTGGCTTACCATTATGCATGAGATCCCAACTTTTTCACATTAGTTAAACCATGTAAGACAACCCTTTCCATTTTCCTTCATATCATATAATTTTATAGCAAAGTCTTTAAAACATGTCTGGGGATGTGTATCATGTCAAAACTTTTTACTGCTTATCATTCATGTAATACATCGTATTATTCATGTCATGCAACACATTGTAACCTTCAACATATTGTATAGTTCCATATGTCATATCATTCAACATATCATATAGTTCAACATATCATATCATAGACATATATCATATCATCAATCATATCATATCATAGACATGTCATATCATAAACATCTCACACATATCAAACATATGACACTGTAGAGTAACTGAGCACGTGTCATCATCTTACATAACACAAACTTCTAACTATGCCTATTGTAAGACCACTTACTTGGATGACCTTGGTCGATGTTCTATCTAATACTCGAATACGCTTGATTTCATCCCTCAAAGTTTGTTTCAAGTATCGTAGAGATGTTTCACCCTATTAGAACATTCACCTTGTTTCATTAGAAAATTCTTGTTTCCTAACCTAATTTAACTTCAATTGAGAAATTGAACATTGCACTCACCTTAATTTCCCTTAAATAAGATCAAATTCAGCTTCGAGAAGGTCAAAAATATTGAAATCATTCTTAAAACGTCTAACCCAAATCAAATGACTTTTTTTTAGCTGTTAGAGACTAGCGAAATCGAGCCGAGTGAGCCAGTGGCTGGGGACAAGACACCTGTCGGTAGTGAGCCAATGCGTACAGGTTGTGATTCGGCTCGAAACGCAGACTTCAGGTTAGAAAAGTAGAGAGTAGGTTAAGTCATTATCAACAAAAAGATTCTAGATTATATTACCCGACAAAGAGGTCAATTAAATATTGAATTTCTTATGTGTTTGTATTGTTACTTTTGCATTAGTTATTATCAACAAAATGATCATTATAGGGTAGGTTTTGTTGGATTCAAACTTTGGCCCAAATATAACATATTTTAACTTGGATGTAACAACTTGCTATATATAATACACCCTATTAATTATTACATGTATGATATATATTTAGATAAATAAGGTTAGAAAAGTAGAGAGATTTAGATGGTACAACTTATCAACCTTTATTGTATACCAATTTGATTTGGCTATATATATATAAAAGAAACAAAAACAAAATGGATTTGTGAACCAAGAAAAAGTTACCAACTTAAACTCCCACCAAAAAATGAAAACTCAAAATATATTCGGTCTCATCATATTGCTTGCTTTTAAATCAAACATGATTATTACCTCATGTTCTGCACAATCCGACTCAAAGATACAACGTCCATTCTCCCCATGGGAAGTTGCAATTTGGAATCATATGAAGGATTCAACTCTCTTGGCTCATTGCAAGTCTAAAGACAACGATTTAGGCGAACATGAAATCGGCCTTGGAGAGAAATACTCTTGGACCTTCAAAGAAAATTTTTGGCAATCAACACGATTTTGGTGCAATTTTAGCAGCAAACACGGACATGCTTCTGGTGAAGTATTTTGGCCAGAATTTGAAAATTGGTTTAGTGATCAATGTTATAATAGTATTTGTACATGGGCAGCAGAAGACAATGGCATTTCCTTACGTCTTGGTTCTAAAGAATCATATCTATTAGAGTACCCTTGGAAATGATGTTGAGTTTCATTGGGTTGATTTAAACACAACTTCCAAAGATGTCAAGTTTCATTCGGTTGATTTCAACACGATTGTTGATCTAGACACAAGAAAACCCTTATTACTTTTCTATTTTCAGATTGGAGATCAATTCCTTTGTACTTCTTGAGCTAAAATGTATACTGATGATAATAAAAATAAAACATGATACAATTATATATATATATAATATATATATATTTTTTTTTTGGAAAGATACAAGTTGTAAGGACCGGGCTGACTCGATGACTTCATAAAAGACGGAAAAAATTTTAACGAAATAAAACAAGAAAATTTAAAACATAATATACATTATATCAAAATAAAGTTCATACATAAGTTTTTAAAACACAACCCAACCATTAAGATACAAAATACGGAATGGACACAAAATATTTCAAAATAAAAAGGTTGAGGATGACGGGTGAAACTTGTCTACGACAACTACTCTAGAGTCTGTTCCTGAACTCGAAAAGTTCCTTATTACCTGAAAAATGTGAAAAACAAGGATTGAGTACAAAGACTCAATAAGTAGCCTACTTGTAGGCTCTTAATCGTGTCCTTGATATGCTAGAGTATCACACTCTTTCTTTTCTTTTTTTGGTTCTTGTCAGAAGTACTTAGGCTCTTTAGTTTTTATCCTTGACTCGTGGGTTGATATAATGATCTATCCAGAGGACCTTGGTCCTCAGATCCTTAAACTTTAGTTCTAATCTAAGGGCCTTAGTACTATGGTTCTTAGTTCTTGGTTCTTGGTCTTGGAACTTAGATCTGGATCCATGTTGTAGCCATTGATCTTTGTCTTGTTCTTGGTACTTTCTAGGTTCTTGTTCTACTCTTGGTTCGTTCTCTAAGACAATCCACCTAAGATTTACAGTATTAGTCATGAACCTGACAACCTTTGTCCAAGGTTTCATGCGTTCCAAGGGACAGAGTTTTATAATATTTGGTGGTTATCTAGTTCATGAACCGAAGGTAAATAACCTTAGGAGTATTATGGTCATTTTACATCATTTCATGGTTTACCTACTTAACCTTATCTAGTGACCACTATCCTATGCATGTGCCACGGTCTGTACGTCATCAACCGTATAGAGGTGTCTTGCCTTTACCTGAAATAAATGTAGCACAAGACTTTAGTATTTTAAGAAATGTTCAGTAAGTGACCCCACTATTGGAGTCTAGTAATGTTAACACATGTGACCCATGATTAGATATGTAGTACTTTCCTACACACGACCCACACGTGCGAACGCAAGTCTCCAAGCAGTTCACACCCTTGGACCCATCATAGTCATATAATAACATCATCATCATAATCATATAATAACATCACACCATCATAGAACATCATTACATTATCATATAACAATATCTGCTAGTAGTGGGTTTGGGCTGTTACACACTAGTTCCCATAAACTAGGTGTCCTCTAATAGAGCTTAAGTCAATCAACAACTAAATGCGAAAACAACTATCAATGAAACAATAAAATTCTCAATTTGCCCCATGACTAACTTCTCCACCCTGCTCGTCACTCCCGTATCATAGTCTTGCCTTAAAATCATTTTAAAAAAAAGGATGAGTATTAAAATACACAATAATGAACTCTGCTATTGAGATCAGACACATAAACCATCACATGACAATCAAACAAAATTGAGAGATCTTAGTGGTTAATTACCCAAAACTCACAATGCGTAATTTTTACCATTGTAACTTCGTTGGTTGGCGCATTGTACGTAAATATTAATTTTGTTGGGTTTTATGTCCTAAAACTTATAGTTTGTAAACAAAGATATATTCTATTTTCAATAAAGTTATTATTGATGTTTATTCAGAAAAAATTGTTATTGAATAAAGTGAACTTTACGATCATCAATCTAAATCCAATAAACTAAGAACACTCTGGCTATTATGATTACTTGAACTATATGTAGAGACATAAGAGGGGATCAAGTTCAAGTATATAGTCAAAATGATCTATAGTATAAGGAGAAGGCTGAGTACCTTATTCTGGGGACAGTATGGATGCGGCCCACTTTTGTATATGATATAAACAATGTAATCACTAAATGGTGCATGTGGAGACATGTGAGTGGGGGCGTCCTATGCAATGAGTATTGCATAAGATCGGACCATGAAGAAAACCACTCTCACTTTATAATGTCGTTTACTGTTGAGACTGATTTTCTTTTCTTTCGATAACCTAGGTAACTCGGTTTTAATCCTGAGCTAACTATGAATTCCTGTTTTTTCGGAATTATCCTTAGATTTTAGGTAACTCGGTTTTAATCCTGAGCTAACTATGAATTCCTGTTTTTTCGGAATTATCCTTAGATTTGCATGGGTGAGAGTGGCTCTAATTCCTAACTATGAATTCCTGTTTTTTCGGAATTATCCTTAGATTTGCATGGGTGAGAGTGGCTCTAATTCGCCGACTCAACAGGCCTCCCATTTCAGGGGTAAGACTGGGTGAATGGCTGGGGACGTGGGATGCAAGACGGAATTCACTCCTACCCACTTTTAAGGATAGAAGAAAGGTAGTTCCCTTAAGCACTGACTCCAGGTCTTGAACAAGGGGCCCCACCCTCTCATTGGCCTGAGAGGGATTCGGTTTACTGGTTGGACCACAAACCAATTGTTCATTAGAGGATCAGTGAGACATAAGGAACAAGAAGTAACTTCAGGGGTTAAACGGTAAATTGACCCAGCTCTAGTTACGAACAACCTGTGAAGGATCGACTTACTAATCATGGTTATATCAGATGGACAGAAATATATCTATAGTGAGGGGAGTGCAACTACTAAGCTATAGTGGAGTGTCCTAGTAGTTAACGAATGTTGGTTAACCAGGTTAATGAGTTTAACCGGTTAATCTTGGATCGTTGGAGCCCATGATCTATAGGTCCATTAGGTCCCTCTGCTAGCTCATATCGGACTAAACCATAGAACAGTGTGACGAGTGAGTTCGAAGTGTTCGAATTCAAATTAGGGAATATGCGTTACATATATACGATATATTTAACCGCAATTTTGTTTTATTTACGAATTAAACAAAAAGAGAGAATCTGAGATATTTAAATAAGATTTAAATATCTTAATCAATTATGTGTCGGAATTGATTGGGATTGGCATTTGAATTAATATTAAATATTAATTAAATAGTTTAATTAATCATTTAATGTTACTTTAATTTGAAATTCATTTTCAAATTAGTTGTTGAAAGTCAAAATGTTGACTTTCATCTAATGGAAAAATCCATGTTAGTGGAATTTTGAGGTGTCAAAATTTG
>NW_019268555.1:20868-37604 GCF_002738365.1 Cucurbita moschata | reverse complement strand
TATTTGGTGAAGTCTCCAAAATGGTAGGCATATTGAATCGGATAAAAGAGTCATTCTCACCCATGTAAATTAAAGAACAATCCCTCACAGAAGGAGTTCATAACTCACTCAAGATTAAGATCGAGTTGCACATGATCATCATGTGAAATATTAATCTTCTCAATTAACGGATTTATAAAGAGAGATTAAATATTTTTTGGTCCGTTCTTATACAAACTCACTGTATAGGATACCCCCACTTACATGTCTCCACATGAACGATTTGGATCAAATCATTTGTAACGATTACAAAGTGAGCCGTATCAATAGTTTTACCAGGGGATAAGACACCCAACCTTATCGATATACTATGGACTCTTTAGGTTATTACTTGAACACGATCCTCTTATATGTCAACCACATATTGTTCAAGATTACATTAACCTTGGATTTTCATACAATGGATAACAATTAAATTACAAATAAAATAATAAAAATTATTGTTAAAAGCCTAATAATTAATTACGAGGCTTTAGGGCATAAATCCCAACAAAGCCGAGCCAAAGTCAGTCAGTCGAGCAATCGAGCAAGTCAAGAGGAGGCACGCCCATGCACATTCAAGGGGGCTAGAGGCACAGGCGGGTTCTCGAGTGGGTCGGGTTATGTTGCTCGTGTCATTCTTGCATCTGTGGGCTTTTAGTGGGCCGTGTGCGTTCATGAGTTGCATGTGGGCTTCTTGTCGTGTGCATAGAGTGGCTGCAGATGGGTACACCCCGAGTCTAGGTCTGACCTGATTTTGACCCATGGATCCTTTCTTCCTCACGTGGCTCCCTCGATCCTCCGTCTTTTTTTTTTCTCTCTTCCTGACGCCCTTAAACTCCTCTCTTTGACGTTTCTCCACCTAAGATCTGGTCAGCGTGACTCTCTTCCTATACCTTCCACACCGATGATGCTTGAGTCCCTCGAATGCACCTACAATAATGATTTTTTTAATCATCACGAATCTCTCCATAAAACACCCACCTTACATGCACCGAAAATGTAGCATAATCAACGTAACACACTGTCAGGCTTTCAATTTTTGTGCTTGGAGATCATTGGTCATTTCTCACGTTGCATATCTTGTACTTCGTTGAGTGCTAAATTGAGCCCTTTAGTCTCACTTGCTGCCGCTGTCTCTTCTATGCATTAAACACTCACAAATGGCAGGGGTGCTTGGGTGATCGAAGTGCTGTGTGACAGAGTTTTTGTAGGGACATGGGTGGTTTCGTTTTGTGAGATCTTCGCCGCCTCATTGGAAATCTCGCAATTTTTGGCGAACTACTATATTTCTTTTTTGTGCCGCTGCAAGTACCTACTTACCGTGATAGGGTTATTTTATTTTATTTGTAATATAATATTTTTAAAAATAATTATCTTATTTGAATCGTATATACTAATATACATTCCAAAGTTGCAAATGTCACAAATACTTCAATATTGTGATTCAGATCAGAGTACTTCAGAAGCCATGGCATAATTTGAATTTTGTCCTCAACATGAACTAAATCAAAATCTTTGTAACGACCATAAATTTAAAAAAAAAAATTGTGCAATCGTCTAACGGCGTACACAGCGGCCCTGGCAATTGTCATGTATGCTTTATATTTTATGATGTAGTGAGTATATTATATGATAATGATCTATGATATATGATGACGTGATTGTGTTATATGATGATGCTATATGATGTTATATGATGCTCTACAATGTTTTTACATCATGATGTTTTATGATGATGATGATGCATGACAACATAACGATGTAAGATGTAAGATTATGAGATTACTTAATATGACCTTATTAAATATTAAGACGAGGCGCATGTTTTAAATTCAATGATGCATTATGACGATTATTTTTCTAATGCATAACCCTAGTTAATGTTAATGATGATGAACATAAGAAGACCAATACATGCATTAGAGTAATATGTGAATGGAATATAGGGTTGTGTCATATAGATGTAATAAAGATGAAAACATATACGGACTTCATGCATTTTGTGTATACATATACATCAAGCTACTTTCCTTTTTATAATGATGAGTGCAAACGCGTACACTATGATAATGATGATGCTCATGCCTTGCATGACACTCAAAGGTCTGCTGACCTTCAGATGTCGCTACGTACAACTAGCTCGACGCTCGTACGTGTTGGTCCAAAGGGTGCGAATCGCCTAGGGATCCACGCTCCTACATGTTGGTCATTTGTAGCAAAATACTACACATCTAATTTTGTCTGAACTGGAGGTTACCCCTGTGATAGTTTTAACGATCGGTCCCTAAATTATGATTTGCGTGTGTTTACATTACCAGACCCCAATAGTGGGGTAATGTATGAGTATTTCTTAAAATACCATGTCCTATGAGTATTTCTTAAAATACTCAAGTCATGTCCTACTTCTATTTTCAAGTAAAGATAAGGCACTCCTGTATAGCTGACGATAAAATTGCAAGTAGAGACCATGACACGTGCACAAGAGAGTAGTATTTTATTTTCTTAGACAGGTTAGTATAGGGTGTGTGTAATAGCCCAAAAATAAATAAATAAATAAACAAATAAAAATAATTATAAAAATAGTTTAAATAATAATAATTAATTAATTAATTAAAAAAACAACAACAACCTTTCCCCCACTTCTCCCCACTAACCTCTCATCCTCCCACAATTATCTCTCCTCAACCCATTCTTACACCAGAAAGTAATAGCGATCATTGTCAGATTTACTTAGAAAAAAAAAAGAAATGAGAATGGTTTTTATCGAGTTGAGATTTTCGAGAGATTTACCTGAAGATCATATATTAAATCTTCATTTTCTTTTATCCTATTTTTTTCAGAAATCACAACCATAGTTAAATCTTCATTGAATTATTACAATGATCTAGCTTTGAGATAGAAACTAAATGTCAATCATTTATACGATTCTAGTCAATCACGTCAGATTAGTAATATTAGATTAAATTTTCATCAGCAGCCAAATGAATAGATTAAAGATAGAATGACCAAGAAAACTTCTGAATAGGAAACACTGAGAGGAAAGATTTGGAAACAGAGATCGCTAGAAATAGAAATTTGGAATGCATGAGAACACAATCTCAATTAAAAGGGAACGGATAAAAAAAAGAAGAGTAGGGAATTAAAAACCACAAACTAAATATAGAGGGAAAGGTAAACACAGATGTAGATGTTAATACGAAGAGTAGTAAAGCCCAGAATAACTTGAAATAAGTGTATCTACTTTCTAATACAACGGTATGAAAAATAAGATTTTTAATAAAAATATAATTATAGATATATAACATTTCAGACTTTTAACAATGAACCAAGGTAAATTAGAGAAATAATGTTGTAGAGTTCAAACCTGAAACTAATGTCATGGGCTCATATAGGTTGACTCGGATTTCAAAGGACGGAATCGAACTTTAATTAAAGAAATATTCGTGACAACGGCTTAAGCTAGCCAGGTAAGTGACCTTACTATCGGCATGGTTATATTTTGATGTTGACACGTGCCCTGTGGTTCTGCACGTGTCATATATATTGATATGTGTGAATTGTCTGTAGATCAATATGCTTCCTATATATTATGTATATGTTATAATATGTGAATTGTATGATAATAGTTACTGTACGATGTGTTCAAGGATATGTTTGAGATAGGATACAAGAAGGAAGCACAAAACGAAATGTAACAATAGGAGTAAAATACGTTCACGAAACGTTACGGTTAGGTTACATACCGGAGTGATATGGATAAGAGAGATTGATGGAAGAATACGGTTAAGTTACGGGTAGAAAGGGATAGGTTTGTGATAGATTGATAGAACGATAGCGTTAGGTTAAGTTCTTGTGATGATATGACTAAGGTACGTTCACGTAATGATATGTTTGTGATAGGTATAAGAACGTTGAGGCTATGATAAGTTAGAGAATGATATGACTATGAAGTGTTTACGTTATTACTTGTTTATGATATGATACATTGTGATGCAATATGTCATGGTATGATTTGTATATGATGAAATGTTATGTTAAAAGCATAGAACGTTATGTTAGGTCTCTTAAATTGTGTGTGTATACAGCATGATATAAATGACATGAAATTACGATAAATGACATAAAATATAACCCCGTTAGAATTATGTATGATTTGAGAACGGAAGAATGAGAAATGATATGATATGAATGATGAACGATATCTGAAACGATATGAAAAATGATATGATATGTACTTAATGCTAGTAGGGTTGTATTAAAGGATAATGAAATTGTAGAAGTAGTGGGGACCTCATGCATATGGGGGGATACCCCTATCCCATCACGAGGGTACGGATGCGTACATCCAATAGCAGGACAACGATCGTTATGCTTTGTATAGCGCTGCCGTGATGGTTACTAGTTCTAACGGCTCCCGGCATAAGGGGCTCCTAGAGTATGCCCACCGGATAAGGAAAGTGGCCCAACGGTGTGCAAACTAGCTGGTGAGCCCATACTCGCATGTATGGGCTGTGTGTAGAGTATATATGGTACACGTCCACGATTACCCGTTAGGACAGCACTGTAGGGAAAACGAAATGAAACGAAGCGAAAGATAGGTCCCATCATTTCATTGCATGTGATTGTTGCATTTATCCCTTACTGAGTATTTCTTTAAATATTCATGCCATGTGCTACTACATTTTTCAGGTTAAGGCAAGGCATTCTTGTACAGCTGACGACGACATCGCAACTCGAGATTATGGAAAATGCATAGGATAGTGGTATTTATTTTCTTAGACTTAGGCTAGAATAGGATGTTTTAAACTTAAACGCTTATTTATTTTATTTCGGGTCTTTTGTTGTGTCGTTTTAAAGATGTTTTCGAAACATGTAAGTCAATGGCTGTATTTTAAGTTAAAGGTTATGTTTTATGGAATTTAAATGAAGTCTTCCACATTTAATGTTTATGGTACGTATACAGTAGCGACCTTAAATTAAGTAGAAAATTTTGGGTCAGTGTTTTAATTTTGATGTTTTAATTATTTTTTTTATTTATTATTTCCTTATGTGGTCTTAAAGATGCTTGCAAAGGCCTAAATTTATGGGAGTATTTTGAATTTATATTTTATGATAAAGTTTTAAATGTTTAGTTCAGTATAAGAGCATAGAGTATGATGACAGTAGAGAATTTAGGTTACTAGAAATCTAGGATCGTTACAATCTTTCATCCAACAAAAGTAAAAGAGTGGTCAGATTCTAGATTATATTACCCGACAAAGAGGTTAATTAAATATTGAATTTCTTATGTGTTTGTATTGTTACTTTTGCCTTAATCATTATCAACAAAAAGATCATTATAAGGTAGGTTTTGCTGGATTTAAACACTCATCCAAATATAACATATTTTAACTTGGATGTAACATATTAGAACGGTATGGTATACATTTAAATAAATAAGAGGTTTAGATGGTATAACTGGTGAATCTTTATCGTACACCCACTTGATTTAGCTATATATATATATAAAAAAATAAAAAAAAACAAACAAAACAAAATGGAGTTGTGAACAAATAAAAAGTTACCAACTTAAACTAAAAAAAAGTAAATAAATAAAATGAAGCCAAAAATGAATTCTCAAAACATATTTTGTGGGGTCGTATTGCTTTCTTTTACATCAAACATGATTATTAGCTCATGTTTTGCACAATCCGACTCAAAGATATAACGTCCATTCTCCCCATGGGATGTTGCGATTTGGAATCATAGGAAGGATTCAACTCTCTTGGCTCACTGCAAGTCTAAAGACAACTATTNACCGAAGGTAAATTACCTTAGGGGTATTATGGTCATTTGACTTCATTTCTTGGTTTACCTATTTAACCTTATCCAATGACCACGAAATTTCATATATAGTCTTAACATATCATATGCATTTGAGTTAACATGCAGCAGTTCATGCAATATTAACAAACATGCTCAACGGGAATATAACGTCCATCTTCATTGGGAGCACATATTTCACAAGTTTTCCTTCCTACTTTATCATGCATACATATGTATCATATTCTCACTCTAAAATGATTTCAGAGTTAATCATATCTAGATCCCATTGATTTTCTTAATTAATTTATTTGCATGGCTTACATGCTAATATGGTAGGTCCGGCTAGCTAGGTTTAGCAATTTTACAGTATGCATGCTTAATCCAAGTGTTTCCTACACTTACTACTCGTGGGAATCCAAATGGTTACTTTCTTGGTTAACGCGTATTTTCCCGATCTCAAGTCTCTCGCGGGAGAGGGTTCCAAAAATTATAAAATTTCCTTGATGGGTCCTAATTCACTAATAATAAGGTCAGTATTGGAATGTGGATGAAAAACAAGCAAACAGGCGAAAAACGGGTAAGAATAGGGGACTTCACGTGCTTGCACGCACAGGCAAGCTCCTCTACGCGTTGGCACACGCCCCCCACATGCAATGCACACACGCGGTAAGCTTGGGCATCGCGCGAGCAGTGGCGCACATCGAACCCCAACGACCCAAACTTACCCTTCAATTTTTTTGGGCGACACACATGGCACACAGGGAGTGGCAAGATCGTTAGGTTGGACTATGGTCGCCAGATCGGTCACAGGTCAGTTTGGTGGTTTTAGACGCTGTTCGATTCATGTGAGCATTTTGATTTCGGTTTGACCTTAACTCAAGCGTGCTGACGCGAGTCAATAGGTAGGCTGAATGCATTTCTCTAGTGAAATGCTTCCACGTGTTACTCACCAGTTCCACCGAGCTCCTTTGTACATTAGGCGACGTGTGGCGGCAATTTTCTCATGCGTTTTCTCAATTTTTCAGATTTCATCAGTTTTATGTGTTCAAACCATTTGCTTCAGATTTTGGTAACTTTTCCCACATTACTTGGATTGACTTGGTTCCTTCACCAAAGTCTAGATTTTTTATTCACCTACATTGACATATTTTTCTTTTATTTTTTTTTCTTGAATATAGAATGAATTAAATTCATTCAAAGATACTAGAAAATGTGAAACTCACGTTTTCTATTCTTGACCAGTTCACTTAAACTCCGATCAAGCTCCAATTTTTGTTCGAGATTACTTCAAGGAACCTGTGTGAATCTTCTTTTAATTATACACCTCAAAACTTCAATCCATCATTCAAGAAACTCCTTAAATCTAGGAAAAATCAAAACGAAAATGTCATAGTCTTACCTTTTCCATTCTCGTATTTTCTAGTCGGAATGGGCAAATCCACCCCCCAAACTCTTCTTCTAGCACCAAGAGGAGTCTTGATTCGAAGTTTCTTGCCTTCGATTCCATCTCCAACGGCGGATTTGAGGCAGCCGATTTCTCTGTTCTTCTTTTCTTTCAAAATCCTAACTTCTTATCCCTTCTTCTTTTCTTCCCCTTTCTTTCCCTTTCTTGTGATGACTCAACTATCAAGACTCCTCAAGTAGGAGTAGGGGCAAAATGACCGTGTCCCTATGTTGATTTTATCCGTTTTTTTTAATCTTAATGGTTGGTTACCCGAAACACATAGCATGTAACCCTAACCTTGATAACCATTTTCTTAAATCACCTCGTAGAGTGACCATTAGTGGATGATTACTGAAAACACACCATGTATAACCCTAACCACAACCTCCTTAATCATCAAAGGTAACATGCATGCATTATGTCCCAAACTGTTTATTTTCATGAGCAACCATACATTATGCCACACAACTCATATCAGATATATTTTCAATCATCAAACATAATTATGCATGCAATAGGTCTTAAAACATTTATTTCTATAGTCAACATCCATCGTATCACACAACACTCAACCATACAATACCAAACATATTCAACCCTGGTAGAAAAAGGGCTAAGTTTCAATACGAAGTCCTCTTACTTGGAGAGCTACTTTTCTAATCGACCCTATAGATATTGGTCCAACTTCGACTTAGATCGAGCCTACATTTAAACACCCAAGTTTAACCAACCCAACTTGATATGATACAACGACTCCTACAAATCGGGTTTTATTGCTTACCTTCTTCATACGTAGAGGTTGGGTCAAATTCAAACTATTCAGAAAAGAAACCACATTGTAACTTCGTTGGTTGGCGCATTGTACCTTGGTTATGTTTACTCCTTCAAATAGTGGTTTTGGCAATGACGATAGTGTTCAATTCGTGATGGTGACGACAATTTGATGCACAATGGCGACTGACCGTGGTGGCGTTGGACGGCGTGGGTGATGGTGACGCAGAACACCGCGAGTAATGGACGGCAACGACGATTTAAAGAAGATGATGATAAAGAGGAAGAACAAGGCCGCGACTAGGGTTTTTGAGTGGCTGTCTTGTCTCAGGGTTCGTGCTCTATTACATGGGTGGTTGACTTTTATGGCTTTTACTTGCTGAACCCTAGGGTTCATTTTTTAATGTATTGGGCTTGGGCCTAGGGTTCAACTTTTAATTTTTGGGCTTGGGCTAGGGTTTATGCAGATAAATCTAGGGTTTATTTTAATGTATTGAACCTTGAGCTCAGAATTTGGGTTTTACGCATCCAACCATGTCTGAAATTGGAAAGAGTTTAAGGTCAAGTCATGGTTTTAAAGGATATATCCCATCATTAAATGTGTGTATTGCATTACTAATCCCAACAATGGGGTAACTTAGTATTTCTTAAAATATTCAAGCCACATGCTACCATTATTTTTCACGTAAAGGTAAAGCGTTCCTGCATAGGTGACGATGAATTCTAAAATTACCATGGAAGAAATCATGATAGATAAGTAGTATGCATTGATTTTCATTTAGTAGTTGAGAGGATGATTATTTCATTTTTCACGTTCAAAGACTATGTTGGTTTTATTTTCTTATTTTAAATTAAACGTGTAAGTTCATGGCTTCATTTGCAAATATTTTATTTCAAACTTCCACATACGTTATTTATGGTATTCATGTGATGATGCCTCTAATTTAAGCAAGAATATTAGATTGTTACATTGCTTGAGTGTAATATGTGATGAAAGAATGAGGGTTGTCCTGCATGATATATTACGCCACGAAGAAAAATATGTGGACGTCAAGCATATTTGTATGTTCACGTGCACCGGGATACTTCCCCTTTATGATGAAGTATGGATGCGTACACTATGAGACGAAAATGATTATCCAAAGGAGCTAGTCCGACTAGTAGGCTCAGAGGGTGCACAAGCCCACCTAGTGGGCCCATGCTCGCACATGTAGATTGTGGGCAGAGAAGTACCACATATCCAATTTTTCCTGACTAGAAAGTAGGCCAAGAGAATACGATTTAAAATTATAGTTCTCATCTATGCATGTGTTTGCATTCACCAACCCCAATATTGGGTCACTTAAGGAGTATTTCTTAAAATACTCAAGCCTTGTGTTATTCTTAAATTTCAGGTAAAGGCAAGGTACCCATGTATGGTTGACGACGACATCGCGTTGAAGATCACAGAATCTTTGTTAGTGTAGTTGCATTTTCACTTCTTAGATATTATATTAGATTAGACCATTGTTTCAATCTTTTCTTTGGTTTTATTTATATTTCACATTGAATATTTTTTATTGTTTTATTTCAAGGCTCTTCATGTAAATGTATAAGTCCATGACATCATTTTATTAATTATTTTAAATTATGTATAGGCATAAAATGGTCACGTCATGCATATGGTATAACAACAATTAAAAAGAAAAAAAAAACCAACTTACCTCAATCTCTCCGGGCCAACCTCTCACACACTTCCCCTAGATACTAAACCAACTCTCCTTGCTCTCTCCCACTCTTCCATGTGTCATTGCATTGTCCTAACACCACCAGATCTCCCATAGTCAAAAATGGAAATGTTTCTCTTGCAATCACAACGGGAATAAATTATGTCCGGTGGATACAAGCTTAAGGGCAAGTCGAGCCAATCTTAAAAATAGAATAGAACGTCGGTCAAGGCAAACCAAGTAAATGGCCTTATTATCGACATGGTTATATTTGATACCGACACGTGCCCCGTGATTATGTACATGTCATTTATTTGATATGTATGAATTTTTTTTTGTATCAATATGACTATGATATGACATGCATATGAATGATATGATAACTCTTACGTTATGATATGTGTGAGATAGGATACGAGAAGGATGCGTTGAACGTAATGTAATAATATGACTATGATATGATTAATATAACGATATAGTTTAGTTATGTATAGAAAACGACATGGTTATGATAAATTGAAAAAAAAAACGATATGTATAGGTTATGTCTAGAAAATGATATATTGATAAAACGATAAGGTTAGGGTACGTTTGGAAAATAATATGACTAAGGTATGTCCATGAAATGATACGACTATGAGATGTATAAGGACGATAAGGCTATGACAAGATTAAACAAACGATATGGCAGGGATATGCATATGAAAACGATATGAGTATGAGATGTTGTGATACGATATGAAAACAATATGATATATGTTATAGTACGATATATGTGATAAATTGATATGTTTATGTTATGAAATATTGGGATACGATATGTTATGGTATGATATGTATACGATGAAAATTGTTATGTCTGGAAATATGGAAATGTTATAATATGACATATTTATGCAACTGAGTTACGAAATAAACATCTTGGAAAGCTACAAGCAAACATCAAAATGGCAAAAAGAAAGGACAAGAAACAATGTCAAGGCAATAAAATTGAGAAGTAGGAAAGAAATACCCTATCGAGGAGGTGAAATTAAAGAACACATTAACAATCACTCCGCTATAATAGAAAGGAGGAAAATGCTAGACGAAAGAAGCTGGCTCGAACACAAAAATGGAGAGTGTAGGTGAATGAAATGGTAACGTACACAAAAATTAGGGAAACTTACATACCTACCCAGCTCGAACATTACAATGTACGTGAATGAAAGAGTAACGTACACAAAAATTAAAAAATAAAATATGCTTCAACTACATGATACTACAATCTTGAACACTTATAAATTTTTGTATTTTTTCTAATTAATTAATGTTGTTGATAATTATATAAGGTGAACCATTTATCTTGATCAATAGAATTAATACTTTATTTTCACAGTTTTTAGTATTTTTTTTATAGCATCTATTATAATTACACAAAAATAATATAAAAAGTTTCAAATTTGTAACAACGTCAACCATCAAGATCTTAAAAAAAAAATACATTATAAAAAATACATTATAAAAAATACATTATACCGTTTGTTTAGCTATAATTTTTACATGTACAAACAAATTAGAGAGTAAGCTCAAACATATACAAACAAACCTACCCAGCTCGAACATTACAATGTACGTGAATGAAAGAGTAACGTACACAAAAATTAAAAAATAAAATATGCTTCAACTCCATGATACTACAATCTTGAACACTTATAAATTTTTGTATTTTTTCTAATTAATTAATGTTGTTGATAATTATATAAGGTGAACCATTTATCTTGATCAATAGAATTAATACTTTATTTTCACCGTTTTTAGTATTTTTTTTATAGCATCTATTATAATTACACAAAAATAATATAAAAAGTTTCAAATTTGTAACAACGTCATCAAGATCTTAAAAAAAAAATACATTATAAAAAATACATTATACCGTTTGTTTAGCTATAATTTTTACATGTACAAACAAATTAGAGAGAAAGCTCAAACATATACAAACAAACCGGCCATCCTTGCCCACATGAATGGTAGCTAACACAATAACAAACATAAACCACAAATCCGCGGATCAAATCACTAAGCCAATCATTATAAATTCAAAAGATCCATTCACAAACTGCTATTAACTTCTCCTGCTGTAGTCTTGGATTCCATGACGGAGTGATAAGAAACATGTAATCCAATAAAGATAAAGTAAATCAACCAAATCTCAGTCCAGATTCCAAACCTTTCAAATGAAGCTTTGTGGATGGAGCCAAGAAGGAAAAGGTTAAATCTCAGTCCAGATTCCAAACCTTTCAAATGAAGCTTTGTGGATGGAGCCAAGAAGGAAAAGGTTGATGGCAATCGATAGTGAAGGCAGCCACGGGACGAGCAGCATGGATGGAGCCAAGAAGGAAAAGGTTGATGGCAATCGATAGTGAAGGCAGCCACGGGACGAGCAGCACGCCCCACACGCGAGGCTTTTTGGCCTGTGGCAATCGATAGTGAAGGCAGCCACGGGACGAGCAGCACGCCCCACACGCGAGGCTTTTTGGCCTGTGGGACACCGAGCCAAAGGCAGCCACGGGACGAGCAGCACGCCCCACACGCGAGGCTTTTTGGCCTGTGGGACACCGAGCCATAGGGCTAGAGTTGAGAGAAACCATATGGAATTGGATACCACCTAGCCGATCCAGCCGTTTCTTGAGCCCTAGTATACGGTGGTTGCTATTGAAGATCCCAGGAGTAGAACCAGGCAAATTATGAGCTTGTTTCGGTCGGATGGTGTTGTTTCACCGCTGACGTAGTAGCGTCGAACAATCAGGCCAATGGCTACGAGCATGAAGATGAAGAGGGTGGAGATAGAGAGGAGGTTCGAGAGGATTCCCAAGCTTGTAAAGAAGGCGATTATTGCTGTTGTAGCGAGCATTGTGGCTGTTGCATTCACTGGAGTTTCAGTCCTTTCATACACTTTGGCGAACCATGGTGAGATCATGTGGGTTCTAGCAATGTGCGTGAGATAGTGTGCTTGTCCAACAGAATTAACCAACAACACGGTGGTCATGCCTTTAATAGCACCAACAGCCACAATGTACTTAGCCCAACCCCATCCAACAGCCTCAAAAGCCACTGAAAATGGCGCGTCCTCATCAATTTGTTGGTACGGCTGCATCAAGCACAAAGTATCTGCAAGAATGCAATAGGCTAATGTGGTGATCACCATTGACCCAACAAGACCAATAGGTATATCTTTAGCAGGGTTCTTAGTTTCCTTAGCCATTGTCGAAACGACGTCGAATCCAACGTATGCAAAGAACAAAATGGAAGAGGCTACGAAGATGCCACGAGGGCCATAGGGGGAAAAGGGAGTGAAGTTTTTTGGGTTGGCCTTGGTGAGGCCGGCAATGACAATGAAGAGGATGATGGCAACGTGGAAAATGGAAGCAATGTAGTTTAAGCGGGAGGACCTTTGGTGCTGGCTACAGCCAAGGTGTAAATGACGATGATCACAATGATGGCGATGGGGTCGAGCTGGTTGTAGGAGTCAAGGAAAGACGAGATGTGGATGCGAAAATCGTTCGGATGTTGATTGCACAAAGTATAAGTCGACGACATTTTTTTTTTATATTTCACATTGAAGATTTTTTGGTTGTTTTTGTTTTAACACTCTTAATGCAAACGTATAAGTCCATGACATTATTTTATTAATTATGTTAAAGAGTGTTTCCACGTAAAATAGTCCCTTCATGCCTATGGTGTAAAACCCGTGAAAAAAATAATTAAAAAAATCAACTAATCCCATCTCTCCTCCTCACACGCCCATTGTCCTAACACCACCAGGATCTCCCATCATTAAAAAAAAATGGAAATCTTTCTCTTACCATTACAACTTTGAATCAATTCCGTCCATTCTGTCCGATCGCAATTCAAGCAAATCTTAAAAATAGAATAGAATGTCGGCTAAAGTCAACTAAATAAATGATGTTATTATCAACATCGTTATATTTGATGTTGACACGTGCCCCGTGGTTATGCACATGTCATATATATGATATGTATGAATTGTTTATGAACTGATATGACTATGATATGATATGTATATATTATAATATGTGAATGGTATGATAACTCTTACATTATGATTTGTTTGAGTAGGATACGAGAATGATGCGATGAACGTAATGTAATGACATGACTAAGATATTATTAATATAACGATACGATTAGGTTATGTATAGAAAATGATATGGTTATGAAAGATTTAAAAAATGATAGGTATCGGTTATGTATAGAAAATGATATGATTATGATAAATTGATAAAACTATATGGTTAGGGTACGTTTGGAAAACAATATGCTAAGGTATGTCCATGAAATGATACGACTATGAGATGTACAAGGACAATAAGGTTATGACAAGATTAAAAATACGATATGACTAGGATATGCATATGGAAACAATATGCCTATGAAATGTTTACGAAATGATACGATTATAATATGACATGTTAATGACGAATATATATATATATGTGTGTGTGTGTGTGTGTATTGTAATACGATATGAAAATGATATGATATATGTTCTGGTACGATATATGTGATAAATTGATATGTTTATATTATGATTTATTGTGATACGATATGTTATGGTATGATATGTATACGATAAAAATTGTTATGTTTGGAATTATGGAAACGTTATGATATGACATATATAAAATTTTTATTTTTTATATATATTTTTTTATCTGATCCGTTACATTATGTCGCATTTATGATAAGGGCCCATTTATGAAAATTCCGCATTTAAAGTATAGTAATGACCTTAGATTAATTAGGTAAAATTTAGGATATAAATGATATCAGAGCCAGACACCGGACAATGTGTCAGCCTTCTCGCTGTTCCTCGAAGAGGGGTAAACACGAGGCGGTGTGCCAGTAAGGACGCTGGGCCCCAAAGGGGAGTGGATTTGGGGGCAGTCCCACATCGATTCGAGGAAGGAAAGAGTGCTAGCGAGGACGCTGGGCCTCGAAGGGGGGTTGATTGTGATGTCCCACATTGGTTGGGAAGGAAAACAAACCACCATTTATAAGGTGTGGAAACCTTCCCCTAGTAGACGCGTTTTAAAGCTTTAAGGGGAAGCCCGAAAGGGAAAGTCCAAAGAGGACAATATCTGCTAGCAGTGGATCTGTAACGTTACAATGTTAGTATAGGTTGAATTTCATTAACATTATTAGTATAGGTTAGTATAGAGTATTTAATTCAACATTGTTTTTCATTTATTTTCCTTGTATTTGTTTACCCACGAAGAAATAAAGGAGGTATGAATTAATATCAAAATCATAAAGTGTCCATTAAAGCAATTCCACATTAAAGGTAAGGTTAGGAGCAGAGTAATGACCTTATAGATTAAATAATTAAAATTTAGGGTTGTTGCCTATGGTCTCTCAACTCTTCTCTTTCCATTAATATTATGGGAGATTCATCCTAATTTTAAATAATATATTAATAAAATAATTATTTAGAGGAAGAGGATTAGAAGTGACAAAATTAAGTTCGGGTTGGATGTTCTAAATGTTAAAATCCAAAAAAGGTCATTGCAGCAAAATTTCAAGTACGGTATGCAGAGGATACATATCAACCTAAACAATTTACTTAGTTCATACCCAACAATCTCATTGTCATATCCTCACCTTTTATAGCTTAATCAAAATAGTTGGGATTTATGTACTAGCATTTATTGTTGCTCTAGGTCATTTGGATATGACTCACGATCGAAATATGTCGAAACAAATAAAATAAGCAAAATGGACTACTTGAGAATAGAGATTTCTTGAAACAAAGAACCCTTAATCACTTAGCTTTTCAATTTTATTTGTTGACGTGAAAAAGAACCTACATTTCATGAGTATGAGTATTTACATGGAAAACACTAACAAATTTCATAAACTTTCTCAATAAGTCAGCCCATACTATCAATTCTACTAATCAAAAGACTAACAATTTAATGAACTTATTCCCGTGACTACTAAATAATTATCCTAAAATTGCTAGGTTAATAACTTCTTTTACTAAGTTAAGTTCTAATCTTTTAATCGAGTTTGACATTCCTATCATTTGGACTTTAAACAATGTTAAAAGATAAGAGTAAGCATCCATACATACAATACAAAGAGCCTAAACTAAGAATTAAGAAAAAAGAACTTAAGGGTTTAAGTTCAATGTGTAAAAGGAAAAGGTTTAAAACAAAAGTGAAATGAACATAAACAACGCAACGTTAAAATGACATCTCATAAGAAAAGAGTGGACGAACAGTCCATAGAGAAGGGATTGCAGATGACATGGTTCAAATTGTAGTGTGGATGAGCAACATCCATCACCACGAACTGCATATTCTTATGGTTTTCAAGGGTGCTTTCTTTGGTTGATGAACCAGTTATTGATCTGTTTCAAGTCTAGCCTCGTCGACTCTGCCAGCGCCACTTTCAGCGACTCCAAGTACAAGCACATTCGTTACTAGACTATCAACTATGCCACACTGGCCAGAGTCAAAATGTTAATGGGGCACCGATGGATATGGCCATTCGTTTCTATTTGATTACTGACTATCTACACATATTTTCAAAATTTTAAGTTTGAACAATCACATAAATAAACTTAGAAAACCTATTTTTGCTATTGTTTTACGATTTTTACTTGAAATTTAAAATTTTGTTACAAAAATGAAAACCATTTTAAGAAATTGAAAGAAGAATCAAACAAAATCAACCAACACATCTACCCATGAGAAGAAGATGATTCAAACTATGTTCATGGGGGAGAAAATGTAAGGTCTTGTAGTATGATTTGATATTACAACTAATACCTTCGCCCTAGTCGTAATTTGTTTCTTCTTCTTTTTTGGAGGTCTTAGAGTGTGATTTTCAAACTGGGGCAGAAGGGAAAAATGTTCAGGACACGTGAAGGAGCTTAGAAAAAAATGTTAATCAAATTGAAAATTCGAGTCAAAGTCAACTAAAAAAAA
>NW_019268555.1:9157-20773 GCF_002738365.1 Cucurbita moschata | reverse complement strand
TTTTTTTGACACCTCTACGTCTAGAAATTGAGCTCGAAAAAGTACACGACAAAACAGTAAGTAACCACACGGAATTAGAAAGTAATACTTGTAGAGTGCGCTTGGTGATGCATGCATGCTAGAGAATCTTCCTTCTAAGTTGCTAGATCCAAAATACCTTGTACTTAGGAAGTTAATTTACATGTGCTGGACCTACTACGAGATGGAATTGCAAATTTGGATTTCTATATGCTTATCTAAAATGTTATACTACTTATATTTAATCATGCTATGTTGGCAGACGGGATATTTGTGTCCTTGCGCTTTGGATGCTTGATGGATGTTATTGCCCCCTTGGGTTTGTGTGACTGCATGCATAGTTAAACGTAGATAAACTCTTCATAAACTCTTGCTAATTGATTGTGTGAACTTATTCTATGAATGATAAGCAGTAGCGTTTGAATTAAGTCTTGGGTGTATTTTCATAGTGACTGGGTTAGGTTTAGATAGGGGACCTTCAAAATGTTGCGTTCAATGGCAACATGAGGAACGATAGGAGTGTGAGACCCTTTAACCCTAGACAACTACAAACTCGGGAAGTCGTGTTTGAATGAATTTGGAAGCCAAAGCCCGTAACAAAACCACCCAACCAACCCTAATATTTTGAGAACCACCTCATAAAATTTACTATAGAATTTGGGTGCATCAATATTTTAGGTATCACCCGTTATTGAACAAGTTTTTACTTTCAACTCGAAAATGAAGTCAATTTTTTGGTAATTTTTATAAATCAAATTTTTTTTTAGTGAAGGCAAGTGTCTACTAGAAAAGTGATGACATTAGTTATGATGGTCGAGTCAATTCATTCCAGTCCGCTTCCACTCATTTTAGTCAAGTATGTTACTTTGTTTAGCTTTTCATTTTGACTTTGTAGAATTTTTTTTAATCTAAGATTTTGTTGTTTGATTTAAAATTAGTGTCATAGATCCCAACAAAATAATTTTATCATTTTTGTAAAGATTTTAAAATCCAACTATTTTTACTAGAACTTGTTTAAAAGTCTTGTCATAAAATTTTCAAGGATATGTGTAACAATAACACAGTATAGTTGTTACTCACCTTAAATATTTTCATGATTTGCAAACAAAGGATATGTACTCAATAGAACCGTGATAATGTCACCAAAGTGTTTATCATGCAAACATTTGTATCATGTATCATGACCAAAATTTTGAGGTTTTAAATTTTGAACCGTGACTAAAAAGTCACAACCAACATAAAAGTAAAATAAAATAAAAAGATGAAAAATAAAATAAGAAGATGAAAATTTGATAAACTTTAAATCGAAATAAAGTCGACAACACAAATATTATATGCAAAATTAAAGCAAGATTGTGTTGTTAAAAATATTACAAAGGGGAAATGAGTTTGGGATATAATTATAAATCAAAATACAAAAGGCTAAAAAATGTAAAAATAGATTGACGCTTTAGAATGACACATTCTATGACTGTAGAGTTCTCAAATGCTTCTCAACCTTGACCAACAACATGTGAATTCTTGAAAAAGAAAGGAAAAGTAGTCCGTTTAAAAATATACTCAATAAACAACCTACTTATATCCGTCGCATCCTTAACCTAGTAAATATTCACAAACTTTTCTCTAGGCTTTAGGAAGTTTAAGCCTTTTCTCTGGTGCTATTTGAGCATTTTGGTACTTTAGCTGCTCTTGGATCCATTATGGATACAGAGGGGGTGGTTCACCAATTTCTGACATCGCAGATCATTTAGGAGGCAAATTTTATCTCTAGGGTGAACTACTTTCCTATTCTTAGACTTAGCTAGCTTGCTCTGCCTAAGTACCATGTAACTGATATTCTTGGTTGAGGTGTCACATTGTAAAACTCTCTCTAGTTAGGATAGCATGGTAAGTACCAGCGTGCTCTCATCGTCCATGAGAGGTTATTTGGCGAACCCTACCCACAAGGCAATCTAGTCGCCCAAAGTTAGGGGAGTGATCCCTTATAATCCTATGTTCCCTTTCTAAACGGACCTATTGTGCAAGATAATCCAAATAAACTATAGTTCATACAACTCTAGGTGGCCTAGGTTTGGCTCGATTGTACTCGTACTAGAGTGAAAAAGGAAGTTGAAGCTATGTTGACACTATACCAACGGCTAACGACCTAGATGCTACATTTTCTTTCTTATTTGTACCATCATTCTGTTCTTTGACCATGGTAGCTTAATTTGCTTATGCAGTGAGTTTTATTGACCTTGGTTGAGGCACGACCTCATAAAATTATGATGAGACAATACGGTAATTTCTAGTCTGAACATGCTCAAAGGGAGCTTGGTTGGTTCATTCCTTAGGACCATAGAATCACCTATGTTTGGGGGATGCGATCTTTGTGCACTGGCAAGGTACAGGGCTATCTGACGTGGTCTCGCTTCCCTCCAAGGAATGGGTTAACAACATAGTGGCCATATTTAAGAGATCACTCACCATTCAACAAAGCAGAAGCTCAAACTACCCTAACTAACATATGCCTATCTCAATAGTACTAAAATCGAAGTGGAAAGGGTTGAATATAACGTAGCGTTAGCTTTTATGCTACTCCTAGCTTAGATAGCTACCTTTTTGGTCATTCTTGGGTGTCGTGGAGATCTACTATGTTATCAAAGGCTTCTAATCCAATCTTTCAATAAACATAGGTCTAGATTTTTTATCACCCCTCAAGTCAACCCAATCTTAAAAATAGAATAGAATGTCAGGCCAAGGCCAACCAAGTGTACAATTTAAATCTCCTCAATTTTTTAACCTTATTTATCTAAACATATACCATACATGTAATAATTAATAAGGTCTATTATATATAAGAAGTGGTTGCATCGAAGTTAAAAATATTTTATATTTAGATGAGAGTTTGAATTGGACTAAACCTAACCTATAGTGATCGTGTCGTTGATAATGACTAATGCAAAAGTAAACAATATAAACAAATAATAATTCATTCTTTAATCAACCTCTTTGGCGGGTGACATAATCTAGAATCTGAACACTCTTATACTTTTGTAAGATGAAAGACTTTGATCTAGTTTATGTTGAGGACATAATTCAAATTATGCAATGGCTTCTTAAGTACTATGATCTAAATCAAAATATTGAAGTTTTTATAAGATTTTCAACCTTCCAACGTATGGGATCAAACAAGAGAGTTGTTTTTAATCATATTATATTACAAATAAAGGAAAAAAAAACCTATCACGACAATTATATTCTCCGTCCCCATCCCCGCCCTATTCTATGATCTTCTCTATCCTCGCCTTTCTTAAAAGAGAGACTTTTTAAGTTTTATTGTCAAATCTCATGATCCAAAGATGAAGAAAACTTTCTATTATCTCATTCCAAGTTCCAATGGATTTTTTGAAGTTCTAATGTGTTAAATGCGTTGATTTTATTTGTTTGATTTGTGTAGTAATAAATCTTGGATTAGTTTTTGTGTTAATTAGATTAATTTAACTGTCATTTCGGTTATTTTGTGTGTTAATTAGAAAAACATCCTAGAATTCATTCACGGTTGGTACCACATTCAAGGTCTTCTCTTACTCTTTGGTATCAACGCCACTAGCCAATATGGCCCAACCTCCTTGTTGGATCAATTTCATGACTTTTATCATTGAGACCACCTTAGGGGCAATTCCAGTGCAGGTGCTCTTGAATTTAAAGTTAGATCTAGATGGTGGTGAGAATACCACTTCCCTTTTATGACAATCTATGGTAGCATAGTTCTCAACCAACTAATTCATTCCTAGTATTATGTCGAAATTTGTCATGCTAACAACTATCGAGTCTACGTCTAAGGTCTATCCTGCAGCTATTACTTGTCAACGTTTTACTCTACTCTTATCAACTAGGGCTTCCCCCACTTGGGTATTGGTAGTCAATACGTGCAATAAGGGTTCTAATCCAGCTGCTTGAGTAACAAACCGTACAAATATAAACGAATGTATAGAGCCTGAATCAAATAAAGTGAAAGTATAGTGTCTTAGGATAGATAAAGTACCTATCACCACTGTATCAGATTTCTTGATTTCTCTACTGGTTGAAGCAGATGCTCTTGCCTGAGAGCAAGTCTGCATGAGTTTCTCTATACCACCTAAGTCCCTTAGCGGGTTAACCGAGTTTTCCGTTCTCCTTCTAATGAAATTCTTAGCAAGATTGCCTTCCTGGCCACACTTAGAACAAGCTTTGGATTTGACCATACACCTACCTCAATACTGCTGTCCACATGCATGGCATTGTGGTTTCTCATTTCCTCTTGCCCTCTCTTGGTCCGTGCAATATCTATTGTTTGTTGTTGTCTACATGACAGTGGTAGACAATTTAGCTCCCTCAATAAATACCATCGTTTCTGTCCTATAGTAACTGCTAACTCTCAACGTTCCTCAATTTGAGGTTCCTCCATAGCCTTAGCTACGCTTAGGGCGACAACATAAGTGGTTGGATCTATGACCTCCACAGTACACCAATCTTTGCGTCCAAGCCCAGAATGGACCTCTCAGCTATCTTCAATTTTGTATCCACCAACTTCAGCGTAAACTGTTTCAACCTCATAAATACTCTTGCATAGGTGTCAATGGGGCATCAACCTTGTGTTAGCTGGGTGAACTCCTATTTCTTCGATGTTGGGCTACCTTTGGGTAATACTCCGTCAAATATACCTTTTTAAATTGAGACCATGGTATCAACTTCCATTTGGGCTGAAAAACTTTTAGCTATCCATCCACCATAGCTTTGAGTCATTTTTCAGCATTAACGACATGCGTTACACCTTTTGATCATCCAAATATTCCATTAACAAGAAGATCGTCTCCATTGTGTTATCCACAATTGTGCCTTTCTTTGGTCTCCTGAGGTCCCACTAAAGGTACATGAATCATACTGCTTAAAATTCCATAAGTACCTCGCTTCTCGCGTGGGCTACGATTGTTGGCTTGTTGCGTAGCCACCACCATTTTCATCATGACTTCGAATGATTCCTACATTAGGTTAGTCTTGGGGTCTATTCTAGCCTTCAGTGCTGCTAAGGGTGGTGTAGCTGCAATAGTTGAATTACATATCCTTCACAAGCTAGGTTCTCTCTACCTCTACCCGTCCTTTAACAGGAGGTTGTCCCCTTCCTCCACGTCCTCTTTCGCGGCTCTAGGTGCCATGATTCTAAAACTACCATATATTTATTCTTAAGACTATTGCTTTTTGGTTTAAATCATTTTTCACATAATAACATGACAAATATAGAACTCAGTCAATAGTGGTAAAATCAATGGTGACACATTCAATCAGGAATTACACCAGACAATGACCCAGTAGTAACAATATATTTAATCGGTGACATTTACCTTAATTTTTTTGTTGTCTTATTACATAACGTACGTGACGGTGACAGAGTATCGGCGGTGGGACCATGGAACTTGTTAAGCTTACCTCATATGCTAGTCTATAGAATCTATAACCTAGAGCTTTGATACCAACTATAATGGCTCGAATTTCCTACTGAAATAGAGTCGCTACCATATGCATGACACAAACTTTCTATTTGGAAACATTCATTTAAAATTATTTATAAAATGATGTCATCAACTTACACGTTTTGTTAAAAGATTTAAAACAAAATAATGAAATAACCAATGTGAAATGTAAATAAACACGACCCACACGTGCGAGTATGGGCCCACCACTCGCACACCTCCTGTGCTGCCGGTCGGGCTAGCAACTATACTGTTGTTGCCAGAAACATAGAGGGAATAGTGAACATCGTAGCACCATAATGAACATGATTATCATTTTCATCTCATAGTGTATTCATTCATACTCATATTGAAGGGTAAGTATCCCGATGCATGTGAACATACAATTATGCATTAGGTCCTTATAATTTTTCATTTTAAATAAATCATGCAAGACAATCCCCATTTATTCCTCAAATATTATACTCGACAATATGTGTGCACAAACTCTTATAAAATCATGTCTTAAATGACCCTAGTTTTCAAATAACTTAAAGTCGCTAACACATGCATGACGTAACATCTTGGATAGAAATATTCATTTAAAATGTCTTCATAAAACAATATCATTGACTTGTTTAAGAATAATTAAAATATTCATAGGTAAGAATAAAACAACAATGCCCTATACTGACCTAAAATCTACGAAATTAAATATGACCACCCTATGCATGTGTCATGGTCTTTGAATTGTGATGCTGCTGTCAAACGTGCATGAGTGTCTTGCCTTTACCCGAAATATAGAAGTAGATGTGACTTAAGTATTTTAAGAAATACTCAGCAAGTGAACCAACTATTGGGGTTAAGGAAGGCAAAGACATGAAACATGAATTGGACCTATCATTTTAAAATCGTATTCTCTTAGGCGAATATCTTAACTTGGTCATCAGACCTATCATTTTAAATCCGTATTTCCATAGGTGACTATCCTAACTGGGCCATAGGTTGCGTATTTACTACTCTGCACATGCCCCATACGTGCAAATATGGACCCACGAGGGGGTTTGCACACTTTCTGGGCCTCGTACTTGTTGGTTAGCATCTCTAGTGCTATTGTCGGACAACCAAAAGGAGTAGCGGCCATTGTAGCATCTTGTTAAACTGACGATCATTTTTCTTTTCAAAATTACACGTTCATACTAATCCTAAGGAAAAAATATCTCAATGCATGTGGCATACAAGCATGAGATCCCAACTTTTTTACATTAGTTAAATCATGTAAGACAACCCCACCATTTTCCTTCATATCATATAATTTTATAGCAAAGTCTTTAAAACATGTCTGGGGATGTGTATCATGTCAAAACTTTTTACTCCTTATCATTCATGTAATACATCGTATTATATCATGTCATGCAACACATCATAACCTTTGAAATATCGTATAGTTCCATATGTCATATCATTCAACATATCATATAGTTCAACATATCATATCATAGACATATATCATATTATCAACCATATCATATCATAAACATCTCACACATATCAAACATATGACACGTGTAGAGTCATTGAGCATATGTCATCTTACATAACACAAACTTCTACCATGCCTTTTGTAAGACCACTTACATGGATGACCTTAGTCGACGTTCTATCTAATACTCGAATACACTTGATTTCATCCCTCAAAGTTTGATTCAAGAATCGTAGAGATATTTCACCCTATTAAAACATTCACCTTGTTTCATTAGAAAATTCTTTCCTAACCTAATTTAACTTCAATTGAGAAATTGAACATTGTACTCACCTTTCCCTTAAATAAGATCAAATTCAGCTTCGAGAGGGTCAAAAACATTGAAATCGTTCTTAAAACATCTAACCCAAATCAAATGACTTTTTTTTAGCTGTTAGAGACTAGCGAAGTTGAGCCGAGTACGCCAGTGGCTGGGGACAAGACACGTGTCGGTAGTGAGCCAATGCGTAGGTTGCGATTCGGGTAGAAGCGCAGACTTCAGGTTAGAAAAGTAGAGAGTAGGTTAAGTCATTATCAACAAAAAGATCCTTGTAGGGTAGGTTTTGTTGGATTCAAACTTTGGTCCAAATATAACATATTTTAACTTGGATGTAACAACTTGCTATATATTTCTTAGAAAGATAAGTTGTAAGGACCAAGCTGACTCGATGACTTCATAAAAGACGGGAAAATTTTTAGCGAACTAAAACAAGAAAATTTAAAATATAATATACATTATATCAAAATAAAGTTCATACATAGGTTTTTAAACCACAACCCAACCATCAAGACACAAAATACGGAATGGACACAAAATATTTTAAAATAAAAAGGTTGAGGATGACGGGTGAAACTTGTCTACGACACCTACTCCAGAGTCCATTCCCAACCTCGAAAAGCTCTTTATTACCTGAAAAATATGAAAAATAAGGAATGAGTACAAAGACTCAGTAAGTAGCCTACTTGTAGGCTCTTAATCGTGTCCTTGATATGCTAAAGTATCACACTCTTTCTTTTCTTTTTCTTGTTCTTGTTGGAAGTACTTAGGCTCTTTAGTTCTTATGCTTGACTTGTGGGTTCATATCATGATCTAGCCAAAGGACCTTGGTCCTTGGATCCTTAAACTTTATTTATAATCTAAGGGCCTCCTTAGTACTATGGTTCTTAGTTCTTCGTTCTTGGTCTGGGAACTTAGATCTTGATCCATGTTATAGTCATTGATCTTTGTCTTGTTCTTGGTACTTTCTAGGTTCTTGTTCTCCTCAGGTTCGTTCTCCAAGACACTCCCCCTAAGATTTACAGTACTAGTCATGAACCTGACAACCTTTGTCCAAGGTTTCATGCATTCCAAGGGACAGAGTTTAATAATATTTGGAGGTTATCTAGTTCATGAACCAAAGGTAAATTACCTTAGGGGTATTATGGTCATTTTATATCATTTCTTGGTTTACCTACTTAACCTTATCCAATGACCATTATCCTATGCATGTGTCACGGTCTGTACTTGCAATGTCGTTATCAACCGTATAGAGGCGTCTTGCCTTTACCTAAAATAAATGTAGCACATGGTTTTAGTATTTTAAAAAATACTCAGTAAGTGACCCCACGTCTGGTAATGCTAACACATGTAACCCATGATTAGATGTGTAGTACTTTCCTACACATGACCCAGACGTGTGAACGTGAGTCTCCAAGCAGTCCATACCCCGGGACCCATCATAATCAGACTAGTTGTCCGTAACTGATTATTTGGACGTTAGCAGACCCTCGAGTATCATACGAGGCATGATCATCATCGTCGTAGTGTACGCGTCCATACTCATCATCATAAATGAGAAAGTAACCCGATGTATATGACTAAAATATGCATGAGATTCCTATAGATTATCTTTAAATTATTTTATGACACAACCCGATACATCATTCACACATTACCATAGGTAACATGCATGCATTGGCCTTCATACGTTCATCATCATTAACATCGATTGGGGTTGTGTCTTAGAAAAATTGTCGTCATAATACATCGTGGCATCTAATACATCTACATCAACTTAATATGGAATATCATCATATTAAGTCATCTCATAATCAAGCAACTTATATCATCATGTTATAATGTATCATCATCATCATGTCATCATACCATGTCATGTCAACATCTCATATCATCATTTCATATCATCATCTCATATCATCATATACATCACCACATCATCATATAATAACATCACACCATTATAGAACATCATTACATTATCATATAACAATTTCTGCTAGTAGTGGGTTTGGGCTATTACACACTAGTTCCCATAAACTCGGTGTCCTCTAACACAGCTTAAGTCAATCAACAACTAAGTGCGGAAACATCTATCAATGAAACCATAAAATTCTCAATTTGCCCCATGACTAACTTTCCCACCCTACTCGTCACTCCCGTGCCTACAGCCTTGCCTTAAAATCATTTTTAAAAAAAGGATGAGTATTAAAATACTCAATAACGAACTCCCCTATTGAGATCAGACACATAAACAATCACATGACAATCAAACAAAATTGAGGGATCTTAGTGGTTAATTACCCAAAACTCACCATGCGTAATTTTTACCACATGAAAATCAACATCTACCTTTACTCCTTAAAAAGACTATCAATGTCTGGTTACCCGAAAGACATGGCGTGTAACCCTCACCTTATTAATCATTTTTTGCATTCACCTCGTAAAGTGACTATTAGTGCCTGGTTACCCGATACACACAGCGTGTAACCTTACCACATGAAAATCAACATCCATCATAACTCCTTAAGATGATTACCAATGGTTGGTTACCCGGAACAAGTAGCATGTAACCCTAACCTTGATAACCATTTTCTTAAATCACCTTGTAGAATGACCATTAGTGGATGATTACCGAAAACACACATTGTGTAACCCTAACCACAACCTCCTTAATCATCAAAGGTAACATGCATGTATTATGTCCCAAACTGTTTATTTTCATGAGCAACCATACATTATGTCACACAACTCACATCAGATATATTCTCAATCATCAAACAGAAATTATACATGCAATAGGTCTTAAAACATTTATTTTTATAGTCAGCATACATCGTATCACGTAACACTTAGCCATACAATAACAAATATATTAAACCCTTTTAGAAAAACAAAACAGTTAAGTTTCAATAGAAGACCTCTTACTTGGAGTGCTTCTTTTCTAATCGTCCGTATGGATATTGGTCCAACTTTGACTTAGATCGAGTCTACATTGAAACACCCAAGTTAACCAACCCAACTTGACATGACACAACGACTCCTACAAAAAATAGGATTTTATTGCTTACCTTCTTCCTATGTAGAGGTTGGGTCAGATCCAAACTATTCAGAAAAGAACACATTGTAACTTCGTTGGTTGGCGCATTGTACCTTGGTTACGTTTACTCCTCTAAATAGTGGTTCTGGCGATGACGACAGTGTTCAATTCGTTATGGCGGTGAAAATTCGATGCGCGACAGCGACTGGTGGTGGTCGTCCGACGTGCAGTGGCGGCGCGAGCGGCATGGGCATGGTGGCGCTAGCACGAGTGATGGACGACAACGACGACTTAAAGAAGAAGAACATGAAGATAAAGAGGAAGAACAATGCAGCTGAACCCTAGTGTTTATTTTAATGTATTGGTCCTTGGGCCCAGAATTTGGGCTTTACACATCTAACCTATTGGGTTTTATGTCCTTAAAACTTATAGTTTGTAAACAAAAACATATTATGTTTTCAATAAAGTTATTATTAATGTTTATTCAGTAAAGATTGTTATTGAATAAAGTGAATGTTCACTATCATTAATCTAAATCCAATAAACTAAGAACACTCTGGCTATAGTATGATTACTTGAACTATATGTAGAGACATAAGAGTGAATTAAGTTCAAGTATATAGTCAAAATGATCAATAGTACAGGGATAAGACTGAGTACCTTATTCTTGGGACACTATTGATGCGGCCCACTTTTGTATATGATATAAACAATGTGATCACTAAATTGTACATGTGGAGACATGTGAGTGGGGGCGTCCTATGCAATGAGTATTGCATATGATCGGACCATTAAGAAAACCACTCTAACTTTATAATGTTGTTTACTATTGAGACTTATTTTTTCACTCGATGACCTAGGTAACTCAATCTTAATCCTGAGCTAACTATGAACTCCTGTTTATTCAGAATTATCCTTAGATTTTCATGGGTGAGAGTGGCCCGATTTCGTCGACTCAATAAGCCTTCCATTCCAGAGGTAAGACTTGTTGAATAATTGGGGACATAGGGTGTAAGATGGAACTCTCTCCTACCCTCTTTTAGATATAGTAGAGAGGTTGTTCCCTTAAGTACTGACTCCAAGTCTTGAACAAGGGGCCCTAGCCTCTCATTGACCCGAGAGGGATTTGGTTTGGTGGTTGGACCACAAACCAATTGTTCATTAGAGGATCAGTAGGACTTAAGGAACAATAAGTGACTTTAGGGGTAAAACGATAAATTGACCCAGCTCTAGTTACGAACAACCTGTGAAGGATTGATTTACTAATCATGGTTATATCAAATGGACA
>NW_019268555.1:0-9147 GCF_002738365.1 Cucurbita moschata | reverse complement strand
GTTATTGAATAAAGTGAATGTTCACTATCATTAATCTAAATCCAATAAACTAAGAACACTCTGGCTATAGTATGATTACTTGAACTATATGTAGAGACATAAGAGTGAATTAAGTTCAAGTATATAGTCAAAATGATCAATAGTACAGGGATAAGACTGAGTACCTTATTCTTGGGACACTATTGATGCGGCCCACTTTTGTATATGATATAAACAATGTGATCACTAAATTGTACATGTGGAGACATGTGAGTGGGGGCGTCCTATGCAATGAGTATTGCATATGATCGGACCATTAAGAAAACCACTCTAACTTTATAATGTTGTTTACTATTGAGACTTATTTTTTCACTCGATGACCTAGGTAACTCAATCTTAATCCTGAGCTAACTATGAACTCCTGTTTATTCAGAATTATCCTTAGATTTTCATGGGTGAGAGTGGCCCGATTTCGTCGACTCAATAAGCCTTCCATTCCAGAGGTAAGACTTGTTGAATAATTGGGGACATAGGGTGTAAGATGGAACTCTCTCCTACCCTCTTTTAGATATAGTAGAGAGGTTGTTCCCTTAAGTACTGACTCCAAGTCTTGAACAAGGGGCCCTAGCCTCTCATTGACCCGAGAGGGATTTGGTTTGGTGGTTGGACCACAAACCAATTGTTCATTAGAGGATCAGTAGGACTTAAGGAACAATAAGTGACTTTAGGGGTAAAACGATAAATTGACCCAGCTCTAGTTACGAACAACCTGTGAAGGATTGATTTACTAATCATGGTTATATCAAATGGACAGAAATATATCTATAGTGGAGAGGCTATGGTGGAGTGTCCTAGTAGTTGACGAATGTTTGTTAACAAGGTTAATGCGTTTAGCCGGTTAATCTAAGATCGTTGGACCCCATGACCTGTAGGTCCATTAAGTCCCTCTGCTAGCTCATATCGGACTAAACCTTAGAATAGTGTGACGAGTGAGTTCAAAGTATTCGAATTCAAATTAGGGAATACATGCTAAATATATATATATATATATATATATATATGATATATTTAACCGCATTTTGTTTTAATTATGAATTAAACAAAAAGAGATAATTGGAGATATTTAAATAAGATTTAAATATTTTAATTAGGAAGAGGGATTCATAAACCATATGTGCATTGGGATTGACATTTTATTTAATGTTAAATATTAATTAAATTGTTTAATTAATCCTTTAATATTATTTTGATTTGAAATTAATTATTTAAATTAATTGTTAAATGAAAATAAAAACTTGACTTCACCTCAGAGAAGAATCCATATTTGAGTTAGTGGAATATTGAGTGTTAATATATGGTTTAACCAAACTTGCATGTTTGCCACATAATCCCACACATTTGAGTGGAATTTTGAGTGTCAAAATTTTGTTTAACCAAACATGCCTGTTTACTCAATAAACCTCACAAATTTGAGTGGAATTTTGAGTGTCAAACTTTGGTGTCAAACTTTGGTAAACTTAAACTTGCATGCTGGCCACATAATCCCACAAATTTGAGTGAAATTTTTAGTATCAAAATTTGGTAATCTCAAACTTGCATGAACACGTAAATATGACTATATGAATATTGTGATCAACTTATCTGGAAAGTTGGCTTCAAAAAAAATTGAGAAAATCTCTCAAAACTCTCTATTTACCTATACTAAATTCCTATCAAGTTCAGTCACCTACATCGAAGTTCAGATTTTCGTAACTTTTCGCACATAACTTGGATTGACTTTGTTTCTTCACCAAAGTCGTAAATTTTTTATTCACCTACATCGACATATTTTTCTTTTATTTTTTTTCTTGAATATAGAATGAATTAAATCCATTCAAAGATACCAAAAAACTCACGTTTTCTATTCTTGACCAGTTCACCCGAATTCCGATCAAGCTCCAATTTTTGTTCGAGATTTCTTCAAGAAACCTATGTGAGTCCTCTTTTAATTAGACACCTCAAAACTCCAGATCTATCGTTCAAGAAACTCCTTAGATCTAGGAAAAATCGAAACGAAAAGGTCATAGTCTTACCTTGTCCATTCTCGGATTTTCTAGTTGGAATGGGGCAATCCACCCCCCAAACTCTTCTTCTAGCACCAAGAGTCTTGATTCGAAGTTTCTTGCCTTTGATTCGATCTCCAACGGCGGATTTGAGGCAGCCGATTTCTCCGTTCTTCTTTTCTTTCAAAATCCTAACTTCTTCTTATCCCTTATTCTTTTCCTCCCCTTTCTTTCGCTTTCTTGTGATGACTCAACTATCCAGACTCCTCAGGTAGGAGTAGGGGCGAAATGACCTTATTCCTATGTTGATCTTGTCCGTTTTTTTTTTAATCTTACAACTATCTCGAGCATAGTTTCCTTCTTCATCGACTCGAATACCTCCTAAGTTCAAGTGTTACAAAAAGTAACATAGTTTTTTAATATAAAAATAAAATGTCACCTATCAACTACTAAATGAAATCAATGCATACTACTATCTATCTTGACTTCCATGGCCATTCTAACATTCACCATCATCCGTGCAGGGGCACTTTCTCTATAATGACCCTAGATTTATACTAACCTAAAGTGGCTAATGTCATCCTAACATACTCTCTTATGCGAAAATAAACATTTAAAACTTCATCATAAAACACTGTCATGAACTTACATTCTTAAAAAAAAAATATTTAAAGCAACATAACAAAACTAAGTAAAACCAATAAAATATTAAAATTAAAAACATCCTATACTTACCTAAAGTCTAAGAAATGAAATATCACTATCCTATGCATGTGCCTCGGTCTTTACTTGCAATGTCGTCATCAACCATATAGAGGTGTCTTGCCTTTACCTTGTTAATCATTTTCTGCAATCACCCCGTAGAGTGACCATTAGTGCATGGTTACCCGATACATACAGCGTGTAACCTTACCACATGAAAATCAACATCCATCCTAACTCCTTAAAATGATTATCAATGGTTGGTTACCCTAAACACATTGCGTGTAACCCTTACCTTGATAACCATTTTCTTAAATCACCTCGTAGAGTAACCATTAGTGGCTGATCACTTAAAACACACAACATGTAACCCTAACCACAGCCTCCTTAATCATCAAAGGTAACATGCATGCATTATGTCCCAAACTGTTTATTTTCATGAGCAACTAGACATTATGTCACACACAACTCATATCAGATATATTTTCAATCATCAAACATAATTATGCATGCAATAGGTCTCAAAACATTTATTTTTATAGTCAACATCTATCCTATCATACAACACTCAACCATACAATACCAAACATATTCAACCCCTATAGAAAAGAAAAAAAAAACAGTTAAGTTTCAATAGGAAGACCTCTTACTTGGAGAGCTTCTTTTCTAATCGACCCTATAGATATTGGTCCAACTTCGACTTAGATCGAGCCTACATTTAAACACCCAAGTTTAACCAACCCAACTTGACATGATACAACGACTCCTATAAATCATAGAGTTTTATTGCTTACCTTCTTCCTATGTAGAGGTTGAGTCAAATTCGAACTATTCAGAAAAGAAACCACATTGTAACTTCGTTGGCTGACGCATTGTACCTTGGTTACGTTTACTCCTCCAAATAGTGGTTCTGGCGATGACGATAGTGTTCAATTCGTGATGGCGATGACAATTCGATGTGCGACAGTGACTGGTCGTGGAAGCGCGGGACGACGTTGGCGATGGTGACATATGACAGCGCGAGCGATGGACGGGAATGACGATTTGAAGAAGAAGATGACGATAAAGAGGAAGAACAAGGTAGCGGCTAGGGTTTGTGAGTGGCTGCCTCGACTTAGGCTTCATGCTCTATTACATGGGTGGCTGGCTTTTGTGGCTTTATGTAGCTGAACCCCGGGGTTTATTTTTTTACTGTATTGGGCTTGGGCCTAGGGTTTAATTTTTAATTTATTGGGCTTGGGCTAGGGTTTATGTAGCTGAACCTAGGGTTTATTTTAATGTATTGAGCCTTGTGCCCAAAATTTGGGCTTTACGCATCCAACCATGTCTGGAATTGGAAAGAGTCCAAGGTCAAGTCATAGTTTTAAAGGATATGTCCCATCATTAAATGTGTGTATTGCATTACTAATCCCAATAATGGGGTAACTTATTTAGTATTTCTTAAAATATTCAAGCCACAAGCTATCCTTATTTGTCACGTAAAGGTAAAGCGGTCCTGCATAGGTGACGGTGAATTCTGAAATTACCATGGAAGAAATCATGATAGAGAAGTAGTATGCATTGATTTTCATTTAGTAGTTGATAGGATGATTATTTCATTTTTCATGTTCAAAGACTATGTTAGTTCTCTTATTTTAAATTAAACATGTAAGTTCATGGCTTCATTTGTAAATATTTTATTTCAAACTTCCACACGTTATTTATGGCATTCATGTGATGATGCCTCTAATTTAAGCAAGAATATTAGCAGTGTTACATTACTGAGTGTGATGTGTGATGAAAGAATGAGGATTGTCCTGCATGATTTATTACGCAACGAAGAAAAATATGTGGACCTCAAGCATATTTGTATGTTCACGTGCACCGGGATACTTCCCTTTTATGATGAAATATGGATGCGTACACTATGAGACGAAAATGATTATCCAAAGGAGCTAGTCCAACCAGTAGAGGGTGCGCAAGCCCACCTAGTGAGTCCATGCTCGCACATGTAGAACGTGTGTAGAGAAATACCACATATCCAATTTTTTCTGATTGGAAAGTCGGCAAAGAGAATACAATTCAAAATTATATGTCTCATCTATGCATGTGTTTGCATTCACCAACCCCAATATTGGGTCACTTAAGGAGTATTTCATAAAATACTCAAGCCTTGTGTTATGCTTAAATTTCAGGTAGAGGCAAGACACCAATGTATGGTTGACGACGACATCGCGTTAAAGATTACGGAATCTTTGTTAGTGTAGTTGCATTTTCACTCCTTAGATATTACGTTAGATTAGACCATTGTTTTAATCTTTTCTTTGGTTTTATTTATATTTCATATTAAATATTTTTCATTGTTATATTTTAGGGCTCTTCATGCAAACGTATAAGTCCATGACATCATTTTATTAATTATTTTAAAGAATAGATCTACATAAAATGGTCATGTCATGCATATGGTGTAACAACAATAAAAAAAATAAAAATAAAAAAGGGAAAAAAAACCTACTAATCTCATCTCTCCCGGCCAACCTCTCACACACCAATTACAATTTATTCACCCATATTACGATTTTGAAAACTTGTATTCATATACAAATTTTTTTTTTCTTCATAATTTAAAATTTTGGAGAACAACCATACACTTCATTATCAAATACATTTCATACAAAAAAAAAAATAAAAAAACCTTTTTGTGTTGTCCCATTATTTTTCATTTCTTCCTCAAGGATAATTCCACCAAAAGGAGATAATAAAGCTTCTCTATCTTTTATAGATCACTTGTGAATCAATTCATCAACATTAGCAAGAAAGTTTCTCAAGTCAATTCCATCATCTTTAGCCGTCCAAATACAAGTTCCTACAGTTCCATGTTTGCACCTATCACGGAGCCATAAGTGCTGCGTTTCAGGCCAAAAGCTTTCAAAAGAGACATATACATGTGGCATCTCCAATTTGCACCAATAGAGGGTTGTTCCCCAAAAGTTAACTTTGAAGTTCCATTGGTAATCATCTCCATGATTAAGCAAACGATGATACCCCAAGTCATCGTCTTTAGACTGACAATGCACAAGCAGCCCAAGTTTGCTTAGCCCGTTAACCACATGAATGTAATATCTAGAAGGTCCTGGTGGTGGTAACGCGACCCTTGAAACATGAGCCCCAACTAAGCCACCGTGAAAAGAAAGAAAACGACAATATTCTTTATCATTTCCTAATCAACCTTCAGCTTAACTACCAATTTGTGTTGGACATGTGAATAAATATACTTATAGTACATGCAACTACGGAAATGCATGCTATGCTATGGTTGTAAAAAACATAATCATTTAACTAATTTTGGTTATTTATTAGATTTTCAATAACAAAATTCCTTGAATAGATAATAGTTATAAGTCCAAGAACAATAAATATTTCATTTATTTTTAAAACACTTTCATAAAATGGACAACAAAATATGAATACTTTCCCGTAGAAAATATAAAATAGAGAAAGCAATTCATAGATTACATATGGTATAGCACCCAAGTCCAACAAGGTACTAAATTCCCGATTTATTTTTTTAAGTTGAACTTTCAAACTTTTTACGAGGACCTTTGAAATTTTAAGGTGAGGTAGAATAGATCAGTTCAAAAAATTCTAGAACTATAGTTTCAAATAGGAATTGCGCAAGACTTCTTTCGTAAGAATTACTCAATGCCTGTTGGGAGAACAATTATGGGGTTTTGATTTCATCATGTCACACCCTGAATCTCTAGGAAAAATTTTGCCAATCAATGTGTATAAAATAAGAGAGAAATCAAAATGTGTATTAATATATGCCAAATTCATCTAACGAGGGAAGGGGGAACGAGATACATGATTCCCTAGGTCCATAATTCCTCTATTACTTCTAAACTCTAGAGTACCCTCTCGTCACGATTAAGCAACCTACTTGTAGTCTCTCATCACATCCTTAACCTAGCAGGAAACCAATTATTTACTTTTGTACCTAGAGTTTCCACACTCTTGATACAAAGACCTGGGCAAAAAACTTAGCCTTCACAATTTCCCCACCTTGTACCATCGCAAAGGCTAACTGGTGAACCTATCCCACAGGCCATGAAGTAACCTATGGTGAGGGAGTGCTACCCCTCGGTACATGCCACCTAAACAAGTTACTCACATGATCAACGACCTTTCATAGGACGGATCCTACGTGCAGGGTAACTACTACCTAGCCTCGTGATTAATGTCCTAAAACACGATGTGTCCACAATGCAGTGTAGTCGATCTATCACTGAGTAACAAGCCTTAGACACAGAATTGTCAGGTATTTGGCTAGTGCCGTAAATCCTAAGGGGAGTGTCTTGGAGAATAAATCAATAACAGAATAAATACCTAGAAAGTACCAAGAACAAGAGAAAGATCTAGGTCTAGAACATGGATCAAGACCCTAGTTCTAAGTAAAAGAACAAAGAACCAAGAACCATGGTACTAAGGCCCTTAAAGGATGACAAAGGTTTTAGAATCCAAGGACCAAGGTCCTTAGAATAAATTACGATAAGAACCCGAAGTCAAGAACAAGTGGGCCTAAGTACTTACAATAAGAAACAAGAACAAGACAAGAAAGAGTGTTGTATCCTAGCATATCAACGATACGATTGAGAGCCTCTTTCTTTTTCTTTCTTTCTCCGATTTTATTTTCCTGTCTCCCGAAGACAAAGACCGAAGGTACCCCACTCAAAAAACAAAGGTCCTCAACTCCATAAATGAAGGTTCGCCACTCGAAAAACGAAGGTACCCCACTCCAAAGACCGAAGGTACCCAACTCCTAAAACGAGGGTCTGCCACTCCTAAAACTAAGGTCCGCCACTCCTAAAACTAAGGTCTGCCACTCGAAAATGAAGGTACTTTACTCCAAATCCCTAAGTTTGCGCGCTCCAAAAGCCTGATTCTGTCTGTGTAATAAGAATTGTGGGTAATAAGAATTGTGGGTTATAAGGTTTTGTGGGTAATAAACAATGTTTATTACACAGCAAACAGTCGATTAGCCACTCCAAAAGCACCGAAGGTGGGTTATAAGGTTTTGTGGGTAATAGGCTATGTATATTACACAGAAATGCAATAATCCGCCACCACAACAAAAAGTCGATACACCACCACTCCAAAAAGAGCGAAGGGGTGCCACTCGAAAAAGAGTATCCTGCCCTCCAAAAGCATGAATCGGTGCTGTACACCACTCCAAATGAGAGTCCTTTTGTATAAACCCCTATCCTAAAGCGAGATTCATTCAGTGCTATTTCACCCGATCCAGTCTCCCGAGGGTCTGTCAAGAGGAATACAAAGACCTAAGGGAGCCCACTCCAATGGATTATGTCGGTGGAATATCATCCGTCTTCTTCTCATTCTCATCCTTGTAAAGACAGTATAACTCTTCTAGCAAAAATTATAGTGCCTGTTCATTTTTTCCAGGTGTCTCAACCATGTGGTGATCCATTCTCCTCCAGCATTTGATCTGAGTAAGGAACTGCGGTTCCAATTACCTTATCTGGAGAACGGCGTAAATAAAGGTCACCACCGGTCTATCTTTCAATGTTTCACTGGTCTATCTTTCAGTGTTTCGTCTATCGTGGGATTATTTCATTAAGTTGATATAACTAATGCGCCACTTCCCATGAAACTGGACCACAAGATTATTTGATAGTAGAGAAAGAGAGATAGTAGTCGAGTACTTGTGTTTGGTTGTACTCGTAAAGTGTTGGATTTATTGTATAGTGTTGTGTTACTAAACGTCATACTGCAAGTGCCCCACTCCACAAGCATGATGCTGTCTCCGATGGGGAGGAAACAATCGGAGTAGGCGAAGGTGAAGGTGCCGCACTCCAAACATGATCCTGTCTACGATGCAATCTCATCGGAGTCGGAAATATAGGAAGGTGTTAAGGAGTAAGGAGTAAGGCATTCTTTGGTCTGAGTTATATGTGAGTTTGTGTAAGTGTGTGTGATGAGTAAGTTGAGTAGTCGCACATTCTTTATTGGTTGGTGCTTGAAAAGGACAATGTGTTGAGAAAGTGGTCCTTTTTAGAATTATGGAGTATTTTTAGTTGTTTAAGAAGAGTAGTACTCTAAAGGGTAACACTTTTCGTGGGTACAAAAAAGTACTCCACGAAAAATGTTACCCTTTAGAGTACTACTATTCTCAAACAACTTACCATACTTATAAATTATAAAAACTACTACTTTCTGAACACATAGTCCTTTTCAAGGACCACCAACAAAGAAAGTCGGACTACTCCACTTACTCATCACACACACTTACACAAACTAATGTCTAACTCAGGCCAAAGAATCCCTTACTCCTTACTCCTTAACACCTTCCCATATTTCCGACTCCGATCCAAGTTGAGATGGGTATCGGAGACAGGATCATACTTTTGGAGTGCGGCACCTTCCACTG
>NW_019268554.1:2058639-2090498 GCF_002738365.1 Cucurbita moschata | reverse complement strand
AAACCCTAAACCCTAAACCCTAAACCCTAAACCCTAAACCCTAAACCCTAAACCCTAAACCCTAAACCCTAAACCCTAAACCCTAAACCCTAAACCCTAAACCCTAAACCCTAAAACCCTAAAAACCCTAAACCCTAAAACCCTAAAACCCTAAAACCCTAAACCCTAAACCCTAAACCCTAAACCCTAAACCCTGAACCCTAAAAACCCTGAACCCCTAAAACCCTAAACCCTAAAACCCTAAAACCCTAAAACCCTAAACCCTAAACCCTAAACCCTAAACCCTAAACCCTAAACGAAACGACGGCCACACCACGCCTAGCCTTCAGCCCACGACTCCCACCATCTATCAAAATACCTACAAAGGGAGAAAAGAAAGAAAATACGAGAGAGAGAGATTTCGGATAAACTTCGGCGAGTTTCCAGTTTCTCCAACAAGCCCCCAAACCACCCAAAAATCGACACCAAACGATCAGTTATCACCACGAGAGGATCCCTAACGAAAGCACAATAACTCAAGGTACGTTTTGTGCTTTTTTTCCGAAAGCGCCGTGGTCGGTAACCGAGGTCGAAAATTGGGTTTTCCTAATGGTTCTTAGATCTGTGGTTTTCAGAACTTTTAGGCCGCAAAACAACCAGAAAGGAAAGAAGGACAACAAGTAAAGAGGAAAAGGAAGAAAGAGGTCTAAAATCGGCAACGGAAACACCGTGGGAAGGTGAGAGAAAACTCGCCAGAAAATCGGCCGGAGTTGGGTAAGGAAGACGAGATCCACGGATCCTGGTCAACCCAAACCCAAAACCCGAGAGAGCCAGCCCATTCTTTCCCTCGGCCTCTACCTTCAGCCCAGCCCAACTACAGCGGCCCAAACCTCAAACCAGCCCAAAAGCTACGATTCAGTTGAACCAACCCGAGACTAGATCCACGGTCCAATCGAGCCGACTTCCAACCCAAACACTTGCCGCCCAGCCCAGTAAGTTGAGGCCCAACGATTAGTCTTGGCCCAGTAGGCTTCCGCAGCCTGAAACCTGAACCGGACTGCGACCCGCGCTTCGACCCGATGCTACCACACGACGTGGCTCGCTCTGTTGCTGCCACATGTCACACAGTGGCGCAGGCGGTCCCTCGGCTCGGCTTGGTGCAAACGGCTCGGGCTCCCTCCGGTGATGCTCCGACGGCTCCCAACGGTTCTTTGGCTCGGCTCACCTATTTTCAGCTCGGTTTCCACTATTTTGACCCTCTCAGATCTATTTTCGGCCCCGATTAAGGTATCTGAGGCCGTTTTAGAGCCATATTTCACATTTATTAAATTATAGGTAAATTAATTATGAAATACTAACGTAAAGTGGTGAACGATGTGATAGGAAACAAACCCCGGCAACGTAGGAAGCAGCTCTCACGTTACGGGAGCTTACGTTTAGCTATTTAGGGAGTACTTCGGCTAAGGCCAACCAAGTAAGTGACCTGACTATAGGATAGGCTAAAGATTGTTTGAATTATGATGATGTGTGAGTATGACGTTGTGTTGTGATGTCTGTTGAATGTACGCTATTTATGTTTTGATGCATGACGTACATGTTATATTTGATGCACTTAATGGCTTCTATGATGAGTATGATGTATGCATGACGATGTTATTAACATGATGATGTTTTCCATGTTGAACATGCCTTATGATGTTGTTCGCCATATTCCATCATGTCGTTAGATCGACATAGGACACAACCCTAAGAGTATGAAAATGATATTAATTAAAATATCCACGAGCACGGGTTACAAGGTGTAACCAAGAGATGAGACTAGAGGGTTGTGTCAGAACAAATGTATAATTGGACTTAGAGGGACCTCATGCATATTGTATGTTCATAAGCATAGGGCTACTTCCCCTAGAGATGATGAGTACAGACGCGCACCGTATGATGAGCACAAATGCGCACAGGTGCGAAAGTACACAGATGAGGGTGTTCATGAGGTGCATGACACAATGAGGTTCTGCTGACCTCCAGACGTCACCACAGATTAGCTTGACCAGAGGGTCCAGGGGGTGTGCGAGCACCCTGGGGATTCACACTAGCACGTGTGAGTCGTGTGTAGGGAAATACTACACATCCAATTTGTCCAAGACTAGAGGCCACCCTTAAGATGATTAGAGATAGGTCCCTAATTCATGATTGCATGTGTTTGCATTAGCATGGCCCCTATAGTGGGGTCACTTATTGAGTATTTCTTCGAAATAGTCAGGCCGTGTGCCATATTGTTTTTCAGGTAAAGGCAAGGCTCCCATATACGGTTGACGGTGACATCGTAATCAGAGACTGTGGCGTATGCATAAGATAGTTGAATATTTAAATTCCTAGACTTGGTTAGGATATGGTGCTTGCATTTCATTTATTTAAATTGTATAATTGGTAATTATTTTTTTTTATCTTATTTTGAACTCTAGTATGATGTTTGAAACACGTAAGTCCGACAGTGTTTTCTAATGTTTGAACGTATTCTGAAGTGTTAAATTTTTCCGCTAATAAAGATGAGCATTATTAGATTTATATTATGTATGAGAGATGAGCATGAGACGTTAGTGGCGACTCTAGATATGTGGAAATTTAGGGTCGTTATATGTGCTGTAAATAAAATTTTAACTAGAATTTAAAATATGGTTTTAATATTTTAAAATGAAGTTTTGCTGGCCTCAATATTGACGTCACTACTATACTCATATTTTATTAAATACATATGTATAATATTATTAAATTCATTATATAGATTTAGAGTAAAAACTTTTAAAATCGGTTTCGAGTAATTAAACTACAAAAGTGAGATTGAGATTTTAGGAATTTTAAAATTTAAATAGAATTTAAGATATTTTGATTTAGTTAAAATATTAAAATTCTGTTGATTTCCCAAACCTACCCTTACCAATCGATAAAGATAAAAAACAAGAGAGAGAATAATAGTTAACAGGATTCATATAAGGAAAGCTCGATCTTACAGATTTGTTGACTGCGTTATCATAGGTGAATATGGTATAACTCCTATGGAATCTGTAAACAACATACGAAAGTGAAAACCATATCGATCATAGGTCCGATTATGGTTTTAACTTATTCAGGGTTGATTATTAATGAGACTAGTAAAACAAAGGTTACTTTTTTCCATGTGAGGATATCCTACCCTCATATGGATTCAAAGGTTTTTCACATAATGATTTGGGTGCCTCAATGAAGGTCTACTCAACAGGTTTGAGGTTGTGAGGTCTTATCGACACGAGTAAGTGAAAAACCTTAGTTTCTTTCAATCTTTTTCAACGAAAGTGATCGAGTAGACTGGAAGCGCAAGTGAATAAGTTTCGTCCTAAGCTGAGGGTATTATAAGAACGGTACATATTAAAGTGAGGGTCCACTTTAATACGAAACTTGTAGGGTCTGTCCAAATCTTAACATACAATGACCATAGGAACGCTCAACTTTTCAGGAAGCGACCATGCCATTTTCCAGAAAACGGCATATGATTGTTTAACCCAATCTTTATGGAATATGTTCCTGATTGGGTACTCGAAAGAATGTCAACAGCTTTTCATATCCTCTATAGGGTAATTCTTTAGTGGATATGATATGATACAAAAACGAGAAAACAACTTTTATAATTGGTTAAAATGCGAAACTTATTCACTTTCGCTTCCGGGCCATTTTGCAGTAAAATTTCATAGGTGTTAACATAGGAACTTTTTTCCCCTTTAAGCCAAGGTCATTAACTCGATCTGAAAAGTTGTTTTTCTGGTTTTAGTATCATACCATATCCACATATGATTGGTTAAAATATGAAACTTATTCACTTTAGCTTTCGGGCCATTTTGCAGTCAAATTCCATACGTGTTAACATAGGAACTTTTTTTCCATTTGAGACAGGGTCGTTAACTCGATCTGAAAAGTTGTTTTCTCGTTTTAGTATCATAGAATATCGACTAAAGAATTTCCTCAGCCTAAAATATGGAAGAAAAAAACATTTACTCGTGTCAATAAGACCTCAAGACCTCAACCCTGTCGAGTAAACCCTCATGGAAGCACCCAAATCATTATGTGAAAAATCTTTGTTTCTTTCGATCTTTTTTGACGAATTTGTAAGCAATGCTCAAGTTTGATGAATCTTACACATATGATTGGTTAAAATACGAAACTTATTCACTTTCGCTTCTAGGCCATTTTGTAGTCAAATAACATAGGTGTTAATATAGGAACTTTTTCCCATTTGAGACAGGGTCGTTAACTCGATCTGAAAAGTTGTTTTCTCGTTTTAGTATCATACCATACCCCTAAGGATTGTCCTAAGCTTAAAATATTGGAGAAAAATAACATTTACTTATGTGGATAAGACTTCACAATCTCTACCCTGTTGAGTAAACCCTCATGGAGGCACCCAAATAATTATGTGAAAAACCTTTGTTTGATATTTTTCAATGAATCTATAAGGAATGCTTAACTTTACTGAGATCTTTAGTGGATATCATAACCTTTGTTTCACCCAAATCTTTGTTTCTTACCCAAATGTTTTTCAAACCTGTTAAGGTTTTTTCAACTAATCTATAAGGAATGTTCAAGTTTGATGAATGATACACATATGATTGGTTAAAATACGAAACTTATAAATTTTTGCTTCCATGCCATTTTGCAGTCAAATTCCATAGGTGCAAACATAGGAACTTTTTTTCCCTTTGAGACAGGGTCGTTAACTCGATCTGAAAATTTGTTTTCTCATTTTAGTATAGCATATCCACTAAAGATTGTCCTAAGCTTAAAATATGGAAGAAAAAAACATTTACTCGTGTCGATAAGACCTTACAACCTCAACCCTGACGAGTAGACCCTCATGGAGGCACCCAAATCATCATGTGAAAAATCTTTGTTTCTTTTGATCTTTTTAGACGAATCTGTAAGACCTCACAACCTCAACCCTGTCGAGTAGACCCTCATGGAGGTACCCAAATCATTATGTGAAAAACTTTTGTTTCTTTCGATTTTTTTAGACGAATCGGTAAGGACAAGCTCAAGTTTGATGAATCTTTCACATATGTTGGGTTAAAATACGAAACTTATTCACTTTCGCTTCCGGCCATTTTGAAATCAAATTTCATACGTGTTAACATAGGAACTTTTTTTCCCATTGAGACAGGGTCATTAACTCAATCTGAAAAGTTATTTTCTCGTTTTAGTATCATATCATATCCACTAAAGATTGTCCTAAGCTTAAACTATGGAAGAAAAAAAATATTTACTCATGTCGATAGGACCTCACAACCTCAACTCTGTCGAGTAGACCCTCATGAAGGCACCCAAATCATTATCTGAAAAATCTTTGCTTCTTTCGGTCTTTTCCAACTAATCTATAAGGAACGCTCAAGTTTGATGAATCTTACACATATGATTTGTGAATATACGAAACTTATTCACTTTCGCTTCAAGGCCATTTTGTAGTCAAATTTCGTAGGTGTTAACATAGGAACTTTTTTTCCCTTTGAGACATGGTCGTTAACTCGATCTGAAAAGTTGTTTTCTCGTTTTAGTATCATACCATATCCCCTAAAGATTTTCCTATTCTTAAAATATTGGAGAAAAAAAACATTTACTCGTGTCGATAAGACCTCACAACCTCAACCCTGCCAAAAAGACCCTCATGGAGGTATCTAAATCATTATGTGAAATACTATTGTTTCTTTCGATCTTTTTCAACAAATCTGTAAGGAACGCTCAACTTTGAAGAATCTTAAAAATATGATTAGTTAAAATACGAAACTTATTCACTTTCGCTTCCGGGCTATTTTGCAATCAAATTTTATAGGTGTTAACATACGAACTTTTTTCCTCTTTGAGACAAGGTCGTTAACTCGATCTGAAAAGTTGTCTTCTCGTTTTAGTATCATACCATATCCACTAAAGATTGTCCTAAGCTTAAAATATGGAATAAAAAAAACATGGACTCTTATCAATAAGATCTCCCAACCTTAACCCTGTCGAGCAGACCCTCATGGAGTCACCATAATAATTATGTGAAAAACCTTTGTTTCTTCCGATCTTTTTCAACGAATCTATAAGAAACGCTCAAGCTTGATGAATTTTACACATATGATTGGTTAAAATATGAAACTTATTCACTTTCGCTTCGGGCCATTTTACAGTCAAATTCCATAGGTGTTAACATAGGTACTTTTTTCCTCTTTGAGACAGGGTCATTAACTCGATCTGAAAAGTTGTTTTCTCATTTTAGTATCATAGAATATCGACTAAAGGTTGTCCTTAGCTTAAAATATGGAAGAAAAAAAATATTTACTCGTATCATAAGACCGCACAACCTCAACCCTGTCGAGTAGACCCTCATGGAGGCACCCAAATCATTATGTGAAAAACCTTTGTTTCTTTCGATCTTTTTCAACGAATCTGTAAGGAACGCTCAAGTTTGATGAATCTTACGCATATGTTGGGCTAAAATACAAAACTTATTCACTTTCGCTTCCGGGCAATTTTGCAGTCAAATTCCATAGGTTTTAACAAAGGAACTTTTTTCCCCTTTGATATAGGGTCGTTAACTCGATCTGAAAAGTTGTTTCCTCGTTTTAGTATCATGCCATATCCACTAAAAATTGTCCTAAGCTTAAAATATGGAAGAAAACAAAACATTTACTCATGTCAATAAGACCTCACAACCTCAACCCTATCCAGTAGACCCTCATGGAGTGTTATAACAACCTGAGTTTTTCCTTATTTAGATTCACACGATTTCATTAGTTCTCCGTGACCATTTGACAAACACGTCGAATGGATTAACGAAGTTTTAGACGGCAATTTTGTAGGAAGTGACACAAATTTAGTTGGCCACTCTCCAACCATTTTTTTGGATAGGTTATATTTAAATAGGAAATCTGTTCAAAAGATTTGATAACCTGATTTTAAGCATAGTCAATTCAGCAATTCTCTCTCTTTGTTATTTTACGCGTTTTATTTTCTTCCAACAACCTCCCGTCAACGATTTCCTTTCACCGAAAAGAAAATGATTTTCCTGGCCGATTATCGAAATCCAACATGGAGGCACCCAAATCATTATGTGAAAAACCATAGATTCTTTCGATCTTATGCAATGAATCTATAAGAAACGCTCAAGCTTGATGAATTTTACACATATGATTGGTTAAAACATGAAACTTATTCACTTTCGCTACCGGGCCATTTTTGCAGTCAAATTCAATAGGTATTAACATAGGAACTTTTTTTCCCTTTGAGACAAGGTCGTGAACTCAATCTGAAAAGTTGTTTTCTCGTTTTAGTATCATACCATATTGACTAAAGATTGTCCTAAGCTTAAAATATAGAATAAAAAAACATTTACTCTTGTCGATAAGATCTCACAACCTCAACCCTGTCGAGTAGACCCTCATGGAGGCACCCAAATAATTATGTGAAAAACCTTTCTTTCTTCCGATCTTTTTCAATGAATCTATAAGGAACGCTCAAGTTGATGAATTTTAAACATATGATTGGTTAAATTACGAAACTTATTCACTTTCGCTTCCAGGTCATTTTGCAGTCAAATTCAATAGGTGTTAACATAGGAACTTTTTTCCTCTTTGAGACAAGGTCGTTAACTGGACAACAAAAGTTGTTTTCTCGTTTTAATATCATACCATATCCACTAAACATTGTCCTAAGTTTAAAATATGGAAGAAAAAAATATTTACACATGTCGATAAGACTTCACAACCTCATCCTTGTCGAGTAGACCCTCATGGAGGCACCCAAATCATTATGTGAAAAACCATAGTTTCTTTCATTGTTTTGGAACGAATCAATAAGGAACGATCAAGATTGATGAATCTTACACATATGATTGGTTAAAATACGAAACTTATTCACTTTCGCTTCTGGGCCATTTTGCAATCAAATTTCATAGATGTTAACATATGAACTTTTTTTCCCCTTTGAGACAGGGTCATTAACTCGATCTAAAAAGTTGTTTTTTCGTTCAAGTATCATACCATATCCACTAAATATTTTCCTAAGCTTATAATTGGAAGAATAAAAACATTTACTCGTGTCGATAAGACCTCACAACCTCAACCCTATCGAGTAGACCCTCATGGAGGCACCAAAAGAATTGTGTGAAAAACCATAGTTTCTTTCGACCTTTTGCAATGAATCTGTTAGATAAAACTTGATTTTTCCTTATTTAGATTCACACGATTACCTTCATTCTCCGTTTTACCATTTGACAAACACTTCGAATGGATTAACTAAGTTTTAGACCGAAATTTAAGAGGGAGTGGCACAGATTCAGTTGGCCACTCTCCAGCCATTTTTAGGATAGGTTATATTTAAATAGGAAATCTGTTATAATATTTTTACCACCTGAATTAAAGGGCAGTCAAAATTTCATCATTCTCTCTCTTCTTATTTTAGGCATTTTATTTTCCTTCTAACAACCTGACAATTTCCTCTCACCAAAAATAAAGGATTTCCCGGCCGATTATTTGAAATCCAACAAGTGGTATCAGAGCCCGGTTGAAGCCATCGGTGTATATCATTGTGGAGGAGCCAACCTATCAATAATTAAGTTGAATAGCTCAAGTGGCTAAAGCTTCGACCTAACAATACATAGGTCTCAGGTTTGAGTAGAAGAAAATGCAAAGTGCAAAAATAAACACATTGTGGGGTCCATCTCGAGCAGGCTTGCTAACTCCTCCACATCGGCTGGCGTTCGTCGCCAAATTTTTACGATCTGTGCCCCTAGAGATGCTGGCAACTCTCTCCACCAAGCGCATCGCGCAATTGGCCTGGGAGGGAATCAAATCCCGTCGGGTCGGTGTACAGCGAGTGCGGGTGCCATCCGTCGATGATTTTTCAATGCGGATCACGGGGCTCGCCAACAGCATCACCACATTTGGTGGCAGCATGCCTAAAGCTCCGTGACGACACCGGCGAGAGCAATGGGCCATCCAGCCGCAAAGGCGGTAAGAAGCCGTGGAAATCTCGCCGGCGCATGCGCGAGAAAGAGGCGGATCAAAAGGCCGACTGATGACGGGCCAATCAAGTGATCGTACTGTGGGAAGAGAGGTCATCTGAGCAAGAATTGCTGGAGCAAGCTCATGAACAAGGAGACAACGCAGCTGCGGAAGGAGCTCTCGGAGATCCGCTTTATAAGGATGGAAAATCCGTCGATGATTTTTCAATGCGGATCACGGGGATGGCGAATCCGTCGATGATTTTTCAATGCGGATCACGGGGCTCGCCAACAGCATCACCACACTTGGTGGCAGCATGCCTAAAGCTCCGTGACGACACCGGTGAGAGCAATGGGCCCTCCAGCCGCAAAGGCGGTAAGAAGCCGTGGAAATCTCGTCGGCGCATGCGCGAGAAAGAGGCAGATCAAAAGGCCGGCTGATGACGGGCCAATCAAGTGATCGTACTGTGGGAAGAGAGGTCATCTGAGCAAGAATTGCTGGAGCAAGCTCATGAACAAGGAGACAACGCAGCTGCGGAAGGAGCTCTCGGAGATCCGCTTTATAAGGATGGAAAATCCGTCGATGATTTTTCAATGCGGATCACGGGGATGGCGAATCCGTCGATGATTTTTCAATGCGGATCACGGGGCTCGCCAACAGCATCACCACACTTGGTGGCAGCATGCCTAAAGCTCCGTGACGACACCGGTGAGAGCAATGGGCCCTCCAGCCGCAAAGGCGGTAAGAAGCCGTGGAAATCTCGTCGGCGCATGCGCGAGAAAGAGGCAGATCAAAAGGCCGGCTGATGACGGGCCAATCAAGTGATCGTACTGTGGGAAGAGAGGTCATCTGAGCAAGAATTGCTGGAGCAAGCTCATGAACAAGGAGACAACGCAGCTGCGGAAGGAGCTCTCGGAGATCCGCTTTATAAGGATGGAAAATCCGTCGATGATTTTTCAATGCGGATCACGGGGATGGCGAATCCGTCGATGATTTTTCAATGCGGATCACGGGGCTCGCCAACAGCATCACCACACTTGGTGGCAGCATGCCTAAAGCTCCGTGACGACACCGGCGAGAGCAATGGGCCCTCCAGCCGCAAAGGCGGTAAGAAGCCGTGGAAATCTCGCCGGCGCATGCGCGAGAAAGAGGCGGATCAAAAGGCCGACTGATGACGGGCCAATCAAGTGATCGTACTGTGGGAAGAGAGGTCATCTGAGCAAGAATTGCTGGAGCAAGCTCATGAACAAGGAGACAACGCAGCTGCGGAAGGAGCTCTCGGAGATCCGCTTTATAAGGATGGAAAATCCGTCGATGATTTTTCAATGCGGATCACGGGGATGGCGAATCCGTCGATGATTTTTCAATGCGGATCACGGGGCTCGCCAACAGCATCACCACACTTGGTGGCAGCATGCCTAAAGCTCCGTGACGACACCGGTGAGAGCAATGGGCCCTCCAGCCGCAAAGGCGGTAAGAAGCCGTGGAAATCTCGTCGGCGCATGCGCGAGAAAGAGGCAGATCAAAAGGCCGGCTGATGACGGGCCAATCAAGTGATCGTACTGTGGGAAGAGAGGTCATCTGAGCAAGAATTGCTGGAGCAAGCTCATGAACAAGGAGACAACGCAGCTGCGGAAGGAGCTCTCGGAGATCCGCTTTATAAGGATGGAAAATCCGTCGATGATTTTTCAATGCGGATCACGGGGATGGCGAATCCGTCGATGATTTTTCAATGCGGATCACGGGGCTCGCCAACAGCATCACCACACTTGGTGGCAGCATGCCTAAAGCTCCGTGACGACACCGGTGAGAGCAATGGGCCCTCCAGCCGCAAAGGCGGTAAGAAGCCGTGGAAATCTCGTCGGCGCATGCGCGAGAAAGAGGCAGATCAAAAGGCCGGCTGATGACGGGCCAATCAAGTGATCGTACTGTGGGAAGAGAGGTCATCTGAGCAAGAATTGCTGGAGCAAGCTCATGAACAAGGAGACAACGCAGCTGCGGAAGGAGCTCTCGGAGATCCGCTTTATAAGGATGGCGAATCCGTCGATGATTTTTCAATGCGGATCACGGGGATGGCGAATCCGTCGATGATTTTTCAATGCGGATCACGGGGCTCGCCAACAGCATCACCACACTTGGTGGCAGCATGCCTAAAGCTCCGTGACGACATCGGCGAGAGCAATGGGCCCTCCAGCCGCAAAGGCGGTAAGAAGCCATGGAAATCTCGCCGGCGCATGCACGAGAAAGAGGCGGATCAAAAGGCCGACTGATGACGGGCCAATCAAGTGATCGTACTGTGGGAAGAGAGGTCATCTGAGCAAGAATTGCTGGAGCTGATGACGGGCCAATCAAGTGATCGTACTGTGGGAAGAGAGGTCATCTGAGCAAGAATTGCTGGAGCAAGCTCATGAACAAGGAGACAACCGAGAAGGCCCATGTGGCTCAATCTGAGGAGGACGAGCCGGCCCTTTTCATCCCGAGGAAGAGCTCCCCAAATCCACAGAGGTAATCGACGACGGCATCACTGCTCCGATGAGCGTCGAACCCGAGGAAGAGCTCCAATTGTGCATAACAAAGGCACCGGCTGGGGAGCCAATTCAACTGAAGGAGAAGCGAATGTTCGCTCAAATAAGTAAAAGAGGTGAGCAGCAAGAGCACCGGCAAAGGGTCCTCGACACGGGGGCAACAAACCATATGTGACTGGGGCCAAGTCTGCGTTCTCCGAGCTTGACTCGGAGATTTGCGGGACGGTGAAACTCGGCGACGGCTCTGTCGTCGAGATCTAAGGGCACGGCACCGTCCTGTTCATCGGCAAGGGAGGCAATCATCACAAGCTGACCGGCGTCTACTTCATCCCGAGACTCAAGGCTAATATTATGAGCCTGGGTCAACTCGATAAGGCCGGCTGCCACATTTCCATCAAACGTGGGCTTACTTAGGATCCGTGATGATCGACGGCGGTTGCTCACGCAAGTTCGGTGCACGGCAAACCGCCTTTACATCCTAAAGCTGGCGATAGAGCAACCAGTCAACCTCTCGGCTAGGTACCAGAAGATGGAAGACCTATTAGGAAGAGGTGAACCACCTGGACTGCCGGCATGCCAACTCGAAGAAGAGGCGGCCGAACAAGACGTGGAGTCTGGAGAACATGCCGCCAGGGACACCGAGCCATAGGGCTCAAAATGGAGTTGAAACGAAATAAGGTAGATATACCACAGGTTTTAGGAGGAGATTGGGACTGGCGGCACGCCAACTCGAAGAAGAGGCGGCCGAACAAGACGTGGAGTCTGGAGGACATGCCGCCAGGGACACCGAGCCATAGGGCTCAAAACGGAGTTGAAACGAAATAAGGTAGATATACCACAGGTTTTAGAAGGAGATTGTTAGATAAAACCTAATTTGAAGAGGCGGCCGAACAAAACGTGGAGTCTGGAGGACATGCCACCAGGGACACCGAGCCATAGGGCTCAAAACGGAGTTGAAACGAAATAAGGTAGATATACCACAGGTTTTAGGAGGAGATTGTTAGATAAAACCTTATTTTTCCTTATTTAGATTCACACGATTACCTTCATTCTCCGTTTTACCATTTGACAAACACGTCGAATGGATTAACTAAGTTTTAGATGGAAATTTAGGAGGAAGTGGCACAGATTCAGTTGGCCACTCTCCGTTTTACACATATGATTGGTTAAAATACAAAACTTATTCACTTTCGCTTCCGGGCCATTTAGCAGTCAAATTTCATAGGTGTTAACATAGGAACTTCTTTCCCATTTGAGACAGCGTCGTTAACTCGATCTGAAAAGTTGTTTTCTCGTTTTTGTATCATAGAATATTGACTAAAGATTGTCCTAAGCTTAAAATATGGAAGAAAAAAACATTTACTCGTGTCGATAAGACCTCAAGACCTCAACCATGTTGAGTAAACACTCATGGAGGCACCCAAATCATTATTTGAAAAAAGCTTTGTTTCTTTCGATCGTTTTTAGCAAATCTATAAGGAAGGCTCAAGTTTGATGAATCCTACACATATGATTGGTTAAAATACGAAACTTATTCACTTTCGCTTTTGGGCCATTTTGCAATCAAATTCGATTGGTGTTAACGTAGGAACTTTTTTCCCATTTGAGACAGGGTCGTTAACTCGATCTGAAAAGTTGTTTTCTCGTTTTAGTATCATAGAATATCGACTAAAGATTGTCCTCAACCTAAAATATTGAAGAAAAAAATATTTACTTGTGTCAATAAGACCTCAAGACCTCAACCTTGTCGAGTAAACCCTCATGGAGGCACCCAAATCATTATGTGAAAAACCTTTGTTTCTTTCAATCTTTTTAGACGAATCTGTAAGGAACGCTAAAGTTTGATGTGTCGTAAACATATGATTGGTTAAAATATGAAACTTATTCACTTTCGCTTTTGGGCCATTTTGCAGTCACATTCCCATAGGTGTTAACATAGGAACTTTTTTCACCTTTGAGACAGAGTCGTCAACTCGATCTGAAAAGTTGTTTTCTCAATTTAGTATCATACCATATCCACAAAAGATTGTCCTAAGCTTAAAATATGGAAGAAAAAAAATCATTTACTCGTGTCGATAAGACATCACAACCTCAACCCTGTCGAAAAGACCCTCATGGAAGGACCCAAATCATTTTGTGAAATACCTTTGTTTCTTTCGTTCTTTTTCAGCGAATCTATAAGGAACGCTCAAGTTTGATGAATCTTACACATATGATTGGTTAAAATATGAAACTTATTCACTTTCGCTTTCGGACCATTTTACAGTCAAATTCCATAGGTGTTAACATACGAACTTTTTTCCCCTTTTCGACAGGGTCGTTAACTCGATGTGAAAAGTTGTTTTCTCGTTTTAGTATCATACCATATCCACTTAAGATTGTCTTCAGCTTAAATTATGGAAGAAAAAAAAACATTTACTCGTGTCGATAAGACGTCACAACCTAAACCTTGTCGAAAATACCCTAATGGAGGCACCCAAATCATTATGTGAAATATTTTTGTTTCTTTCGATCTTTTCAACGAATCTGTAAGGAACGCTCAAGTTTGATGAATCCTACACATATGATTGGTTAAAATACGAAACTTATTCACTTTCGCTTCCGGGCCATTTTGCAGTCAAATTCCAAAGGTGTTAACATAGGAACTTTTTTCCCCTTTTCGACAGGGTTGTTAACTCGATCTGAAAATTAGTTTTCTCGTTTTAGTTTCATGCCATATCCACTAAATATTATCCTAAGCTGAAAAATATGGAAGAAAAAAAATATTTACTCGTGTCGATAAGACCCCACAACCTCAATCTTGTCGAGTAGACCCTCATGGAGGCACCTAAATCATTATGTGAAAAACCTTTGTTTCTTTCGTTCTTTTTCAACGAATCTCTAAGGAACGCTCAAGTTTGACGAATCTTACACAAATGATTGGTTAAAATATGAAACTTATTCACTTTCGATTCCGGGCCATTTTGTAGTCAAATTTCATAGGTGTTAACATAGGAACTTTTTTCCCCTTTGAGACATTGTCGTTACTCGATCTGAAAAGTTGTTTTCTCATTTTAGTATCATAGTATATCGACTAAAGATTGTCCTCAGCTTAAAATATGGATGAAAAAAAATATTTACTCGTGTCGATAAGGCCTCACAACCTCAACCTTGTCGAAAAGACCCTCGTTGAGGCACCCAAATCATTATGTGAAATACTTTTGTTTCTTTAAATCTTTTTCAACGAATCTATAAGGAACGCTCAAGTTTGATGAATTGTACACATATGATTGGTTAAAATACCAAACTTATTCACTTTCGCTTCTACGCCATTTCGCAGTCAAATTCCATAGGTGTTAACATAGGAACTTTTTTCCCTTTTGAGACAGGGTCGTTAACTCAATCTAAAAAGTTGTTTTCTCATTTTAGTGTCATAGTATATCGACTAAAGATTGTCCTAAGCTTAAAATATGGATGAAAAAAAACTCATTTACTCGTGTCGTTAAGACCTCAAGACCTCAACCCTGTCGTGTAAACCCTCATGGAGGCACCCAAATCATTATGTGAAAAACCTTTGTTTCTTTCAATCTTTTTAAATGAATCTGTAAGGCACGCTCAAGTTTAATGAATCATACACATATGATTGGTTAAAATATGAAACTTATTCACTTTCGCTTCCGGGCCATTTTGCAGTCAAATTTCATAGGTGTTAACATAGGAACTTTTTTCTCCTATGAGACAGGGTCGTTAACTCGATCTGAAAAGTTGTTTTCTCATTTTAGTATCATACCATATCCACTAAAGGTTGTCCTAAATTTCAAATATGGAAGAAAAAAAACATTTACTCGTGTCGATAAGACCTCACAACCTCAACCGTGTCGAAAAGACCCTCATAGAGGCACCAAAATCATTATGTGTAATACCTTTGTTTCTTTCAATCTTTTTCAACGAATCTATAAGGAACGCTCAAGTTTGATGAACCTTACACATGATTGGTTAAAATACGAAACTTATTCACTTTCGCGTCTGGGCCATTTTGCAGTCAAATTCCATAGGCGTTAACATAGGAACTTTTTTCCATTTGAGACAGGGTCGTTAACTCGATCTAAAAAGTTTTTTTCTCATTTTAGTATCATAGAATATCGACTAAAGATTGTCCGCAGCTTAAAATATGGAAGAAAAAAATATTTACTCGTGTCGATAAGACCACACAACCTCAACCCTGTCGAGTAGATCCTCATGGAGGCACCCAAATTATTATGTGAAAAACCTTTGTTTCTTTCGATATTTTTCAACAAATCTATAAGGAATGCTCAAGTTTGATGAATCTTACACATGATTGGTTAAAATACGAGACTTATTCACTTTCGCTTCCGGGCCATTTTACATTGAAATTCCATACGTGTTAACACAGGAACTTTTTTTCCCTTTGAGACAGGGTCGTTAACTCGATCTAAAAAGTTATTTTCTCGTTTTAGTATCATAGGATATCGACGAAAGGTTGTCCTTAGCTTAAAACATGGAAGACAAAAAATATTTACTCGTGTCGATAAGACCTCACAACCTCAACCTTGTTGAGTAGACCCTCATGGAGGCACCCAAATCATTATGTGAAAAACTATTGTTTCTTTCAATCTTTTTAGATGAATCTGTAAGGAACGCTAAATTTTGATGAATCTTACACATATGATTGGTTAAAATACGAAACCTGTACACTTTTACTTCCGGGCCATTTTGCAGTGAATTTCCATAGGTGGTTAACATAGGAACTTTTTTCCACTTTGAGACAAGGTCGTTAACTCGATCTGAAAAGTCGTTTTCTCATTTTAGTATCATAGCATATGGACTAAAGATTGTCTTCAAGTTAAAATATGGAAGAAAAAAAACATTTACTTGTGTAGGTAAGACCTCACAATCTCAACCCTCTCGAATAATCTCTCATGGAGGCACCCAAATCATTATGTGAAAAACCTTTGTTTCTTTCCATCTTTTTCAACGAAACTCTAAGGAATGCTCAAGTTTGATAAATGTTACACATATGTTGGGTTAAAATACAAAATTTATTCACTTTCACTTCCGGGCCATTTTGCAGTCAAATTCCATAAGTGTTAACATAGGAATTATTTTCCCCTTTGAGACAGGGTCGTTAACTCGACCTGAAAATTTGTTTTCTCATATTAATATCATAACATAACAACTAAAGATTCTCCTAAGCTTAAAATAAGGAATAAAAAAAATATTTACTTCTGTCGATAAGACCTCACAACCTCAACCCTGTTGAAAAGACCCTCTTGGAGGCACCCAAATAATTATGTGAAAAATCTTTGTTTCTTTCAATCTTTTTAGACGAATCTGTAAGGCACGCTCAAATTTAATGAATCGTACACATGTGATTGGGTAAAATATGAAACTTATTAACTTTCTCAACCGGATCATTTTGCAGTCAAATTCCATAGGTGTTAACATAGAAACTTTTTTCCCCTTTGAGACAGGGTCGTTAACTCGATCTAAAAAGTTATTTTCTCCTTTTAGTATCATACCATATCAACTAAAGATTGTCCTAAGCTTAAAATATGGAAGAAAAAAATATTTACTCGTGTCGATAAGACTTCACAACCTCAACCCTGTCGAATAGACCCTCGTGGAGGCACCCAAATCATTATGTTAAAAACCTTTGTTCCTTGCGATCTTTTTTAACAAATCTGTAAGGAATGCTCAAGTTTGATGAATCTTACACATATGATTGGTTAAAATATGAAACTTATTCACTTTCGCTTTCGGACCATTTTGCAGTCAAATTCCATAGGTGTTAACATACGAACTTTTTTCCCCTTTGAGACAGGGTCGTTAACTCGATGTGAAAAGTTGTTTTCTCATTTTAGTATCATACCATATGCACTAAAGATTGTCCTAAGCTTAAAATATGGAAGAAAAAAATATTTACTAGTGTCGATAAGACCTCACAACCTCAACCCTGTCGAGTAGACCCTCATGGAGGTGTTGGATTTCGATAATCGGCCAGAGAAATCCTTTTCTTTTCGGTGAGAGGAAATCGTTGACGAGAAGTTGTTAGAAGAAAATAAAACGCGTAAAATAACAAAGAGAGAGAATTGCTGAAATTTTGACTCTGCTTAAAATTAGGTTATGAAATCTTCTGAACAAATTTCCTATTTAAATATAACTTATCCTAAAATGGCCGGAGAGTGGCCAACTAAATCTGTGCCACTTCCTACAAAATTGCCCTCTACAACTTTGGTAATCTATTCGAAGTTGTTTGTCAAATGGTCAAACGGGTATTCAATCAACTAATGAAATCGTGTGAATCTAAATGAGGAAAAACTTAGGTTTTATCTAACAGGAGGCACCCAAATCATTATGTGAAAAACCTTTGTTTCTTTCAATCTTTTTCAACGAATCTGTAAGGAACGCTCAAGTTTGATGAATCTTACACATATGTTGGGTTAAAATACGAATCTTATTCAGTTTCACTTCCGGGCCATTTTGCAGCCAAATTAAATAGGTGTTAACATAGGAACTTTTTTCCCCTTGAGACAGGCGTTAACTCGTGTCGATAAGACCTCACAACCTCAACCCTGTCAAAAAGTCCCTCATGGAGGAACCCAAATCATTATGTGAAAAACCTTTGTTTCTTTCGATCTTTTTCAACAAATCTGTAAGGAAGGCTCAAGTTTGATGAATCTACACATAAGATTGGTTAAAATACGAAACTTATTCACTTTCGCTTCTGAGATATTTTACAGTCAAATTCCATAGGTGTTAACATAGGAAATTTTTACCATTTGAGACAGGGTCGTTTACTCGATCTGAAAAGTTGTTTTCTCGTTTTAGTATCATACCATATCCACTAAACGTTGTCCTAAGATTAAAATATGTAAGAAAAAATATTTACTTGTGTCAATAAGACCTCACAACCTTAACCCTGTCGAGTAGTCCTTCATGGAGGTACCCAAATCATTATGTGAAAAACCTTTGTTTCTTTCGATCTTTTTCAACGAATCTGTAAGGAACGCTAAAGTTTGATGTATCTTACATATATGGTGGGTTAAAATACGAAACTTATTCACTTTCGCTTCCGGTCCCTTTTGGAGTGCAATTCCATAGGTGTTAACATATGAACTTTTTTCCCATTTGAGACAACGTCGTTAATTCGATCTAAAAAGTTGTTTTCTCGTTTTAGTATCATACCATATCCACTAAAGATTGTCCTAAGCTTAAAATATGGAAGAAAAAAATAATTACTTGTGTCGATAAGACCTCACAGCCTCAACCCTGTCGAGTAGACCCTCATGGAGGGACCCAAATCATTATGTGAAAAACATTTGTTTCTTTCGATCTTTTTCAACGAATCTGTCAGGAACGCTCGAGTTCGATGAATCTTACACATATGGTGGGTTAAAATACGAAACTTATTCACTTTCTCTTTTGGTAACTTCTGCAGTGCAATTTCATAGGTGTTAACATAGGAACTTTTTTTCCCAATTGAGACATGGTCGTTAACTCGATCTAAAAAGTTGTTTTCTCATTTTAGTATCATACCATATCTACTAAAGTTTATCCTCAGCTTAAAATATGAAAGAAAAAAATATTTACTTAGGTCGATAAGACCTCACAACCTCAACCCTTGTCGAGTAGACCTTCATGGAGGCACCCAAATCATTATGTGAAAACCTTTGTTTCTTTCGATCTTTTTAGACGAATCTGTAAGGAACGGTCAAGTTTGATGAATCTTACATATATGGTTTGTTAAAATACAAAACTTATTCACTTTCGCTTCCGGGCCATATGAAAGCGAAATTCCCTAGGTGTTAACTCTGGTACTTTTTTCCCCTTGAGACAGGTTCGTTAACTCGATCTGAAAAGTCGTTTTCTAGTTTTAGTATCATATCATATCCACTAAAGATTGTCCTAAACTTAAAATATGGAAAAAATAAAATATTTACTCGTGTCGATAAGACCTCACAACCTCAACCCTGTTGAAAAGTTCCTCATGGAGGAACCCAAATCCTTATGTGAAAAACTTTTGTTTCTTTCGATCTTTTTCAACGAATCTGTAAGGAACGCTCAAGTTTGATGAATCTTACACATATTTTGGGTTAAAATACGAAACTTCTTCACTTTCGCTTCCAGCCACTTTGCAGTCAAATTCCATAGGTGTTAACATAAGAACTTTTTTCCCCTTTGAGACAGGGTCGTTAACTCGATCTGAAAAGTTGTTTTCTCGTTTTAGTATCATATCATATCATATCCACTATAGATTGTCCTAAGCTTAAAATATGGAAGAAATAAAACATTTACTCGTGTCGATAAGACCTCACAACCTCAACCCTCTTGGAAAGTCCCTCATGGAGGAACCCAAATCCTAATGTGAAAAACCTTTGTTTCATTCAATCTTTTTCAACGAATCTGTAAGGAACGCTCAAGTTTGATGAATCTTACACATATTTTGGGTTAAAATACGAAACTTCTTCACTTTCGCTTCCAGCCACTTGGCAGTCAAATTTCATAGGTGTTAACATAAGAACTTTTTTCCCCTTTGAGACAGGGTCGTTAACTCGATCTGAAAAGTTGTTTTCTCGTTTTAGTATCATATCATATCTACTAAAGATTGTCCTAAGCTTAAAATATGGAATAAAAAAAACATTTACTCGTGTCGATAAGACCTCACATTCTCAACCCTGTCGAGTAGACCCTCATGGAGGCACCCAAATCATTATGTGAAAAACCTTTGTTTCTTTCAATCTTTTTCAACGAATCTGTAAGGAACACTCAAGTTTGATGAATCTTACACATATTTTGAGTTAAAATACGAAACTTCTTCACTTTTGCTTTCAGGCCATTTTGTTGTCAAATTCCATAGGTTTTAACATAGGAACTTTTATCCCATTGGAGACAGGGTCGTTAACTCGATCTGAAAAGTTATTTTCTCGTTTTAGTATCATACCATATTGACTAAAGATTGTCCTAAGCTTAAAATATGGAAGAAAAAAAACATTTACTCTTGTCAATAAGACCTCAAGACCTCAGCCCTATCGAGTAGACCCTCATGGAGGCACCCAAATCATTATGTGGAAAATTTTTGTTTCTTTCGATCTTTTTAGACGAATCTGTAAGTAACACTCAAGTTTGATGAATCTTACACATATGATTGGTTAAAATAGGAAACTTATTCACTTTCGCTTCCGGGCAATTTTGCAGTCAAATTACATACGTGTTAACGTAGGAACTTTTTTCCCATTTGAGACAGGGTCGTTAACTCGATTTGAAAAGTTGTTTTCTCATTTTAGTATCAAACCATATCCACTAAAGATTGTCCTAAGCTTAAAATATGGAAGAAAAAATCATTTACTTGTGCCGATAAAACTTCAAGACCTCAACCCTGTCGAGTACACCCTCATGGAGGCACCCAAATAATTATATGAAAAACATTTGTTTATTTCGATCTTTTTAGATGAATCTGTAAGGAACGCTCAAGTTTGATGAATCTTACACATATGATTGGTTAAAATACGAAACGTATTCACTTTCGCTTCCGGGCCATTTTGCAGTAAAATTCCATACGTGTTAACATAGGAACTTTTTTTTCCATTTGAGACAAGGTCGTTAACTCGATTTGAAAAGTTGTTTTCTCGTTTTAGTATCATACCATATCCACTAAAGATTGTCCTAAGCTTAAAATATGGAAGAAAAAAATATTTACTCGTGTCGATAAGACCTCACAACCTAAACCTTGTCGAGTAGATCCTCATGGAGGCACCCAAATCATTATGTGAAAAACCTTTTTTTCTTTCGTTCTTTTTCAACGAATCAAGAAGGAACGCTCAAGATTGATGAATCTTACACATATGATTGGTTAAAATACGAAACTTATCGCTTACGGGCCATTTTGTAGTGAAATTCTATAGGTGTTAACATAGGAACTTTTTCCCCTTTGAGACAGGGTTGTTAACTCGATCTGAAAAGTTGTTTTCTCATTTTAGTATCATACCATATCCATTAAAGATTGTCCTAAGCTTAAAATATGGAAGAAAAAAATATTTACTCGTGTCGATAAGACCTCACAACCTCAACCCTATGGAGTAGACCCTCATGGAGGCACCCAAATGATTATGTGAAAAACCTTTGTTTCTTTCGATCTTTTTCAACGAATCTGTAAGGAACACTCAAGTTTGATGAATCTTACAAATATAATGTGTTAAAATACGAAACTTATTGACTTTTGCTTCGGGCCATTTTGCAGTCAAATTCAATAGATGTTAACATAGGAACTTTTTTCCCCTTTGATTCACGGTCGTTAGCTCGATCTTAAAAGTTATTTTCTCGTTTTAGTTTCATACGATATCCACTAAAGATTGTCCTAAGTTTAAAATATGGAAGAAATAAAACATTTACTCGTGTCGATAAGATCTCACAACCTTAACCCTGTCGAGTTGACCCTCATGGAGGCACCCAAATCATTATGTGCAAAACCTTTGTTTCTTTCGATCTTTTTCAACGAATCTGTAAGGAACGCTCAAGTTTGATGAATCTTACACAGATGATTGGTTAAAATACAAAACTTATTCACTTTCGCTTCCAAGCCATTTTGCAGTCAAATTCCATTGGTGTTAACATAGGAAATTTTTTCCCCTTTGAGACAAGGTCGTTAACTCGATCTGAAAAGTTGTTTTCTCGTTTTAGTATCATATCATATCCACTAAAGATTGTCCTAAGCTTAAAATATTGGAGAAAAAAAGCATTTACCCATGTTGATAAGACCTCACAGCCTCAACCCTGTGGAGAAGACCCACATGGAGGCACTTAAGTCATTATGTGAAAAACATTTGTTTCTTTCGATCTTTTTCAACGAATCTGTAAGGAATGCTTAAGTTTGATGAATCTTACACATATGTTGGGTTAAAATATGAAACTTATTCACTTTCGCTTTCGAGCCATTTTTCAGTCAAATTCAATAGGTGTTAACATAAGAACTTTTTTCCCCTATGAGATAGGGTCGTTAACTCGATATGGATTTTGGGTTCGGGTTTACCCGGATCCGTGGATCTCATCTTCCTTACCAGACTTTGGTCAATTTTCTAGCGAGTTTTCTCTCTCCTTTCCGCGGCGTTTCCGTTGCTGATTTCGATCCTCTTTCTTCCTTTTCCTTTTTGTTTGTCGTCCTTCTTTCTTTTTTGGGAGTTTTGTGCCTTAAACGTTTCTAAAACCACAGATCGAAGAACGTTTAGAAAAACTCAATTTTCTGACCTCAGTTACCGACGACGGCGCATACGAAAAGGCACAAAACGTACCTTGAGTTATTGTACTTTTGTTAGGGATCCTTCTCGTGGTGATAACTGATCGTTTGGTGTCGATTTTTGGGTGGTTTGGGACTCGTCGGAGAAATTAGAAACTCGCCAACGTTTATCTGAAATCTCTCTCTCTCTCTCGTATTTTCTTTCTTTTCTCTGTTTGCAGGTATTTTGATAGATTCTGGGAGTCATGGGCTGAAGGCTGAGCGAGGTGTGGCCGTCACTTCGCGTGGGATCAGCGAAACTTGGCAATTAGACCTCACAACCTCAACCCTGTCGAGAATACCCTCATGGAGGCAGTTAAATCATTATATGAAAAATCTTTGTTTCTTTCGATCTTTTTCAACGAATCAGTAAGAAATGCTGAAGTTTGATGAATCTTACACATATGTTGGTTAAAATTCGAAACTTATGCACTTTTGCTTCCGGGCCATTTTGGAGTCAAATTCCAAAGATGTTAACATAGGAACTTTTTTTTCTTTTGAGACAGGATTGTTAACTCGATCTGAAAAGTTGTTTTCTCGTTTTAGTATCATACCATATCCAGATCTCTCAAACATCTCAGTCATCTCAAACCTCTCAGACCATTCACACCACTAAGACATCTCAAACATCTAAGATATCTTAGACATCTCACACATCTCACACATCTAAGACATCTTAGACATCTCGAACTTCTACGATATCTCATTCATCAAAGACATCTCAGACCTCTCAGACATCTCAGACATCACAGACATCTCTAACTTCATTGAACTCTCAGACATTTCAGACCTATCAGACCTCTCAGATATCTTAGATATCTCAGACCTCTCGAACATCAAAGACATCTCAGACATCTCAGACTTCTCAGAGCACTCAGACATCTCAGACATCTAAGATATTTCAAACCTCTTAGACATCTCAGACATTTCAGACCTCTCGAACTTTAAAAACATCTCAAACCTCTCAAACATCTCAAACATCTCAGACATCTCAAACCTCTCAAACCTCTCAGATATCAAAGACATCTCAGCCATCTAGGACCTCTATGACATCAAAGACATCTCATACATCTTAGACCTTTTAGACATCTCAGATTTCGCAGACCTCTCAGGTATCAAAGACATCTTAGACTTTTCAGAACTCTCAAACATCTCAGACTTCTCAGACATCTCAGACATCTCAAAGCTCTCAGACTTCTAAGACTTCTAAGACTTCTCAGACCTCTCAGACATCTCAGACCTCTTAAACATCTCAAACTTCTTAGACCTCTCAAACATCTCAGACAACTCAGACATCATAGACATCTCTGACTTCATTGAACTCTCAGACATTTTAGACCTATCAGACCTCTCAGATATCTCAGACTTCTAAGACTTCTCAGACCTCTCAGACATCAAAGACATCTCAGACCTCTCGAACATCAAAGACATCTAAGACCTCTCAGACATCTCAGACATCTCATACATCTCATACCTCTCAGACATCTTAGACTTCTCAAACATCTCAGACCTCTCAGACATCAAAGACATCTTAGACCTCTTAGACCTCTCAGACATCTCAAACATCTCATACATTTTAGACATTTAAGATATCTCAGACCTCTCAAATATCTCAGACATCTCAGACCTCTCAGACATCAAAGACATCTTAGACCTCTCAGACGTCTCAAACATCTCAGACATCTTAGACATCTCAGACATCTCAGACCTCTCAAGTATCTCAGACCTCTCAGATCTCTTAGATATCAAAGACTTCTCGGACATCTTAGACCTTTCAGACATCTCAGACATCTCAAACTTCTCAGATCTCTCAGACATTAAAGACATCTCAGACTTTTCAGACCTCTCAGACATCTCAGACATCTAAGATCTCTTAGACTTTTAAAACTTCTCAGACCTCTTGGACATTAAAGACTTCTCAGACCTCTCATACATCTCAAACATCTCAAACTTCTCAGACCACTTAGACATCTCCGACATCTAGGATATCTCAGACATCTCAGACATCTAAGACCTCTTAGACATCTTAGAATTCTCCAACATCTCATTCATCAAAGACATCTCAGACAGCTCAGACATCTTAGATTTCTCAGACCTCACAGACATCTCAGACCTCTCAGACCTCACAGACATCTCAGACATCTTAGACCTCTCAGACATCTCAGACCTCTCAGACATCTCAGATCTCTCAGACATCTCAGACATCTCAGACCTCTCAGATACTAAAGACATCTCAGACCTCTCAGACCTCTCACACATCTCAGACATCAAAGACATTTAAGACCTCTCATACATCTCAGAAATCAAATTCATCTCAGACGACTCACACCTCTCAGACATCTTAGATCTCTCAAACATCTCAGACGTCTCAGACCTCTCAGACATCTCAAACATCTCAAACATCTCAGACCTCTCAGATATCAAACACATCTCAAACATCTCAAACCTCTCAGACATCTCAGACATCTCAGACATCTCAGACCTCTCAGACATCTCAAACATCTCAGACATCTCAAACCTCTCAAACCTCTCAGGTATCAAAGACATCTCAAACATCTAAGACCTCTCAGACTTCTCAAACATCTCAAACTTCTCAGACCTCTCAGACCTTCAAACATCTCAGACCTCTCAGACTTCTAAGACTTCTCAGACCTCTCGAACATCAAAGACATCTCAAACCTCTCAGACATCTCTGACTTTTTTGACCTCTCAGAAATCAAAGACATCTCAAACCTCTCAAACATCTCATACATCTAAGACAACAAAGACATATCAAACCTCTCAGACTCTCAAACGTCAAAGACATCTCAGACCTCTCAGACATCAAAGACATCTCAGACCCTCATTCATTTCAGACATCTCAGACATCTCAGGCATCTCAAACATCTCAGACATCTCAGACATCTTAGACATCTTATACCTCTCAGACATCTCAAACCTCTCAGACATCTCAAACCTCTCAGACATCTCAGACATCTCAAACCTTTGGAAGATCAAAGGCATCTCAGAACCCTGAGACATCTTAGAAATCAAAGACATCTCAGACCTCTCAGAGATCAAAGACATCTCAAAACTCTCAGACCTCTCAAATATCTCAGACATCTCAGAAATCAAAGACATCTCAGACCTCTAAGACATCAAAGACATCTCAAACCTTTCATACATCTCAGACATCTCAAACCTCTTAGACATCAAAAACATCTCAAACCTTTCAGACATCTCAGACCTCTCAGTTATCTCAGACATCCCATGCCTCTCATACATCTCAGACATCTTAGTCCTCTCAGAGACATCTAAGACCTCTCAGGCATCTCATAAATCAAATTCATCTCAGACGTCTCACACCTCTTAGACATCTAAGACATCTCATACATATGAGACATCACAGACATCAAAGACACCTCAAACCTCTCAGACATCTCAGACCTCTCAAACATCTCAGACATCCCAGACCTCTCATACATCTCAGACATCTTAGTCCTCTCAGACCTCTTAGACATCAAAGACATCTAAGACCTCTCAGACCTCTCAGACATCAAAGACATCTGAGACATATCAAACCTCTCAGACATTAAAGACATTTGAGACATATCAGACATCTGAGACCTCTAAGACATCTCAGATCTCTCAAACATCTCATACCTCTCAAACGTCTCATACATCTCAGAAATCAAAGACCTCTCAAACCTCTCAGACATGTAAGACATCTCACACCTCTCACACCTCTCAGAGATCTCAGACATCTTAGACCTCTCAAACATCTCAAACATCTCAGACATCTCAGACCTCTCATACATCTCAGACATCTCCGTCCTCTCAGACCTCTCAAACCTTTCAGACATCTAAGACATGTCATACATATCAGACATTACAGACATCAAAGACACCTCAGACCTCTCAGATATCTCAGACCTTTCAGACATCTCAGACATCTCGGACATCTAAGACCTCTTAGACATCTCAAACCTCTTAGACATCGAAAACATCTCAGACCTCTCAAACCTCTCAAACATCACAGACATCTCAGAAATTAAAGACATCTCAGACCTCTTAAACCTCTCAAACATCTAAGACATCTCATACATATCAGACATCACAGACATCAAAGACACCTCATATATCTGGGACATCTGAGACCTTTCAGACATCTCAGACATCCCAGACATCTCAGACCTCTCAGACATTCAGACATCTCAGACTACTCAGACCTCTCAGACATTTAGACATCTTAGACCTCTCAAACATCTCAGACATCTAGAAATCTTAGACCTCTCATACATCTCAGACATCTCAGACCTCTTAGACCTCTTAGACATCAAAGACATCTCAAATCTCTCAAATCTCTCAGACCTCTCAGGCATCTCAGACATCTCAGACCTCTTAGACATCTCAGACCTCTCAAACATCTCAAACCTCTCAGACATTCAGACATTCAGACATTCAGACATCTCAGACATGTCAGACGCCTCAGACATCTAAGACCTCTCAGACGCCTCAGACATCTCAGACCTCTCAGACATATCAGACATCTCAAACATCTAAGACATCTCAAACATCTCAGACATTTAAGACATCTCAGACATTTCAGACATCTTAGAAATCTCAAACCTCTCAGACATCTTAGACATTTAAGACATTTCAGACATCTCAAACATCTCAGACATTTCAGACATCTCAGACCTCTCAGACATCTTAGACATTTAAGACATTTCAGACATTTCAGACATCTCAAACATCTCAGACCTCTCAAACATCTTAGACATCTCAGACCTCTCAGACCTCTCAGACCTCTTAGAAATCTAAGACATCTCAGACATCTCAAATATCTCAAACATCTCAGACGTCTCAGACATCATAGACCTCTCAGACATAAAAAACATCTTAGACTTCTCAGACCTCTCAGACGTCTCAGACATCAAAGAAACCTCAGATCTCTCAGACATCAAAGACATCTTAGACCTCTCAGACATCTCAGACATCAATGACATCTCGTTTCTCTTAAATTATGTTGATTGTCTGTGTGACATGGTATTTGGTATTTTGGGACGAATAGGGATTCCGCCAACTAATATTTATCTGTCAAGCTAACTCATAGAAGCCCACATAGTGATTTAATTTCTAACGGTATAAGGAAGAAGCCCAAGTGATGGTTGTACAACGTGGGAATGAAAAATTTGCGAAAGCATGGAATATTCGACCTCGTTGGACGAGCTAAAGTAAGAAGATTAAAGACTCCCCAAAAGCATCTTAATTTATTTCGAGATATTTAATTGTTTTAGCCTTAGTTTTGTTTAATCTAAATAAATTCAAAAGACATCCCATGCTTTTATTTTATTGTGGAGTGAATCCTTCATTCTTATCATGTATTAAGTATAATTATCATGTATTAAATAAATTATACTAAGGAAACAATATCTATCACATTTGAATAAGATTCAAATAGATAAATATATATTGTTGGAGATTTTAGAGATTTGAATATATCTATTTATAGATAAATATATAATGATATCTATAATATATTAAAATTTAATAGTAAGAGTATTTTTTAAAATTTTCTTACCGATAAAAGTATTTTGAAACTTTTAAAATTTTAAAAAAATTTACAAAACAAAACTTTAATATTTTTCATTGAAAACTTAATAAGTTTTTTTTTTTTTAAATTTTTAAGGAGGGATATTTATTAAATTTTAAAAACTTTAATTATTTAAAACAAAGGGTTAAAAGGGTTATAAATAAATTACATACTTGCAATTAACTAAAAAATTAATGGTAAAGCGGTCTAAAAATATATATATATATATATATATATATATTTCAATATTCTTACTTTTTATTGTAGTACGGATATAGATACCTTACCTTACGAGTAGTTTGACAAATAAGTATGGAAAGGGCATTGAGCCCAATTAAGCATTGCTATACTGATAACTAAACCAAAATGAGTTTCGGGTGTGAATTTTGTAGATGGCAATGACAGATCAGAGCCTTGAATTGCAGGAGTCCGGTTGGGAGGAGCTGAGGCGTGAGGCTCGAAAGATCGAGGGCGATCTCGATGTCAAGCTCTCCTCCTATGCGAAGCTCGGTACCAGGTTCACTCAAGGAGGTTTGCTTTCTTCCTTTTTGCTTCACTTCACGGATCTCTGATTCTTTAGCCATTTACGCATTTTAATCGCTGTATGTAATTTGTATTTGGTAGAGCTGTAATTTTCAGTCGATACTAGTTTCATCCTGCAGAGATGGATGGAAGTGACCCTTTCTCTGTGGTGGAACAATGGTAGTGTTTATGTGAGATGGTCGAGGATAACTCCAGCTACATTTCTTAGATTACTGAGATATGAATAATCAAATCAAAGATTTAACTACTGAAATTTGTTAAGATGATGATATTTATCTGTTATCTGATCCTTGATCCTTACGCTGTAAATGATTTCCCGAAAGCAACTGCTAATTCCATCGGGGCTTTAGATTCTTATCAATGTGCTTCGGGAAATTTTGCATTACAGTTTACATTTTTTTCCTTTTCTTTTCGTAAGAATAATTTATGTAGAATTCCCTCAATGGAACCTCCGAATAGACATTGACTTTTTGGATATTCGAAGTTGAAGTTTTAAAAAAATTCAGATCTAACTTATGCCTTCTATGCTTCGCAAGCATATTCGTTAATCTGTGTTCTTTATACCATACTGATAAATTAAGATTAATCCATTGACTTATGTTCTTAAATTGTTTGATGATCCCAAAACATCAAACCGGCTTGTAGCATATAAATTGGTCTGGAACATATTTTAGTTCGGAAGTTAATAAAAGAATATCCAGAACCCTAAACTTTCTATGCACCTCTCAACCACCACTAAAGGGCAAAGTATCTTTTGCCTCAATCTAAGCCAATGATTTGAATGTTTGTACTTCCAGTCCCAATTTCAGCATTACTTTGATTAAGCTTGCTAAGTGTAAACCTTGAATATATATATTTTTTTAGTCACATGATTCTTTTACACGTTCTATATTTAGATAGCTTCAAGATCTTTCCCCTTTTCATAGCCCAAATTAAGTGTCGCTTGATTAAGTATACTGGTTTTATATCGTGGTCTTTGTTCTTAGATGAGTTTGTGTGGATGATGGTTTATGTGTTTGTGATCAGGTTATGTGGATTCTAGTTCACCGTCTGTTGGTCCCAACAGATCATGGAAGTCTATGGAAATGGAAATCCAATCTTTACTTGAGAAATTGTTGGACGTTAATGATTCAATGAGTCGATGTGCTGCATTTGCAGCACCAGCTACCTCTATAAATCAAAAACTAGCAAGACACAGGGATATTCTCCATGAATTTACGCAGGTTTTGACTTTCTTTTAATAATTCTTGTTATCATGACCAAGATCCTAATGAGTAATGATGATCTAAAGTTCCAAATTCTTTGATTCAACTTAATGGTTGTGATCTTAATGCAATTATTTGGGTCTTTGGTATGAAATTTATCAAATGCTATCTGAAGAAATGCATAGTGAATAGGAGGAAAGGGTTGACTGAGCAAGAAAACATGCGACTTCTTGGGGTACATTTTATTCGGTTTTACTTGGAAGCTTTATGAACAATGTGCTGTAATCCTTTTTGACAGAACCCCAATGTCCTGAACGAGGTGCCTTCTTTTATCCGAACTAAAAAAACCCACCTTTCTAACCTTTTTAAGGCTTCACCACGTCTTATCATGTTTCTACCAGGGCTTTCCTCTTTCATCATTTATATCTCCTTTTGTTTTCTATAAGTGGATCAATTACTATACAATCAAGATACCATTTTTTTTGAACTAGAGCTTTTTATATCCTTCATTATTTCTTTTGTTGTTGTCTGGTTATGTATTTTGTTCTTTCATTTGGTATTTATGTATTTATTTCTTAGTTTGGTCTTGATGTTGTTGTTTTCTTTACTCTCTTTCACTCCTTTTGGAGTTTGTATAATCGAGATGCCATCTTAGATCATTTAAATTCTAAGCTTGTTAGAGTTCAGCAACATATAAAGCACGCTGCTGATTCCCATTGCTGGGATGTTTAGTTTTAGGTTGGTGACCACGTTTTCCTTTAGCTCCAGCCTTACATGTTTAGTTTTTTAGTAAAACGATCAGAATGAGAAATTTGGCTTTTCAATTTTATGGTTCACTTCCCAATGTGTGTATCCCTTTTTCCCATTGTGTTCAAGGTTGATTAGGAAGATTATGAGTGCTACACAAGGCAAAAAAAAAAAAAAAAAAAATCTTGATTTTTAACCTTGTGACAAATGATATCAAAGCGTGACTTATCTTGGCTGGTAACTCTCTCTTGTTCTCAGGAAAATGTCAGAAACTTTTGGCAATTGTGAGAGCCAGTTGGAGGGTTGTTAGGATAATCCACAGGATAATAGGATTTTGCTTCTCATTATTTAGGCGACTAAACATAATGACAGTATTAGAGAATTGAACTATCTTTTAAGAACTTTATGGTGAAGATGAAGGATCAGTTTAATGCAATGGTAGGTGGTTTATACCGTTGGGTCTATAGAAGTGAAAATCCTAAAACCTAAGGTGCTTAATGGTTCTAGGCAAGCAAAGGAACCAAATAATTTTCTATGGGGTATTGAAGAATACTTCAAGGCATTGAAAAACCTAGAAGAAGGTAGAGTGGGTATTATAGGCATATACCGCTTCTGGGATGCCAAGATATGGCAGCATACACATTTTTACGACGATGAAAATGTAGGAAGACTAAGGTTATGCAAGATAACTTCTGATTCTTCTCGAATAACTCAACCAATATCGGTTGTTTTTATTTTGTAAAGGACCACATAGAGCATGGAGCTATCTAATGAAAGATAAGTTGAATGAATTTGAACTTAAGAAGGGAGTAAATGGGTTATGTAGGAAACTTCCTGTTGTGTCAATCCCCTATTACTACAGTTGTTAGAATACATTAGTATCAACTCATGAACTTTGTTGAAGGATTAGGATAAGTGGGCAAAAAAAATGAAGAAATTACATCCAGGGTGCTTTAAAAAGGAAGAAATTACAACAGTGTAGGCAAAAAAAAAAAAAAAAAAAAAAAAAAAAAA
>NW_019268554.1:2048386-2058240 GCF_002738365.1 Cucurbita moschata | reverse complement strand
TAGAAAAAAAAAAAAAAAAAAAAAAAAAAAGGATGCCGGGGGAGAATGTGAGGTGATGGTTTGCAGACGTTGAGGTCTGGCCTAGCTGGAGGCAGCAGCCAATCAAGGTAGAGGAGGGTCACGAGAGAAAGAAGGAAAAAAATGAAATGTCATGGAGAATATTTTGGAAGACACTGGGGCAAAGAGCTTGAAAAGAGTGAAACATTTGGGTTGAATGAGTTGAATTGGATGACCATACATAAATTTATTGAGTTGAAGTTGCCTTATATTTTAAACTGAAAGCCCGACACAATGTGGCAACACCTTACCCATGTGAAGAGAGTAAGCACCTAGTGGCTACTGCAAGACACCTATGCTACTGCTATCCTCTGCCATGTCTGTGTGCGCAGATGTTCGCCAGATATCTACTTGTCCTCCATCTCTTCCTCTGTCATTGACCATCATCCACCACTGTGCATTGATGACTGCTGCACACTCCAGATCCAACTGAGCTTTATAATACAAAATGTTTGCAAGACTAAAAATCAAATTTCTGGAGGGCATTAGATGATTGGCTTACGTGAATATTTGTTGAAAAAAGAAGAAATAAAGAAGGAAAGAGAAGAAGAGAGAAAAGATGGAGAGAGAGAAGTTGGCCTTTTTTGTCTGCAGTTTTGAAATCCTTTGGAAGAAAACTATTTTTTTAACCACGCCTTGAGGACAAGTGTGTTTTAAGGGCAGGTAATGAAGGGAATGACATTTGGGTAGTTAGGAATATTATTAGAGCATCAATGGTCTATTAGTCATTAGCCAATTGGTAATAATTAGGGCGCATGGGAGGAGATGAAGGAAGGGAATTGGCTAATTGGCAATTGATTTAGGCTTGAGTGAGAATACGAATAGGGGAGGTTGCTAAAACCTCAAAGGCTATACTTGGGGTTATTGTACTTCTTTACCTATATATTTCAATACTATGCTATTCTATTTTTCGTTTCTACTATCTTAATTTTGCCCGTGGGATTTTATCAAACGTGCATGAGCTAAATGGTTTCATATTTATCACCATATCCAAAATATTCTCTATATGTATATATTTGTTACTCAAGAAATATTTGAGTGAAAAGTTATAATGCATCGATGAACTTTAAATATGAGATAATGATTTGACTTCATGGTCCTGCTGTGCCATATTCTAATTTCTGATTGAAACTTGAATCTGCATATGTAATTTGCTTTTCTTGATTCATGTATCACCTTGCTACTTTCTTCATAAATGCTTTATTCAACAACATTGAAGTAATAAAGAATGAATGGCATCCGTGTGTTTCAGGAATTCAAACGAATAAAAGGAAACATTAACTCAATGAGGGAACATGCAGAACTTTTGAGTTCTGTTAGGGATGACATCAATGAGTATAAGGTTAGCACAACCGAATTTGTTGATATTGTTACATGGAATATGTTTACTTAGATGTTATTTAATGCATCTTTGCAAGTGACTCCCACCCAATGTGTTTGGTACAGTCACCTGGAACCATGTCACCGAGGATGCAGTTACTGCGGGAAAGAGCTGCTATTCATGGAAGTATAGCTCATGTAAGCCTCCATAAAATTTATTGATTATCTTGTCTCTTTCTTCAATTCCTTCCCCAAGTGCAGCCTTTTTTTTTTTAAGTGCACTAATCCCGAAACATCCAACTTTAATTATTAATCTATGTTTGTCTTTCACCATTTCCCTCGTGTCTGGTTTTAGTTCATATGCACCTTGAGCTTAAAAACCAAAGAGGTAGACCATTAAAATTGAAATTTAGAAACCCTCAATTGTCCAGGGATTGAGTAGTTTAGCATTAATATTGTATAAAATAACCGTTTTACTCATGGATTTTGATGTTTTGTCGTACTTCGTTTATTTATTTTAATTTGTGTTCTGTTCTGTAGATGGATGAAGTAATAAGTCAAGCTCAAACTACAAGGGCAGTCTTGGGCAATCAAAGGGCTTTGTTTGGAGATGTTCAAGGAAAAGTGAAGCTTCTAAGTGACAAATTCCCAGTTATACGCGGCCTCCTTGGTAAATTTATAAACATAGGATAAACTGTTTGGTGATTTTAATGTTATTTCCTGTTCGTTTAGGGCTAATAATAATTAGTTTGTGATGTCATAATCAGGTTCAATTAGAAGAAGGCGGTCAAGGGACACTCTTATTCTGTCTGGAGTCATTGCAGCATGTACCTTGTTTCTCATTATCTATTGGCTTTCAAAATGATTAGAGAAGATGCAAAATTATGGAGTTTTGGTTTTGTAACTTTTTCTAAGCAACATGGTGTTTGAAGATTTCGTAAGTGTTTCTTGTCCCATTAAATTTGGATGTCTTTTTTCTTTACCTTCAATAATGCCACCCATTTTGCTGAGTTTGATTGGAGGTGACACTTTGAAGCCTACATGCTAGCATCCTATCCTCGAGAATCCTCTTAGAATTTGTTCTTGTACATGCTATGATAAATTAGTATAGTAATGAATATCCTTTTTAGTAGTCATGTGTTGAGGATTTTTGAGAGAGAGTTGGCTAATTTAGAGAATGATCATTGGTTTATAAAAATACATCTCTATGAGGTTTGTGGAGAAATCCAAAACAAAGCCAAAGAGAGTTTATGCTCAGAGTGAACAATATCTGACAATTGTGGAGGGTTGTGATTACTAACCTAATATAGTCAAGATTAAGTCAATCATATATTGGAGTTTAGCCTATGTAGTGCGAAAATATGGGAATTTGTAGGTGGGGGAAGAAGACTCCCTTAACAACGTGCTTTCAATCAAATTGTGGAAGAATTGTGGAAGAAGTAATGTGACCCTGGGTGAGAAGAGAAAATAATTCTTTTTTTAATAATTTTATTATAATAAAAACTAGTAAATTACTAAAAACAAACTTGCATCAATAACTTCATTAAGAAAGTTGGAATTTACTCCTTGATTTTAAATGCTTTGTTAAACCTAATTACTATTTGTGAGTATTTGTGAGAATTTTATTAAATGATGTGAACTATTTATGAAGGTTTAATAAACCATTGGGATCAAATTTTTACTTTTACAACCATAGGGACTAAAGTTAATTTAACCCGACTAAAATTAATTTAACAAAAAATTATAAAAATATTATTGTTTTTAGGACCGGATAAATTAAATCATCAAAATTTTAACTCAGATTATAAGGACGAAAAGCACAACATTTTTTATATTTCTAATTTATTTTAGTGGGAGATTAGACTGTACTTAGAAGTCAACTCATATCCTTCAACAATTTTTTAATTGTAATTAATTCAGATGTCGACCTTATGATTCCAATACACTTACAACACCAGGTTTAACATTAACAGATTTAAGATTCAAAATAAAAATAAAAATAGAACGGAGAAATGGTGTGGTGGGAAAACGGCACATCTTCCGACTTTATGTGGCTGTAAACAACGCACACCATCCCTAAGCCTTTCACTATTTTTGTGAACTGCCAACAAACTAAGCCCACGGCGAAGCCTCCGAAACAACTAAGAACCACAATGGCGGCTGAGCTTTCCTTCGCGCCTCTCTTATCCACATGCACTCAACATCGTCGTCTTCTCCAGTCAAGGAGAAGCACCCTCTTCCATTGCCCAACACTTCCACTCCCACTTTCTCCCTCCCTCTCCACTTCCTCCTCTTCCTCTTCTTCAACTGCAACATCGAGAGGCAAGGTCCTTTGTCAGACTGCTGGAACACATCTCTTCGATGCTAAATGCGCTGCTGAAGCCGGCCAGGATCGATTGTTGAAGGTTCTTTCTCTATCACAATGTTAACAATTTTATCCGTCTTTAGTTTTCTCTCCTGTTTGCCGGAATATATTTGCTTCTTGGATGCTCATTTTAAACCTCTGCAACTGTCTCGTCAAATAGCCTGTGTCTATCTCCTGTTAAATGTGCTCGAGTAATTCCTCAGTTTCCATTTGTTTTAATTGAATCATATTTGTGGGAACCGAATTTGGTATGGCTTTCTGAGGTCTGAAATGCAGGTTCCTATATCGCACATCAGAAACTTCTGCATTATTGCGCACATTGATCATGGTAAATCAACTTTGGCGGATAAATTGCTTCAGATGACCGGTACCGTTCAGACGCGAGAAATGAAGGATCAGTTTCTTGATAACATGGATTTGGAGAGAGAAAGAGGCATCACAATTAAACTGCAGGTCAGTTTGTTCATTTGGTTTCTCTTTGATGCAATCAACCATTTATTCCAATTCTCTAGGCTACTGCGAGATTTGGCAAAATCAAGTATTTACACCAAGCTTTATTATAAGACGGTTGCTGTTGGCTAATGGAAGAAATAGAACATTCCCAGTTTAGCACTCTTTAAACTGACCACTATATACCTTGTTAATTCCTATCAATAAGGGAATTTATTGTCCCCAAGCTAAGCTGCCAAGTGGCAATACATAGCTCACTTGACATAAAGTAGGTGTGTTGCAAGTGTAAATTATCTTACTTTCTATTCATTTTAAACTTAAAAAACAAATTCTTAGATACTGAAGAACAATCAATCTAAATTAGGAGGTCAACTACTTCCCTTCTTTAATGGGATTACACAACTTCTTTGATGGGAGTAAATATTCCTTAAATTAAAGTCATTCTTTTAACAATCTCCTTCAAGATGAGGAATATGAGGAATAGATATCACTCATTTCCAACTTGGATACTAACTCACGAAACATTGAACGGTGAGTCTTTTTGATAGATGATAGTATATCTACTAGTTGAAGTTGTGATAACATAAAATTAATGCATACTATCTCCTCTCATTTATTCTTGATAAAATGTCAATCAAGTTCAATATATTTTGTCCTATCATGCTGGATAGGATTATGGGCAATACTGATAGTTAATGTTGTAATGACCTGATTTTCGATATCACATCACCGGTTGCCATGCACGCAAGGTAAAAAAGGCGGTAAAATCTTCTTTTGCAAAACAGGAGACAAAGAATTTAAAATTTAAATACATTCAAATCCGACATAAAAGTATTCTAAAGGTAATATCCGCGGAGTCAAATCAAAATGGTCTACAAAAAGTACCTAAGTTTCGAGCAATAACATTTAAAATAATAATAAATGACAAGAAGGAAGATGACTCGATCTAAAGGGCGCCCCCTACAACTACATGGCTCTGCACGCTCCCGCCATTAACAGTGGTCTACACTCCATCGGGAAAACAAAAATAGAATAACATGGAATGAGTATAAAAATACTCAGTAAGCAACCTACTTGTAGACTCTTGTCGGACTTAATCCTATACACGGAAACTTAAGCTATTTCAGACTTAATCCTATATACGGAAACTTAAGCTATGTGCTCATAGTTGTTTTTAGTGATCACCCAAACTATGGCTAAACAACTATACCAAACTTGGTAGGACACTGTACAACTTGCCTCAACATCCCTTAGGGGTATTCAATCCCTCTCAAGTTCACAACCTAGATGTTTTCTATTTTCTTTTGGTTTTAGGTTTCACGTATGTCTAGGTCCTTTGTCATTCTTGTGCAAAGTGCGCCTCGAGTTGAAGTGACCTATGGAAGGACCCTAGGGTAATACTCATAAGCCTGGAGGAGCCCTTTTTGCTCCAAATAATTACCGTACTCCATACATATCTACCTACTGAGCTCTAATCAGCAGATTCTCCCTAGTGGTGTCGGGTCTCACAGTCATGCTTGTTTAAGGCGTGTTGTCTATGGTCGCATGTCAGATGTCCCGATCATGCTTGTCCAGGACGTGTTGTCCATGGCTGCATGCCCGTTTTAAACCCCTTTTACATGCTTTTATTTTAACTCCAGAGCTAAAATGCTCCAAAATGTACTATAGGGGGATATGATTAGTTGTCACTTATTCCCAATCGGGTAATATGCTATCAAAGTCGTTGTTGCCTAATCGCTTTTAGCATATAACATTGCTTTCTTTCAAATTGTTTTCAACGTATTTACTCGCTCACATTTTCTAAAACATTTCTTTCAAACGTGACCCGAGGTTTGAGCATACGCCACGTTGTCTGCGAAATTTGAATTTCTCACGGCTAACTTGTTTGCTGGGTTAGAACAAGTGCTGCACAATTGTTGCCCCTCTACCGCAAGAGTGCGATTGTGACACTGGGCAACATCTACCTGTTCCTAAGATTAGTAAACTACTTGTCACTATGCCCTTTCCAGGTTGGGATAGTAAACTTCCTACTCATGTACCCTCATCGAGTTAAAACAATAAAACTACCTACCACTATGTCCTTTCCAGGCTGGGGTAGTAAACTACCTGCTCATGAACCCTCATCGGGTTAGAACAGTAAAATTACCTATCTTAGGAATAGTAACTATCTGTTACTTTGCTTTTTCAGGCTATAACAGTAAAACTACTTGTCACTACGCCACGCAAGCTAAACAGTAAAAAGACCATGACTCTCTCCACTAGTCACCACTGTAGGTACTTCAGTAGTATACCCTCTATGACTCCAAAAATTCTCTATGGGTGACAACTAAGTCATGTGTAATAAGTAGACCCTAACCTCTGTTGGTTAGTTCATAAATAGGGGTTGCGCCCGATCCGTCTCTACAAGGTACTTGGTCAACCCAAAAAGGCTACGGAACTCATGACTAGGTGCTAGGACCAAAATACGTGAAATAGTAACTCATAGTCTATGGAAATCATAACTAGTACTTTATGACACATAGCGATAGTCCAAATTCATGACTGGCCAATAATAGTGATAAGATAAGGAATCAATACAAGGATTATAAGATTCAGATTACCTTGTTGATCGAATATCTCAAGGCAAGAACATTGTTTGAGATTCGAATCACTCCACAAGCAAGATCGATCATGTCTAGTTTGAATGATTCTTGTTGATCAAATATCTCAAGGCAAGAACACTTGCTTGAGATTCGAATCACTCCACAAACAAGATTGATCATGTCAAGCTTGAATGATTCTACATGCAACTTAAACTACATAGAATTGCAAAGAAACTTAGCCATTGGCTAAAGAAAGAGCACAAATGCTTCTTTTACTATATTTTTCAAGTCTGCTTACAAATATAACATACATGGCTTTATATAGCCTCAAAATGAAACTATTAAAGGCATTCCGTAACATTCATGTCTTAAATGTAACCTAAAGTAAATAACATGTCTTAAAATACAATAACTCTAAATTACTCTAAATTGTAACCCACCCAAAATTTACAACAATCAAACTTTATTCTTCTTCAATGTAGCATGAATAGAAACATCTTTTGATAATTTTGACAACCTTTTCTTCACATCTTCATTGAAGTATATTGTATGATTGATGTCTCTTGGTTCATATCAAATAGGCTATCCAAACCCTAAATCATGCTTAATAACTTATAAAAGCATACAACATGCTCGTCATGCTCATTACGTGATAATAATCCAACCTCAGCATTCTGGAAAGCATAAAAGCCTAAGGATCTATCAAAGTTCACAAGTCACATGTGCTGAAGCTATATAACTGTAAATAGGACTAAGTTGTAAAATGTTCACATTATCTAAACAAAATTATCCTGAGGCTAGGTCAAATTAGGCTTCTAAACATAATACTCGATCACTGCTCCTAATCGACTCCTACAAGTATTTCTGAGAAACTCGCTCCATATAGTTACTTACTTGATTGTAGACTTCTCAAATTTGTTTCGGGTCTTTAAGGATATTTCAAGTCTCTCTAAAATTCCTCAATATGCCCTACATTAAGTCAAAAGAATAACACTAGTGAAATTTGGCTATCTTCAAATTCGTTAAAAAAAGAAAGGAATGTAAGTCAAGAAACTAATCTTTGATTGTACAGTCATCTTCTCTAACTTGCGTGTGTGCCATTCTACTTTCTTTCCTTTTCTTCTTCATTCTTTTTTAAAATCTTTTTAGAAAAAAAATCTGTTATTTATTTTCTTAAAATTCCAGGTGTTATAGATTTGTTGTCACAATACAACTTTATCAGACCTTTTTCCTTCATTTGTAGGTCATCAAGGATTATCTTCAACCATAAAAGTTCACATAACTCTTGTGCAATAGCTCTGAATTGTAGTTTGACAGATGATCTAGCCACCACATTTTGCTTCTTTGCTTCTCCATGGTACTAAATTACCTAAAAAAAATGTACAATGCCCCATAGTAGATCTTTTGTCCATTATTGATCCAACATAGTCAACATTGGTGTAAGCTTCCAATGCAAGAGAATTGTTCTGTTTAAATATTTTTTTTTTCTTGGAGCTCATTTCAAGTAACGTAGTACTCTCTATACGTAATACTCTCTATAAGCTGCCTGAAGGTGAGACTCCCACAGATGATGCATAAATTGGCTGATTACACTTACTGAGTATGCCATGTCTGGTCAAATGTGAGCTGGATATATAAGCTTCCCTACTAGCCTCGGGTACATTTCTTTGTTCACCATAGGTTCTTCTTTTGACTTTCCCAATTTCTGATGTGGATACATCTGTTTTTTCTCATTTCCATCAATAAATCCATCACATATTTCTATTGTGATATGAAAATACTTTGAGTTGAGTACGCTATTTCAATATAGAAGAAGTACTTTAGCCTTCTAAGATTGCAAATTCGTTCATCAAATTTTTTTCTTAGTTTAAGTTTTTCTTCTTCATTATCTTCAATGACTATGATGTCATCTCCATACACTAGAACACTAAATTCCCTTGATTCTGAATACTTGATAAAAAGAGTGTGATCTCCTTGATTTTGCTTATACCCACATTCCTTCGTTACCTTTATGAATTTTCCAAACCACGCCCTTTGGTGATTGTTTTAGGCCATACAATCTTTCTCAATTTGCATACCTTACCTCATGAGCTTTCAAATCTTGGAGGAATGCTCATGTAGATTTCCTCATTTAGCAAATGCATTCTTCATATCATACTGTGAAAGTTGCCAATTTAAGTTGGCATCTAAGTATAACAATATTTTTGCAATTGGGGCAAATGTCTCATGGTAATCTATATTGTAAGTTTGAGTGTATCTCTTAGCTACTAATCTTGCCTTATACCTTTCCAACGTTCCATCAGCCTTGTACTTTACTCTGAAAAGCCACTTACACCCAACTATATATTTTTTCCTTTTGGCCTATACACAACTTCCCACGCGTTATTATTTTCTAAAGTAGACATTTCTTCTTTTTTATCATCCTGCCATTCTCCTTTGGATAAAGTTTCAAAAAATGTGTTAGGTATAACAATTGAGTTTAGACTCACAATGAAACTCTTGTGGGATTGTCTTTCAAGAGAGATATAGTTTGACAGGTGAAATTTCTCTTCATTGTTTATTTTTACACGTCGTTTTTTCGGGGGCCTACAACCATTATGTGGCATAGGGGTTACATCCCGTATGAAACTTAAGAGTATATCGCTTCTATGAATAGCTCTTAACACTGCATCTCTTCCAAGACCAGAGCCCTTTATCTTGACTTGTGCTTGTTGCATACCTTGATCCGCTACTCCCTGAATAGCATTTCATGTTGTGGTTTGAGCGACAAATGGTGTCATAAGGGTTGTTCTGTGCATCCTGTAGTAGGTTTTCGGAGAGCTCTAGGTCTATCATCTGTTGGTACTTGTGTTACATCCTCATTTTGAGTAGAGTTGAATGTTTGGACTTGCACCGGTTCTGAAATGATTTTTTCTTCTAGCATATACCGAAGAGAACAATGAATCTGGCAATGGAGGTGGAGTGTATGGTTTAGTTGGTAACTCTACGGCAGTAGGGGTGGACTCATAAATAGAATTGGTAGCAGGCGTGGTTTTTTTTTTTTTTTTTTTTTTTTTTTTTTTTTTTTTTTTTTTTTTTTT
>NW_019268554.1:2034250-2047058 GCF_002738365.1 Cucurbita moschata | reverse complement strand
TTTTTTTTTTTTTTTTTTTTTTTTTTTTGGGTCCATCTTCTTCTTGTTTCCTTATCAACTGGTTATGGCAGCCGGGGTGTGGGGCAGCTTTTTATCATACTCTTCTTCAGGATGGTTCTCTTTGATGGGCACTGTTTGTTTTTTGTTCTAATCTCAGTAATCTGATAGATGTCTTCAAGGCTTGTTTTTCTGCTCCTGAGGAAAGAAAGAATCAAGTAGATTCAGTCTCATTTCTGATATTGATTGCTCTGTTGTTAAATTTGTTGGTGTAAAATTTTTTAAGCTGCCCATCTCAATGCGGTGGAGGTCTTCTTTTGGATTTTGGATGAAATTGAATCAAAAAAATTTCGAAGATAAGCATTTATCTAGGGTTGATTGTTTTTATTCTACTCATTTAAAGGTTTCTTCCTGATGCGCTCTATCCAAGTCTTTTGCGCATGTCTTTATATGCTATTACTTTGACAACCCTCTGTAATCTTTTTTTCTTTATTTTTTATTCACTCCCTTTGAGGTTGTACTTTTAGCAGTAGTCTTTTCTCATCTCTTCAATGAAAAATTTCGATTCTTGTTTAAAAAAAAAATAATATCCTATTCCTTAGGCAAAGAGTCTATCAAGCTATTAGGAACGGACTAACCTTTCAGAAACAATCATTCATGTATTGACTTCTAATATTTTTGCATTGTAATGTCGATTAATTTTGTCATGATTTCTAATATTTAGCTTGTGTTATTTGTTTTAACTATCAATTTGACAGGCAGCTCGAATGCGTTATGTGTATGAGAATGAAGCATATTGCTTGAATTTGATTGATACACCAGGTCACGTTGACTTCTCTTATGAGGTAATTTCATGCAAGTCTTTATTTCAGCAATGATCAGAAGTTATACTTGCATTTGAATGATTGTCTTGTTGGATCCCATTGTTGATAGTGTGAGGGAAGGTGGTGGAAGAAAACTTATAGAATAGGGATAGAAAGGCATTATCCAAAGAATCATTTTTTGGACTAGTCACGTCCTTTATCAATTCTTAAATTACAAATTACAAGCACTTGATTTCCATTTAGTTATTACAAATTAATTATATGAATTCTAAAGTGCCCTCTTCATCAAATTTTGGGACTTTTTATAGTATGATCTGCTGTCTGTTTGCTGAATTTCATACTAATTATCATCTCAATTCGTGTCTTCAAGATAACTTCATTTGCTTAATTCACAAGAGGGAAACTGTAAATTCAGTGAGGAATTTTCATCTGATAAGTTTAACAAACGGTCAAGGAAATAAAAGATAATGTTTTAGTTACATTTTCTGAGTTTTATACAAGGAAAATTTATTCTGACCATTCAAGCTTCTACAACTCATAATGAGGATGTATAGAAGAAGCTGCCACTCGAGTTTTGACACAGTTTGGACATCTCCTTTTCCCAAAGCTTTATTCAACCACCACCTCTTTGGATCCCAATTCACACTTTAGAATAAATGAATCTGATGAAGAATCTGAAGTTAGTTTAAGTAGTGAAGATTTGGTGTTTAGATACAACAGAGTCAATTCAAGAAGACATTTGTTGAAGAACCTCGTGCAAATAGCTTGACCAACTTGTTTCATACTTCGGAAAATGATGAAATAGTCTCAGGTGTAGACACTGTCCATGTAAATTTTCCTCCCACATTACAGCTAGTGGTTTTCGTTTCTGTGAGATTTCTCCTCCCAATCCTCAAAAGACTTGTAAGGTGATTTATCATATATGTTGTTTGTATTCCACTATGCTTTTTCCATGAAGATTTATCTAGAAATACAAGGTTGGGGGATTACTATAAAAGAACCAACTTGAAGAATGTTTTGCTACTCAACCCAGATACACTTCTTATTCAAGAAACAAAAAGACGGATCTTTTCACTAGAAGAATATTAAATCCATGTGGAGTTCAAATGAAATTAATTGAGTTCACCTTGAATTTTATCGCAGATCATGGGGTATGCTCATCACGTGGGATGAAGGTAAGGTGTGGGTTCCGGAGGTTCCTAGATAAGGTTACACCTTATTGGTTAAAATCTCCTTTCAAGATGATAAAACATGCTGGATTTCTGTGTGGCCCAAATAATTCTTAAGCACGAAAGCATTTGTGGAATGAGTTGAATTCCTTTCTTGCATATTGGGGTATTCCATGGTGTGTAGGAGTTGATTTCAACATAAGTCGTTGCGTTCATGAGAGAATTCCTTGTGAGATTAAAACAAAAGGGATGAGGCAATTTAATAAATTAATTGATGAAATGGGTCTTATGGAAGTTCCACTTTTCAATGGAAATTTACTTGGTCTAAGCTAGGGGATGATAATCTGCAATCTTTGTTGATTCATTTCTTCATTTCTAAAGCATGGGATTAGCTTTTTGATACCACGATGGTTTCAAAAAAAAGGTATGGATTTTCTCCTATCATTTCCCAATTCTTATGGAAGCTGGAAGTTTTGCTGGGGCCTTCACCATTTCGGTTTTTTAATTCTTGGATGAGCTTACCAGATTGCGTTAGTGCTTTTGAGAAATCCATTGCAGAAGATCGATCTTATGGATGAGGCTTGTAATTGTTTCAAAACCTCAAAATTTAAAAACAATTAAAAAGAAGTGGTTTGCTGATTATTAAGCTGTGCGAAAGAATAAGTTGTCCTGTATTTCAATAGTTTCTGAGCTGGATAATAAAGCAGAATTGATTCTTCTTTTAAATCGAGACATAGTTGTTCATTCTATTGTGCGCCGAAAGCGGAACAAATGTACTCACAACACCAAAGTTACTCAAGACATACAATGTGACCCAAAACTTGATGATTTCAACCGCAGAAAGAATGGCATTATATAGCCTTCTGCTAAACCTAAAAATACAGGCTAAACTAACCAACCTAAAAATATTAGCAAGACCTTGAGAATAGGTCCTAAAGAATAGGACTTGTGACCGTGTACAATAATCTCCACCTTGTCATAAGATCTCCAAGTTGATAGCTAATTTGGTTGCTACCACGTCAACACACTACTCCTTCCTTCCGACGTTGATGAAATCCAAACAATGCCAGAACTTTTCACGAGCGATCACCTTTGTCAACATATCAGTAGGGTTATCAGCAGTTCCAATTTTTAATAAATGAATATCCCCTTTGCTAATAATTTTTCGAATAAAGTGAAAACAGACATCAATATGTTTGTACGAGCATGATGGACTTGATTTTTTGACAAGCAAATAGCGCTCTGGCTATCACAAAACACATCTATATGTTCTTGCAAAATACCCCGTCATTGATCAAACCATGCATCCAAATAGCTTCTTTAAAAGCTTCCGTTACTGTCATATACTCTGCTTCAGTGGTAGACAATGCAACAGTAGATTGCAATGTTGAACGCCAACAAACAGGTCCACCAGCCATAGTAAATAAATAAACCGTAGTAGATCGTCGCTTATCCAAATCACTAGCATAATCAGAATCCACATAACTAGCTACACGATTGTCAAGATTAAACATTTCTTGTTTTTGAAACTTAATACCAACATCAATAGTGCCAAGAATGTACCTAAGAATCCATTTGACAGCCTGCCAATGCTCTTTACTAGGATTATGCATATAACGACTCACCATGCTTACTGCGTGTGAAAGATCAGGTCAAGTACACACCATAGCATACATCAACGCACCAACAGCATTTGTATAAGGAATGTTCTCCATATACCTTTTGTCATCGTCAGAACTTGGACACATGGAAGCACTAAGCTTGAAATGAGGAGCAAGTGGAGAACTAACGGGTTTGGTTGAATTATTCAAACTAAATCTTGACAATACCTTGCGTAGATATTGAGACTGAGTCAACTAGACTGTACCTTTTTTCCGATCTCGCTCTATCTCCATTCCAAGTATTTTCTTTGCATTGCGTAAGTCTTTCATTTCAAATGTTTTAGAAAGTTGATCTTTGAGCTTATCAATCTCCACCTGTCTCTTTGAAGCAATTAACATATCATCAACATATAAGAGCAAATAGATAAACGATCCATCATCGAGACACCGATAATACACACAATGGTCAAATTGACTATGAGTATACATATGCTCTACCATGAAATGATCAAACCTTTTATACCATTGGCGAGGGGATTGCTTCAGCCCACACAAAGATTTCTTCAATCTGCATACTAAATGTTGCTGTCCAACTACTCGGAAACCAACCGGTTGCGCCATATATATTTCTTCTTCCAAATCTCCATGCAAAAAAGCAGTTTTTACATCAAGTAGTGCAAGCTCAAGATTAAATTGAAAGCCAATAAAATTTGAATGGAAGAATGTTTTACCACAGATGAGAAAATTTCATTGTAATCCATACCTTCTTTTTGTGCGTAGCCTTTAGCCACAAGTCGAGCCTTATAACGTATATTAGAAGTCTTCCTTTTTGCAAAAACCCATTTACAACCAATTTCCTTCTTACCTTTTGGAAGTTGTACCAAATCCCATGTTTGATTTATCTCCAATGATGCTATCTCCTGATTCATAGCCTCTTGCCAGTGTAAGCTATTCGGGCTCTGAATAGCATCTTTGAAACTGTTAGGAACTCCATCAATCAAAGAGAAAGCATATGCTATCGTATCATCAAACCTTGCAGGTTTTCGAATTACCCTTCGTGGTCTATTCTTGGCGACAGACTCAGGTTCCTCCACTCTTTCATTTACAATGCTTTGCTCCTCAAGGCTGTGCTCTTTCTGTTCTAAGACATCAAAGTTATTATCTACCTGATCAATAGGTCTTCAGTAGGAGCAACCACATCAGGAGAGAACACCACCTTCTCCACCTGCTTCAATGCCTCGTCATTATTTTCAATTTTCTGCAAAAACATTCCAGACTCATCGAATGTCACATCTTGACTATGAACAATCTTACTTGTTTTTGGACACCATAACCTATAGCCCTTCACACCTTTGCTAAAGCCCATAAACTTGGCTTTTTTTGCTCTAGGATCTAGCATTGAGTCTGTCACATGATAATAAGTAGGACACCCAAACACATGCAATTTATCATAATCACTAACAGGACTACCTGACCATACCTCAAGCGGAGTTCTCTCACCATTTTCAGAAACAGGTAAGCGATTCACCAAGTGAACTGCATAACTGAGAGCCTCAGCCCAAAGTGCCTTACTCAATCCTGCTTGAGACAATATGCATCGAACCTTCTCTATTAATGTTTGGTTCATTCTCTCAGCAACTCCATTTTGTTGTGGCTTACCAGGAACAATGAAGTGTCGAACGATCCCTTCATCTCGGCATACTTTAAGGAATGGATCATAAGTATATTCTCCCCCGTTGTCTGATCTCAACTTTTTTATTTTTCTGTCCGTCTAATTCTCTACCATTTTCTTCCACTCTAGGAAGATTTGGAGAACCTCGTTTTTGTGCCTCATGGGATACATCCAAACTCTCTTCGAGTAGTCATCAATAAAGGTGACAAACCACCTCTTTCCTCCCAATGAGACATTCTTCGTGAGACCCCATACGTGAACATAATCCAAAATGCCCTTTGTTTGGTGTATAGTTGTACCAAACTTCACATTTTTTTGTTTACCAAATATACAATGTTCACAGAAATCAATTTTACCAGTTGTGGCACCCTTAAGGACTCCTTGGTTCACCAATGTCTGAAGCACCTTCTCACCAGCATGCCCGAATCGCATGTGCTACAATTTCGATATGTCTTGTTCTTTCGAACTTGCCACAGCAGCATGCCCAATTATTGTGGTTCCATTGAAGTAGTATATGTTACCTCTTCTAGTTCCTGTAATTGCCACCAAAGCTCCACGAGCTACTTTCAAATTCCCTCCTTCCAAAATGATGCGATAACCACTCGCATCCAAAACGCCAAGTGAAATCAAATTTTTCTTCAAGTCAGGGACATACCTCACATCTTTGAGTTTTCGTATAACCCCATCAAACATCTTGATTTGTACTGAGCCGATTCCCATCATCTTGCAAGTACTATCATTGCCCATATAAACAACTCCACCATTGAACTTTTTGAAGTCCAAAAACATCTCTCTGTTGGGACACATGATAGGAGCACCCAGAATCAAGAATCCATTCACTGGTTTGGCTGGCTGATAGGGAGATTGTCAAGGCATCATCTGTATCAGTGTCGTCATCTCTAACCACATTGGACTTTGACCCCTTCTCTTTTAAGATCGAACAATCTTTTTTCCAATGGCCTTTCTGTCGACGATATGCACACTCATTTTTATCAAGTTTTCTCCAATTATCAGATCTACCTCTCGACTTTAATCGGGACTCTCCACATTCGTTCCTTTTCCAAATAGAAGTCCTTCCATGAGTAGTGAGAACATTTGAGCTAGAGCTTTGATATGTCTTCTTTTCCTTCTTTCACATCTCATTGTTTATTAAGGCATTTGAAACATCTTCAAAATCAATATTAGTGATTTCATGTAGTAGGATCGTTACTAAAAACTCGTAGGATTCCGGCAAAGAGTTTAATAACAACAACGCCTTGTCCTCGTCATCAATCTTAACATCAAGATTGAGTAAATTAGTGATGATTTTGTTAAAATTATCTAGATGCTCAACCATTAAGATACCTTCCTTGTAGTCAAAACGGAAGAGTTTCTTCTTCAAATAGAGTTTATTTTTCACACTCTTCTTCATATATTTCGCCTCAAGCTTGTCCCATAATTCTTTCGCCATGGTAACCTTCATAAATGGATATTTCTGATCCTTGCCAAGATAGGATCGAATAATTCCACAGGCTTGCCGATTTAATTTCGTCCATTCTGCTTCTGTCATGTCTTCAGGCATCTCCTCTTGGAGAGAAACATCGAGGTCTTGCATGACCAGCAAATCGCTAACTTCGCCTCGCCAAACACCAAAATTATTGGTTCCATCAAATTTCTCTACTTCGAGATTGGAACTCCACACTCTCGATCCACATCATGAAGATTCTGCCATTTGCAATAATTAATCTGGATGTAACTCAAAACACAATTCTTGAAAATTGATTTTCAAGAGAATAAGCACGATTGTGAGCATGTCTAATGGTCGATGAGGCCCAAACTTTCACAATACCCCCAAATACCACAATAAGGCTCTGATACCACTTGTGCGCCAAAAGCGGAACAAATGTACTCACAACACCAAAGTTACTCAAGACATACAATGTGACCCAAAACTTGATGATTTCAACCGTAGAAAGAATGGTATTATATAACCTTCGCTAAACCTAAAAATATAAGCTAAACTAACCAACCTAAAAATATTAGCAAGACCTTGAGAATAGGTCCTAAAGAATAGGACTTATGACAGTGTACAACACATTCTTACGGCCCAGGGAGAACTTTTTGAACTTTATTTGGAGTAAAAACTTTCCCCATCCTTTAAAAGTCTTCTGAAAGCAATCATCCAAGAGCCGAGATGTGAATCCCTGAAAACCAAAACTAAGTTGCACAAAGAAAAGAGCTCCAATTGCTACTAGATTATGGAAAAACTCAACCACAGGCTTCTTAAGCTAGAACAATGATTTTCAGCAGTACGCCAATCAAAAGGGAAATGAATCACAAACCATCAACAGATTGAGATTTAGATACTGAATTCCAGCATGACAAATGAGATTACCTTTCCACCCTCTTTTCCTTTCCAAAAGAAAATACAAACAAATAAATTCAATTACAAGCTCACCTTGCTTTCAATCTTCAAAATCAGTAAACCTTTTGAACAACCAAGGATTCCACATGAACACAAGCAATACCTCTTGATCTCCAAAAAGATCCTACTGCATTTTGAGCAAACTGATGACAAATTGAACTCTTGAATCATCACTATCCCGGCAAATGCTTTGCAGAAATTCTTCAGGCTACTTTCTTTGATCCATACCCCAAACTCCTTTTGTTCCAAGAAAAGATGTTCATAGTATATCAAAGATGGTTCCAACTTATAATTAATCTTTCTGACTGATCCCCTAAAAAGAGGGAATAATTTCATGGAATTGAAGACCACTGGCCTTAATCAGTGAAGAAAAATTATGCAAACCTGAATGTTATGTAGATAGAAAATCATTGTCTGAAAAAGAGAGTCTAGCTTGCAAACAATGAGTCTTCAACAATGGCTTCATCATTATAGTTGCAAACTGGCTTACAGTCAATTTTCAAGCTACTTAACCTCAAAACTGATTGATTGTTTGATTCTGTTACACAGCTGGGAGCCGTTTCTTCTGATGTATGCTGATTAGAGAGGGAGTAAGATTTAGAGAGGAAGGGAGTAAGATTTTAGTAAAGTGAACTTTGTTGGGTTCAATGTTGCATTGATCAACAATCAAGGGCAGTGAAGTGACCTTTCAAACATTTTGCAGAGACACGTTTTCCTCATATTTCAAAAGAAATCCGTTACCATTTCTCAGAAAACTGTCCAACCTTTCTTAGCAAAACTGATCGAAACATGTAAAAGTTTTCCTCCTTTAGAAACAGACCGGACCACACACTAAAAAAACCAGCCTTGGTGGGATCTAAACGTTGATAACTCAATGGTTCCATCAGTATCTCTAATTTTCTTATGAAAAAACAAATGCACCGGAGATTGCAATAAATCAACCATACATAACTTAAACCAGCGCACATGAGAAATAGATAGATGAGGCTTCTGCATATTCTTCAAATCTTCAATGAAAAACAAGTCATTCTCATACCAAATACAGTAATATGTATTTCAAATGCAGCAACTAATAAACTCCATAACGAACAAACTCCGGAAAATGAATCACAATAGAAAAAGAGGATTGACAATGACTGAAACTAACCACAAGCAGAAGACAGCGGTGGATGAGGGTTGAAAACTAACATTCTACTATTTTCAATCTAGACAAGCAATTCCATCTGTTCTGAAAATTCACTAACTTGAGTACAATCTGAAAGCCAACAAAAATTTCCTCCTCTTATGCCTTAGGTTTGTTCACTTTGTTACGGGGATGGGGATTCTCTCAATCAACTCTTTTTTGAATGCTCTTATTATTTGGATTGCTGGTTCAAGATGTTTTAGTTTTTTCAAGATTAAGTGTGTGTTGTCTTCAAATTTAGAAGGTAACATGCTTCAGCTTCTCTCGGGTCCATTGCCTTTGAAGCCTTACCTCATTTGGTTTCATGTGATCAAAGCTCTTTTTTATGAGTTATGATTGGAAAGTAACATGAGGATCTTCAATAATAAAGGTCATCTTCTGTGGTTTGAGAGTTTCAATTCAGCATGTTTGAAACCTTCAAGAATGTTAAAGCTCTACTATGGACAAACCTCATTATGACTTTCTTTTGGAATCTATGAAAAGAAAGAAATCAAAGAGTATTCATGGTGAAGACTCAGACTTTACTAGGCTCTTCAGAAATATTGCTTAGCACGCCATTTTTTGCTTCCTATAGTCATACCTCCCTCATTATAAATTGGGAAGGTCTTTTGTGCACATCATGGACAACACATCAATGGAATTGTCTCCTATCAGGAAAAAAAAATAATAATAAATAAATCCTAGTTCACAGTTTTCAAATCCTTTGCAGCCTATTCTTTTCTTGACATTTTACTTACATTGGGATGTTTATATTTCTTTTTAGTTGTTGTCTTGTTGTTCTTTGTCAAATTTTCACTCCCAAGTGAAGGTTGTATCTTTTTTAGCATTAGTCTCTTTTCTGATCCTTAATTTCCTTGATGAAAAGTTGTTTCTTGTTCTAAAAAGGAAAGAAAATGCCTTGTTTTTGGAGTTAAGTATGACTCATGAGATTAATACCTTACCTAGCAATAATATTTCAACTTCATTTAACTTTCCCTTTTTGCTAGGTTTCTCGATCTCTTGCTGCATGTGAAGGTGCTCTTCTTGTTGTAGATGCTTCCCAGGTATGTCATTCTAGATGGTTGCTTTGCGTTAGCTATAGTTGATTATTTGTCTTCCAACTTGATTCATATGTAGGAAATCTATGTGCATTAATTGTGCTTCACAAATCTTGACCTTTTTTTTTTTGTAATTTTTTGTCGTGGCTAAACTTGTATTATCTTTTGCTTAGTGTAACTCTTATGCAAATCTGTATTAGGGTGTGGAGGCACAGACGCTGGCAAATGTCTATTTGGCTCTGGAGAACAACCTAGAAATTATTCCTGTATGTTTTACCATTTTGAATTATATTTATGTCCTGTTATTGGTGCCACATTTTGGTTCACTTGATAATTATAATAAGATAGTTTTGATCGGCTATGCCCTTCTTAATAATACTTTTTGAGGTTAATTATAAGTTTGTGGCATTTCCTTCCTTGGTTTGACTCCTTTTTTGTGGGCTTTATTTTTTATACATTCTTGTATTATTTCATTGGTTCTGAAAGAAAATTTGATTATTCATAAAAAAAAAAAAAAATTATAAAAAAATTATAAAAAATTATAAAAAAAAATATAACTTTGGTCTTTGGATTGTGTTTAAGAGGTCTTTGAACCTTACAAAGTGTCGAATAAATCTCTAAATTTTTAAATATATATCTAACTAATCAAACTATAAAAATGGTTTAATAAAACCTCTCCATTTTTTCAATTAAAAGTTTCATTTCTTACGAAGAATAGGTCGGTCTTGATTCTCACTTTTTTTTCCTACCTTCTTGATAACTTTAACCTTCAGAATTCTCCAATCCTAGGCTGATCTGCTGTTGATTCCATTTTTGTTCTCCTCCTCCATTCTTAGATTCCCCTTCTCCGTTCATAGATTCTCCTTCTCCATTATTAGATTCTCCTTTATTCAACTTCTCCAGTGTCACAAAGTCCTCTTATTGATGCTTCCCCTTCTTTGTTTTTTGGGCCAATGTACAATATGCATCTTCTTGGTGGCGTTCAAACCTCAAGAATGCCCAAAACATAGGAATGCCCAAATATTCCCGACGTGCCTGTCACCTTAAGGCAATCAAGAGAATTGTTGCCTTGGAGTGCCCCCTTGCACTTTGAAAACATGGACAAGTAGTAGTGCTGCAGGAAAATTCAATATTACTAAATAACTGATCCATAAAAAGTTTATTTACACAGTCTCTCATAATCATTCAACTTTTATAACTAGTAGGTAGATTCTTTACGCATACTTGTGGAGAAAAAGTTGGCCAGAGTATAGAGATAAAAGGAAGGATAGGTGATCAAACTAGATTTTGAAAAAGCCTGTGACATGATGGTCTTGGATTTTTTTTCTTGATATTTTGTGCAGGGCTTTGGAGAGTGGTGGATCAGGGGGATAAGAGGTTGTATCACTAACACTTCCTTCTCAGTCTTTGTAAACTGTAGGGCAAGTGGATTCTTCAACTGTCAAGGATCTAAGACAGGGAGACCCCTTGAACTTTTTCTTTGTTGTTGTTGTAGATGTGTTAAGCGCTTATGTTGGAGAATGTGTATGACAGATGCTGTATCAATGGTTTTGTGGTGGGAATGAATCAAAACCATGTGAGCCACCTACTATTGCAGATGACACCCTTTCATTCTTAAATTTTCATGGCAAAAAGTCTAAGAAGTTGAAGGAGATTATCGATGTCTTTGAGCTTGCTTTTGGGCTCAAGATCAATAGGGAAAAGATCGCCATTTCAGGCAGTAATATTGATTAAAGTGAGAGTTGTTAGCTGCCAGAATTCGGGGTTGTGATGTTGGGAGATGGGCAGTGACTTAGTTGGGACCTTGGGGGGCAACCCAAAGTCCCAACTATTTTGGGTTTCGGTTGAAGAGAAAACTTCCTCTAAACCATCAAATTGAAACAAGAACCTAGAAAGTTTGGGATACTTTCTAGGTTTGGCAAGAACTAGAAGTGGTATTGTCAATTCTTAGCAGTAACATATTCTAAATTTACTAAAGAAGACAGGAAATCCTGGATGTAAGCTTGTTGAAACTCCTATAGATCCAAATTTAGTCCAACACCAAAGTGAAGGGGTAATTCCAGATGACAATAGCATGTATCAAAGACTTGTGGGAATGTCAACTTACTTATCACATGCTTGACCAAACATTGCATACTCGGTTAGTATTGTTTTTAGTATGTGAATAACCCGAACAAACATCACTTAGGGTTGTAAATAGGATTTTAAGATACTTGAAAGACACTCTTAGATCATGAATATTGTTTAACAAAGTCTAACAAAATTGAACTCTACATTGATGCTAGTTGTGCCGGAGAACTAACTGAATGGAAATATATATAGGGATATTGCATTGATGAATTTATCTCCAAGCTTGCCTTATAATCTATGTACAACCTAGCTTGAGGGGTTAGATTTATAAATAGTGTAATTGGGTTTCTATTAGTCCTTGAGTATTTTTTCAATGCCATTTCCTTTTATAAGTAGTTTCCTCAGTTGAAACTTCTCTGTTATTATAGTTACCCATTAGTTGAAACTTCTCTTGTATTATATTTACCCATTATTGTGTTGTTTGAGTAATAAGAAAATAATTTCTTCTCCAAAAGCAACCATACTAATTTGATTGATGATTTATTGATGTAATATGTTGCAGGTTTTAAATAAAATTGATCTTCCAGGTGCTGATCCACTTCGTGTTACACAGGAGATTGAAGAGGTTGGTACAATATAAATAAAAAAGAATAGTTTTATTTCATGTACCATCGCTTTTGCATGTACTAATGCTTTCCTTTGTCAAGCCGGAATACTCTGATCTTGGATTTATGTTTGATGTTGTCAATGGAAATACTGGCAAGGATAGAACAGTTCGATCATTTAATATTATTCATTATATTTTAGTTTTTTTAATTTCATAGAAAGAAACAATATATTCCCGCCCCCCC
>NW_019268554.1:2010462-2033470 GCF_002738365.1 Cucurbita moschata | reverse complement strand
CCCCCCCCCCCCCCCCCCCCCCCCTCTTCTTTGATGAAATGAAAAACAAATGAGAAGGTACAAATTCTTATTCGGAGATATGCTTTCACTGTGGCAAAGTGTCGATAGTGCCTCAAACTATGCCCTAGCTGGTAAATATTTGGATGCAAAATAACCATATTTATATTGACACCATGTGCCGCTCATTGTTTAGATTTAATTTTAGAGGATATCAGAATGATTGACCAATTTAAAAGGTGTCTTAAAAGGGCCATGACAGGTTTTCTGTATAGCCACTTGTATGTACTTAACATGATGAGGGAATTCACAAATCAACATGAATTCGAGAGACCAGCTGTTACTTGTTTCGCAACATCTTTTTTGACGCTATCAAGTATTCATAGAAATAAGGGCATTTGAGGAATATGTTTATTTCTGAAAATAGACAAACATATAAATGGGAAAAGGATCTGAGAGCGGCTGACTCCATTTTGATGCCATCCTTTTGGATCCAAAGAAAGTTCTTTGGGGAGATGAACAACATATAAGCTTCACTATTCTTAAGGACAAGTTTAGTACCAGTTCTACTCTAGCCATACTAGACTTTAACGTACCATTTGAAGTTGCAGTTCATGCATCTAGAGTTGGCATAAGTTGCGGTTCATGCATTTAAGGGTTCACTGTAATTTTATTTATTTATTTATAATACGAACTTGAGCCTTTGTCTGTTTATTCATTTGACTTGATTTGGCTGTTTAATTTAATAAAACGGTGAAAATAAAACAAGGGCTTAGAGAAAACTTGCGTAACGTTAAAAGTACTTACATTTACATTTATGTTTTTTCTAAAAAAAAAAATTAAGTTTATAATATTTCACGTTTATTGCAGATTGTGGGTCTTGATTGTAGTAATGCGATACAATGTTCAGCAAAGGTTAGTTTTCAGTATTTTCTTATTCATAGTTGCTCTTCTTGTCCAGTAAATGGCTGGTTACTCATGGAGACTATATATGCATGTGTTTATTTGATAAGAAATCAGAAAATTTCAATTCCATCAAATTGGACCTCAAACTTAGATAAGTATTGCAATCTTGATCTTAAACATCTAAGTTGTTGTAATTTTTATCTTCAGATAAGTTTCTGTGAAAGATTGTGATAAAAAGTATTCTTATATTCATTCCACGAACTATAACAAAACACATATGATTCATATTTTTAGAAAAATTAACATTAGAGCTTAATTTTTATTGAAATTTTGCGAGTTTTAGCAATGTTGTGAAAGTGGTTAATTTGTGCATTGATCAAACTTTATTTTGTGAAAAACTTTAGTTTATTGAAATTAATGATATTATGGATAATTTTAAACTTTTTTGTTACAATTGGCGAGTGAATCAACAAAAATTGAATAGAGGTTAAGAATTTGAACAATTGTCTAAGTTTAGGGTTCAATTTGATAGAATTGAAAGTACATGGAGAAATTTGATTCAACATGACAAGTTTAGAGCTAAAATTGAAAATTTCTTTTATTGTTGTTGTATTCTGACATTTGGATTCAGATAATTGAATAATCAATATTACTTACTTCAAGGAACCAATCTTTTTCTGATTTTTTTTTTTTTCTCCTGTAGGAGGGGATAGGTATAACTGAAATTTTAAATGCGATTGTTGAAAGGGTTCCTTCACCTCGTAATACTGCTGATAGGCCACTCAGAGCATTAATATTTGATAGGTATACAACTAGCTTAGTTATCTCTATATATGCTTATATTTAAATGACTCTTATTTACACTGAATATCTTCAATTTAAAAGTTCTGTCTTAGCAGCAAACCTGTTTTATAGTTGATGTCCCATATCTATTTTATTTTATTACTACTATTTTCTTTATAACTTAACAGAAAATTGCTTCCATGTTTGTATGTTTCTCTTAAAATCAGGCTAAAATTCAACAGTTAATAACTATATTGTAGTTTTACATTTTGTAACTTCTTTGGCTAGGGGTTTAGCTTGCCTACCCTATATATATATTTTGTAGTTTCGTATCTTCTATGAAATGAACTTTGTTTCTCATAAAAAATTAAAAATAAAAACTTTGCGCCGATTATATGCTTTGAGTTTATGGTTTTGCCATCAAAATCTTAATAATAATGAACTGAACAGATGTTGAATGAGGTTACCTTGCTTTTGTACAGTTATTATGATTCATATAGGGGTGTTATAGTTTACTTTCGAGTTGTTGATGGGAGAATAAAGAAAGGTGATAGAATATATTTCATGGCTAGTGGAAAGGTAAATTCTCTAGACACTCAATATTCTTTTTACCCTCATTTTATTTCTTACTTCTCTTCCCAACATTGAGAAGTTTGAATTTTTGCATTGTCTTAGCTGAAAGTGGATTAAGGTCTTTTATTTCTTGAAGCATTTTCTGTTCTTGAAGTTCCTTTTCCCTAATAAGTTTAATGCCACTTTATCCACAGGATTATTTTGCTGATGAAGTTGGAGTCTTATCTCCCAATCAGTTGGAAGTGGAGGAACTTTATGCTGGAGAGGTAAATGATTGATTGGGCAATTGTTTATATAGTTAAGTAAAAATGGGAACCTGTTAGTCTTTTGTCATTTTTATTATAATTATACGATATTTAGTTTAGGGCTTCCATGTATGCATATATGTATTAAACTGTAGACAAAGTAGAGTTATTTCTGCTATTTGCTCTCACATTAATGTAGTATCAAAGCACTAGAACTTTTCCTAGGGCAGTTAGGGCTTTGTGAACCATTAGGGGTTGGGATGTGAAACACAGCTTCAGTTTTTGTCACTACCCACTAGCCTACCCACCGATCAGCAAAAATCTAGAACATGAACCACAAACTCCCACAAGCAAGTCAAGAACAAACCTAGATGGGGTAATTGTGAGGAGGTTGCATTAATGATGAGTGGTAACTTGGGTTTTTGACCATTGGCTAGGATTTATTTATAGGTGTTGATACCATGAAGATTTAAAATATTTATTCATTATTTACTACTAAAGATTATGTCATGTTAAATTCAAAAAGTGAAAGTGCCGTTGGATTATGGTATCAGAGTGGAAAACAGGATTGTTTCGTGTTCTCCTTCTTACGAAACTGTGTGATGAAATCCAATGACACACTTTCCCAAGGTCTCGTTGGTACCAGCAAGGGTTCGAGAAATCCCGAGACCTTGGCCTTCTCAACTTTGTTTTGTTGGTAGATAAGGCATGTCTTCATGTATTACCTGATATCATCTTGCATGTTCAGCCAAAAGTATCTCTTCTTCAGTAAGGCGTAAGTTTGTTGCCTATCAGGGTGGCCAGCCCATAGCGTGTCATGACGTACATCAATTTCTTCCTCAAATCTCCTGCCCTTGGAACATATAACATGTTTCCTTTGGTCAGGAGTAAGTCCCCTTCGGCCCAAAATTTCTTGGTCTTCCCAGCTTTGGCTAACTTAATAACCGTTTTGGCCGAAGGGACTTTCTGAAATTGTTCTCATATGATTTCGCACATATCTATTGTACTTACATGATATGGGCTAACATGCACAGGGCCGCATGTTCTCCCTTCCGACCTTGGGCGTCGACAACTTGATTATTTTTTTCGGCTCTATGTTCAAACTTGAAGTTGAACTCGGCTAGTGACTCTTGCCATCACACTTGTTTGGAAGTAAATTTAAGTTGATCAAAGAAATGACAAACAACATTGTTGTCGGTCTTTACCACGAAGTGAGATCTCAGCAAATATTGTCTCTATGTTCGGAGACAATGGACGACTGCTAGCATTTCTTTCTTAGAGACAGTATACCTCCTCTCAGCATTGTTGAGCTTTTAGCAAATATTGTCTCTATGTTCGGAGACAATGGACGACCGCTAGCATTTCTTTCTTAAAGACAGTATACCTCCTCTCAGCATTGTTGAGCTTTTGGCTCTCATATGCAATGGGGTGTCCCTCTTGAATGAGAACGCCTGCAAGTGCGAAGTCTAATGCATCTACTTCTACTTCGAATGGTTTGGTAACGTCGACCAAGCTGAGGACAGGCCCCCTCGACATTGCTGCTTTCAAATCTTCCAATGCGCTCTAGCATTCCGCAGACCACTACCAGGGGTGGTCTTTTTCTTGTAGTTTCATTAGTGGGGCGGTTGGTCGTGAAAACCCTCCGATGGACTGTCGATAATAGTTGGCTAATCTTAGGAAGGATCACACATCAGTCATTGAATTGGGAATTTTCCATTCTTGGATGGCTTTGATCTTATCGTCATCCATGCTGATCTGCCACATCCGATGACATCTCCTAGGAAGTTGATACACTTTTGGGCGAGAGCACATTTTTCCTTCTTGACACGAAACAATCTTGGTTATCATCACACACCTTCTGCATAAATCCAAGTTAAAAGGGTGTGATCATCAATGAAGGTTATAATCCATTGCTTTCCACTATGAACCAAAATCAAAGGTCCCCATACTTCACTATGAATTAAATGAAAAGGAGTGGGATATACAACCTTCGCAATGAAAAACAGAACAATCAGTTCCTTCAAATAAATTTGGAAATAAATACTTTAAGTAGAAAAAATTGGGATGATGTAGCCTACGATGCCAAAACATTATAATTTCTTTAACGGAAAGAGAACTAACACTTTCAAGCCTTCAACTTTTATATGACTAGATAAAAGATTAACAAAGTAGTAGAGACCATCGAACATGCTAGGGCCAATCATCTCCACCGAGTCCTTATTTTGAAGGATGCAATGAGAGTCAAAAAAGGTAACACGACAATTAGCACCCCTGGATTTTGTTGACAAATAACAAATTACATCCTAATAGGAACATAAAGAACCCAATGTAAAGTAATGTATGAGGTCAATCTAATAGTTTGTTTTCGTTTTCCTGCAATAGCAGAGAAACTAACATCAACAATTTGAATTTTTTTCATTAAAGTGCTTAGGGAAGTATGATTCAAATAGTTCGTAGAAACTAGTCATGATCAAATGCTCCAAAAACTATAATCCACAGAGATGAGTTGAGACAAGAGAGAGCTCAAGGATAATTTCCTATTCGTGCCTAGGAAACATTAGGATAATTACCTATTTGTGCCTTTAGCAGTTTCATGATTTGATCAACTTGCTCTGTATTGAATGGGTTGGTGTCAACAACATTAGTGCTGAAAGAATGTTGATTGGTGCTCTTCTCACCTTGCTTAATACTTTTCCTGTTTGCGGGTATTGCATGAAGTTTCCAACACAGATCACCAGTAGTCACACCAAACACAAGGCTTTTTATGCGTCTTGTTTGATTTTTCAAAAGTCTTGACGGCAATAGCTTCAAAAACTGAAGAACTTTCAATTGAATCAGTGGGTTTCTTCTCAATCTTAACATTCTCTTCCTCGTGCAGTTTAGATTAAAATTCATGAGTAGTTGAGAGATTAGTTTTACCAAGTATTCTACCTCTAACCTCATTGAATTCAGCATTGAGGTCGTCCAGAAATATGTAAATACAACTATCCTCCACCAACTTTGTAGTGCTTTTGATCCTTTGTAGACTTCCATTCATACGTATCAAAGAGATCTAAGATATTGCAAAGTTCTTTTAGGGAGTGAAAGTACTGTGTCACTGAGTTACCTCCTTGTCGTATGTCACCCAATTTGAGGTTCAACACGTGACCGATTGCCAAAATGTGAATACATCTGAGTCACCCTATCCCATAGTTTTTTTTACAATAAAGTAACATATATAGTTATAACTAATATCGTCTACCGTGGAATTGACTAGCCAAGTCATAGCCATGGAGTTTTTCAGCATCCCATCCGGCAAACAAAGGATCATAGTTGGCAGGCGCTACTTTATCTCTGGTATGGTAACCAATCTGTCCTTTTCCACGAGTATACATCCGGACACTTTGGGACCAATGAAGAAAGTTATCCCCATTAAGCGAATGGTGGTAATTTGGATAGAAGGTGTGTTGGAATGGATGCAATTATCTGAGACCACTTTAGCAATCAAAAACTTTTTTTCTGACATGGTTGAAAATCAACAATTTTCAAAGCTGGACAAAAAACATAAGCCAAACCCACAAATAATAGTAGCCAAAAAATGAGGGTAAATTGACGTGACATGTTGGCTAAGTACTGACAGAGCATGCCTTTTCGACGATTGTTGCGAACACGTATGCAGAAGAACCTTGAATTTGGGTTCTTGCATGCAATGAGTAACGCAAGGTCATGATGCCCAAGGGTAGACAGTGCTGGGTAAACACGGGTGACTTGCAGTAGCAACGATTGCTAGGATGGGATTAGTTTTAGGGTTTCCAGCTCTGACACCGTAGGTAAATTATCAAAAGATAGAATATTTTCTGTATATTTTATCATGAGAAGGTGTTATTAAGTAGAAGAAACACCCATCTAAAAATAAAGAAATAAATTTCCAGAAATATAATACAATCAATACCGATCAACTATACCAACACTTTCATTTCTAAATCCTTTCTAATAAAGATTTAGTGTTGGATTCTTGGAGAATTCTCTCCTTAGTCTCCTTAGTCTCTTTAGCCTACACCAGAAAGGCTAAAAAAAGAAAAACTTATCTACTCAACTCCTACCCTGAACTTTGGGGATCGAAGAATAAACTGTGGAAGATATTATAATCTAACTTTCCTGATGAGCTGTTTACAAAGATGTCCCAACTTTGACACTCATTTTCAACACTATTCTTCTATTTTCTTGCCCTGTTCATTTTCAGGTTGGCTATCTTTCAGCTTCTATAAGATCAGTAGCTGATGCAAGAGTTGGGGACACCATTACTCACTTTAGTAGAAAGGCCGAAGACTCACTACCTGGATATGAGGAAGCCACTCCAATGGTATTCTGTGGCCTTTTTCCAGTTGATGCAGACCAGTATTGATCCTTGCTCATGCTAATTTATTTACCATATTCTAAAAATTTACAACGTAATGATCTGTTTGCTTCTGCTTAACTTAAACTTTTGTGCTCTACTTTTTCAGGTTTCCAGAATTACGTGATGCTCTTGAAAAGCTGCAACTTAATGATGCCGCGTTGAAGGTTATTGAAGGATTAATTCTCTTTTATATATTTCAATTTTGACTCTTTTATACATCTACATTACAAATACTTTGCCTCACTTTAGTTCTTCTGTTATGGACAGTTTTGTTTACTACAACATAAAACTAGTCTTAATGTTTGAGTTCTATCATTTAAAAGGTTTCAGTTTAGTCCCTTTTATTTTAATATTTTTAATTGCACCCCTTTTATTCATGGGCGTTAAATGTGATTGATGGTAGATTTACGGTTCATTATACTTTTTGAGTTGGCAAAATCTTGGATAAGGAGTATAGTCTTTATGATAGGAAAAGTTAATTTTTTTCCAACTTCTTACAGAAAGTATCTTCATATGTTGTTCTATGAAGGAAAAAACTCCCCTTCTAAGAAGTTCTTTAGTATGTCCTCGTTTTTTTATAGTTAAAATATTATTACTATTATATATTTACTATTATTGAAACTAGCAATTTTTCTCTCAAATTCTTCATTCACCCTTCATTATCTTCATTGTTGTGGAGTTGGGGAATAGGTTCAATTGTTGCCTTGTTTGAAGAGTTCTTGATTGAAGTTCTACTAATAGAGATTCCTCAGAAAGGTTACTCATTGTAAGGTCCCTTGCATTAAGAGTTTCTGGTGGTTAAGAAACATTTAATGCATTGATGGTGGGGTTCTTGGGAGTTGAATTATTTAAATCTGTTACGCTGGAATACGGTGGAAAATCCTTTATCGGTATTTCTTTACATGACTCTTCATCTTAATAGATCAATTAAGGCTTAAGTTTAAATTGCTCAACAATTGAATTTCATTGAGTCAGGACAAGATTTTTTCCAATCATGAGACCTGCTTTACATGGTTAAATCAAAGAGAAAATGTAGAAACTGGAAAACATTACACTCGAGAATTGACTGGTTCAGATTCTTCCATCCGAGAAACTTTTAGCTGATATTTTGACAAGTGGTTAAATGTAGCATTCATTCGTAGAATCATATGGAAATAGATACAAATCATATGAAGTTTAGCGTTGATGGAAAACCAGTTTTTTTATTTTATTTTATTTTAGTTAGCTCAACTACCTAATGGTCATTTGGACAAGTGAAAAATAGTGAACGGACTTCGGGAGAAACTTATTCAAAACTCATGGTGGCCACCTTCATAGTAGACTAAAATACTGAGTTTTCTGATAATTGTCAGATAGTTGTTTCATGAGTTGAGTTAAGATATGTAGATGGTTCAAACATTCATGAACACGGAAAGAAAAAAGGAGAAAGAAAAAAAGTTTGTCTGGTTAAAGGAAGAAATAGACTGCCTTATATTTTAAGAAATTATGCAGTGATCTTTGAGCATACGTGTTTGCATCCTTTTCATGTGATTTTTACTTTTCGTGCATTTCATCTGATTTTCCTTTCTTCGTTGGCGTATGTTTTGCTATAATTTTCCACTACCCTTCCTCAGCTATTTTAATCATTTATGTCGACTCCATTCCATATTGTTTGCAATCTGTGTGATTGCAACCTCTATCTAATATGAATTTTGACCATTTTGGCACTCTAACTTCATACAGTTTGAGCCTGAAACATCAAGTGCAATGGGTTTTGGCTTCAGATGTGGTTTCTTAGGTCTTCTCCACATGGAAATCGTCCAGGTTCTTTTTCCTTGTTTTCATAAAGAAATTTGTTGGCTTCATAGTCGTTACTATGTACTAACAGCATTGAAACAAACGTTAAAAACAAAATTTTCTTATAAATGCCTCTGTTATACAGGAAAGACTTGAAAGAGAATACAACCTGAGCCTGATAACTACAGCTCCAAGTGTTGTATATAGAGTTAACTGTGTAAACGGTGAAACTGTAATTTCTCCTCTATCCTTAGACTTATGCTTCATTATCATATGGTAGCAAGAAGAATGAAAATAGTATACATTTACTACTTGCTGTAATTATGAATCTAGAGTGACGTGTGATTTCAATAGTTCTCTGCAGCGGTGTTTAAAGAACTTGATGACCCAATTAATTCTATTAGCCAAACCCAAAAGCTTTGGTTAGTTCATGAATTCTAAAATTAGTTTGATTGAATCAATCCAAATCTGTTAATTTTTTAAAAAAATGAAATAAAATAAAAATAAAAAATCTTTCTTTTTAATTATCTAATCACTTGTACCAAAGATTGAACATCATATCCTTACTGTAGGTTTCCTTATGAATAAGTGGTTAAATAATTAATAATCTGTATACAAGTAAAAAATGAAAAATATGGAAGGTTATTAGTTCCGGGAATTAGCATAGCCATGTGGTTATTTTAGGGAATACAAAGTATGTGCTCCAACAATGAAAGGAAGGGTTTGAAAAATTGATGAAGTAAAATAAAGAGGCTCATTATCTTATAACACACTCCCTCAAGTTGTGTCTTGTATATTGATTAACTGAAACTTGGATCTCAATTCTTCAAATATAATCCTGGGCAGGGCCTTCATGAAAATTCTAGCCATCTATTGCGCAGAGTGTGTAAAAATTAGAGGGATGATTTTCCCTTCTACTCTTTCTTTATTAGTGTCTGTCTATCTCCGCATGTTTAGTATGACGATGCTTAACTAAATGCTTGGCTATCATATAGTTGCTTGCGTATCAAAGAGGTTTTAGAAATTCAAATCCTTTACCCTTTTGGATTTGGCATAAAGGCTATGGAACCCATTTTCTGATTTATACTATGCAACGAGGAGAATAGTGACATATTCATGAGCAGGGGTGAGATTACCAACAAGAATCACTGGGTTCATAAGGACGAAAAGAAACCTTTAAAAAAGGGGTGGGGAGAGGACATGGAAAAGATAATGAAAATTTTAATCCAACAGGTGACTAATTGATCTAAGGAAATACATTTTATAAAATAATTTGATGAGAAATGAGTTTTGGTTAAAGAGTTAAATTAAATTTTTTGTTTATTATTATTTGTTTACAGTGGCATTTTAGTGGTGCTTGTTGACCACTGATCTTTGCATCATCTTTTAATTCATTGAGCACTTGAATATGTTATGTAATTAGAAATGAAGATTCAATGTAGAATTATTGATGCTCCTGCCCCCTTCAATCTTTTTGTTCATTGAATGCCATTATGCATATGCGCGTATGTGTGTGTGAATATCATAGGATGGGATAAATAATACCTTCTTTGGAAGTTGAACTTTGTGTTAATCTCATGCTAACGTTATAACAAAATTCTCATTTCTGAAGGTTGAATGCTCAAATCCATCTTTGCTTCCTGAACCTGGAAAAAGAAGGTCAATTGAGGAGCCGTTTGTCAAGGTCAACTTTTGTGCTTCGAAGCCTTAGAATATCTATCTAATATATCAAGTAATATAATGTGTTATTTTTGTTCCTAATCATAGATTGAGATGCTTACGCCAAAGGAGTATATTGGACCCCTGATGGAGTTGGCCCAAGAAAGAAGAGGAGAATTTCAAGAAATGAAATTTATAACCGAAATTAGAGCATCAATCACCTATGCCCTACCACTAGCAGAAGTAAGTTTGTCTCACTTCAATGCTGAACGCCGATGCTGTATTTTATGCGATGTTAGCCATTGTTGAACTTATGAAATGTTGGTTGGTAATGATTTCATCTGATTGCCTTCTTATATGAGCTGGTTAGTTGATACAAGTTAGTTAGCTGATATAGAAACAACATTAAAGGTAAACTTAAAGTGGAAAGACAAAAGCTGAGAATTAAACCTAACATCCTTGAAAAAAGACTTGAAAAGGAAAAGAAAATGAAAGTTTTATAATCTGACTTTAATTAAAAGAGATTTTAAATGTCGACATTTATAAGCTTCATATTCTCAAATCTCAACATCTATGAACTTCCAATATTTTGTTTTATTTTTGTGGTGAGTATTGATACATATTTCCTCCCTTCCCCTCAGATGGTTGGTGATTTCTTTGACCAACTAAAATCCAGAAGCAAAGGTTATGCAAGCATGGAATACTCTTTTACTGGGTAAAACACTAAATCGTTCATGTACACTTTTCTTTAATAGAGTGGATTTGATTTTTGAGGATGATGCAATCAGTGTCACTCTTGCTGCATTTTTTCTTTTTGTAGAGAAGCTTTTCTATTACTAAATAAGGATCTCACATATAAGCATCCTTGGTGGATATGTCCACATTGTCAATTATGGGGACAAAATCATGTTATTATTTTGTACTGAATTGAAAACGGTTAAAGTGAGATGAACAAGGAATGAAATAATTGTAACTGAGATGGACGAGAAGGAATAGAAGAGGCGCATTCATATATATATGAGGGGCCAGAGATGGGCGTAAAGTAACGGACTCATTTGTCATCAACCCTTCCCTCATGCAGGATGTCATATGTTTAACACTCCCCTCAACACCTATCTTCGAACACAAACTGGATGTTTTTTGAATTTTTGAGATAGGATTTCAAAATAAATAGTATAAATTCGAGGAAAATCACAAGTATAAAGAAAATGTGTCAAAAATTTTAGTAGTTTTTGTTTCTTGGTTGTTAAAGATGTGCTTCTAACTTTTCGTATTAAAATTGCATAATGACTTTCAGATATAGAGAAAGTGAGTTGATAAAACTGGACATTCAGATAAATGGTGACCGAGTGGAACCTTTGGCAACAATCGTGCACAACAATAAGGTAATATTTATAACAAGAATACTTGCTATCATTCGAGAAATAATTTTTTTGTTACTCATTAAAAACCAAAAATAAAATCATATAATCTGGTATCAATTTCGAGCATGTATTGGTTATTACTCTGGATAGGAATAGTTAGCTTCTACCTTCCTGGTTTCTCTCTTCATAAAGTAGTGTTTTTCTTTGGATGAGTAGGAACTTATGTAATGCTAAACTTGATGCATAATTAGTTAGTTATTGTCCTGCTGTCTGTTTTCTTCTGTTAGTTGGTGGATCAAAGTCGTCTGGCTCTTAAAAAAGTCTTAGGGTACTAGAAGGTCGATGGAGATATTTGAGAGTATCTCCTTTCTATCCTCCTTACTCTTTCTTATTTCTGATTTTGTCCCTTTTGTTCCCTCTGCCGCTTCCATATTTCACACTTCTCTTCATTTCGTTCTAAATAAATAAGCTACTTGGTGAGGACTAATCTGTACTCTTACCAAGTGCTGGTATATATATATTTATTGGCGAACAACGCCTATAATTTGGGCTTGGAACTTTTTGAGTCAGGACGTTCCTTGACTTCCCCCGGGTAGGTATAGCATTTCTTCCTTTTCTGGTCCAAAGACAATGAAATTTCAAAGCAACGCTTCAATAGACTTTATTTTGTCTTATATAGTTTTGACATAGGCACTATGCGAGTGTCTTTTGTCAGTCCGCTGATTGAGCAAACGCTTCATTACTTATTCTGGCTTAGACCAACTTGCTATGCTTTGAAGCTGACAAGAAATACCATTTTCAGGCATATTCCGTTGGAAGAGCTTTGACTCAGAAGCTGAAGGAGCTGATACCGCGACAAATGTTTAAAGTACCTATTCAGGTAAAATTAATATTTCCTTTCTTGACACATGATAATATTTGTGATTGACATTAACAGTTACATAGCTTTATTATGTATTTTCTTGGTCCAAATGTTTTGAATTTCTGCCACTTGAAGGTACCAATAGATTATTTATTTTTTGTTTTCTAAGAAAAGACTTGCATTATTTTTTAGAAAACATTACAAATATCAACCAAATAAAACAAAGAAGATGCACATTGTTTACTTTTTTTTTTTTGTTTTTCCAAAGATAATATTCCCCACTTTCTTTTATCCCCTCTCCAAGAAAAGTGTAAGTTATATTGATTGCAGATGTAATTAAATTTACCGTAACTTATCACATTAAGCTTTTGGGTTGTATAAGAGCAAGAGGTCTTATATTCGAACTCTTATAAATAAAGTCATTTTCTCCTTCGTCAATACGGATTTCCATTTGTTGGACTTTATACAAATAATCTAAAAGGGAGGAGGGGGTTAAAGTATTCATATGATTAAATTTACCATAACTCATCAGTTTAAGCTTTTGGGTTGAGTTGTGATGGATGAACTCGAACTTTTTTCCATTTTTTCCCTTCTTTTTTTTTTTTTTTTTCTTTTAACGAAACTAGCATTTTTCTTTAAGATATTGATAAAATACAAAGAATTAGGAAGCTGCACAAATGCTCTACGTTTAGTCTGTATTAAAGAAGAATGAGTGAAGTAATTACAAAAGTATTTAGATTTTTAGCCCACAGACAGGAGCAGATAATCTTGTCCCAAAGCTGGTTCATGGGACTTTCTGCTCTAGAGAAAATGCGGTCATTCCTCTCCATCCAAAGGACCGACAAGTAGGCTGCACAGGCTAGAAGCTAAAGCTCCAAATTCTGAAACAGAAAAGGCATTCTGCAAAAGATTTGGCGCAAGACTGGGATAATGAAAAAAATTCCCCACCCATTGAAGGCTAAAACCTGCAAGAATATTATTCCATAGGAGCGTAGGGGATAGAAACAACAAATGATTGGGGTCGTTGCTTGCCGTTTTACAACGGCTACGCCCATAGGGCCTAGGGCCATGTGGGGCCGGGAGGTGCCTCAACTGGACTCTATCTGCTGTATAAGATCAAATCACTAGGGTCTTCACTTTACTGCCTCTTTTACTCATGCCCCTTGCTCTTTTGCACATGCTTCTCCCACTCTTTCGTGCCCCATATTTGCTAATTCATTACTAGTTTAGACAACATCAACAAGCTGATAAAGCAATTGTAAAAGCTATGTTTGTCAACGAAGTAGTTCCTGGTACTCGAGTAAGGGACCCCTGCTACGGTTGTGGGGCCCAAAAATTCCTCCTTTAAATTTATGCCTGATTAGCTGTCTCCATGGGATTCTTATCTAAGGAAACATGTTAGGTCTTTTGATAGCCCTCTCTTAGCCTGATGTTACTGTCGAAAGATATTAGTGTAAACTAAAACACCTTCAAACTTTTCCTCTTTCATTAGTATAGCTAAATATGAATAGGATGACTCAACGGGTCGAAAAGTCGTTTGTAAAAAAAAACTTGTGCACATGTATCTTTGAAGTTTCTATATAGCTGGAAAAGCCAGCTCCGCATAGCTCCAATCTGATTGTCATGTGTACCAGACTGAAATCACCCTCTCTTTGATTTCTTGATAATTCTTTTTTTTCTTATCTTTTCTTTTCTTTTCATGGGAAACGTCTGTTTCCATTTTTTTTTTTTTTTCCTGACATGGCAGGCGTGTATTGGCTCTAAAGTTATTGCTAGTGAAACTATATCTGCTATTAGAAAGGATGTCCTTGCCAAATGCTACGGTGAGAAACTCTTCTTGCAGCGACAGGATATCTTTTTTTATTTGTTATTTCTATTTTTGGATCAACTTTTATCACTTTCTCTTATGTTCGAGGGTCACTGCTTATCAATATCATAAAAGTTCGACATTATTAGAGGGCAGCTGGTAAAATTTCTCGTTTGTGCTTTGTTTCTAGGTGGAGACATTACAAGAAAGAAGAAATTGCTTAGAAAACAGGTGTGTTATTTTGACATGGATAGACGATGAGATGAGAATTGGCTATTCTTTTGCCAATTTTCCTTTGCATTTACACTGAAAATTTCTAAGCTGTAGGCTGAAGGAAAGAAGAGGATGAAAGCGATTGGAAGAGTTGATGTACCCCAGGAAGCTTTTATGGCTGTTTTGAAGCTTGAAAAAGAGGTTTTGTAATATGATCCTTGAAATCTTATTTGTCTATCAACTATTGTATATAATTTTCAAGTGACCCATATGACAAAATATGATAGGAAAGAAAGACATATATGTTGCATATGTTGACAAAATATGATAGGAAAGAAAGACATACACAAAGGGTGAATCTAAGACGCTACGCTGTTGCCATCTTTATCGGGGACCAGAAAGTTGGTGGGACGAAAGGTGAGAGGAAGCAGTACGATGGCTATTACTCTTGTGGTTGCCAAGAATAGGATGAGGCTGTGTTGTTGTTGTTGTGGCTGACACCAATGCTCTCCACAACGCAGATTGATTTTGGGGAGTCAGGTTTGAGGGCTCACTGAATTTGCTGCCATATAGGTATAAGAAGTTGAGAGACTCTAGAATTGGGTTAGCGTTAGCCACCGCCACCGCCACCCCTCCTTCCAACATCCCCACAACATTGGCCATAGTTGGCCTCAGAGCCGGGTCCTCATGCACACAGCATAGCCCCACTCGTACAAGCATCTCAACCTCCTCACCCCTCACCCTCCCTTCCAACCTCGGGTCCGCCAACTCCAAGTACCTTCCACCCATCATATGCATTTCCAAAGCAACCAAAGGGAAGTATTCCCCATCCTTCTCCTCAAAGGAGCAGTTCTTCTTCCCCCTAACAATCTCCAACAACACCATGCCATAGCTGTAAACATCCGTCTTATCAGAGATGGCCGAACTCGTCAGCCACTCCGGTGCCAGATATCCTCGAGTTCCTCTTAAGGTTGTGAACCGCCCTGACTGTTCTGGAGTGAGAAGCTTGGAGAGGCCGAAATCCGAGATCTTGACCCCCAAACTCTGGCTCAAAAGTATGTTCTCTGGCTTCACATCACAATGGATGATCTTGTGATCACACCCACTATGCAAGTAAGCAAGCCCTCTAGCAGTCCCCAATGCTATTTCTAACCTTTCCCTCCACTCCAACACAGGGCCATCCCCAAACAGAGCCTTATCCAACGACCCTCTATTCATATACTCCAAAACTAAAAGCTTTTGCCTCCCTTCCACGCAAAACCCTTTCAATCTCACCAAATTTACATGATGAATATTCCCAATCACAGCAATCTCTGCACAAAAATTCACCCTCCCCTGCGCTCCTTGGCTTGATATCTTCTTCACTGCCACAACACTTTTGTCTGGAAGAGTTCCTTTGAAAACCGTACCAAACCCGCCACTCCCTATTTGGGTTTTGAAATTGTCAGTTGCAGTCACAATCTCGTCGTAGCCGTACCGGACTGGTAACCCCGGAATCAACGTCATATCCAGTTCCATCGACGAAGAAGACTCCGACCGCTGCAGTGTCGCCAACACCCTCAATCTTCGAAAACAGAGTAGGACACCAATTGCAATCACAAGAAAGATTGCTGATGAAGGAATCAATATCAGACCCACCAGTGGAATCCTTTTCCGACTCTTTCCTTCAGAAATGGGAGTCATTTGGAGAGTTTTTATGTATCCGACACGACTTCTCTTAGCAGACATAACGGAACCAATCTTGTCCCAAATAAGAAAACAAGAAGAGGAAGAATCTTCATAAAAAATCCCCAAACATGAACAATTCCTGGAGCACAAATCCTTACAGGATTGCAAGTCACCACCATGATTTTCAGGTTCCATGAAGTTATTAGCAAAATAATCAACACCATCAGTTAGTCTCAAATACGAAAAGCTCGAATTCAACTCCCCTGCAACATTGGCCTTACTAACATTACCACAAGGAGAAGCAAGAGAAACGGATGAATCAGCAGGGACACAACCGTTTTTGTTCTGTGAATCTCCTGTGAAACTGGGAGGACAAGAACATGTTCCAGAAGAACAGAGCCCTAACTTCCCGCAAGGTGTCGGAAGTTGACAATTCTCCGACGGACCCACAAATTCATCGACAAAACCCCCATTCACAAAGCTCGTGATTTTGAATCTCCCATCAAACCCAAGTCTCCCAAATCTAAAAAGCTCCCCCAAATTGGAATTCAAGCTGAGATGCATCACAACCGTTGATCCATCTGATGCAAAGAGATAAAACCCAGAGCCATTAATGGCCAAGAAGGAAACCGGAGAGTAAGAATGTCTAAAGGCCTTCAAATCCATGGACAATTTCCAGAAAGTCAACTGATTCCACTGCAGCAACAAATCGTCATCAGTAAGGAGAAGCCGAAACGACATGTCGTCGTCCTCAGTGGTAGCCGGAAACAGGGGATTTCGAACTGGAAGGCGCTGTCCGACAAGGATGGTGTCAGTTGGAACATCAAAGCTCTGCCAGAGGGTAACATTGGCGTGGTCTAGAAGGAGGAGGTTGCCGGAGTCGAGGAGGTGCATGGCGGCGACAGGGGAGGGAAGAGGCGGAGTGGACCAGACGAGGGCGCCGGAGTCGTCGTCGGAGAGGGAGAGGCCGGCGGGGGAGAGAGTGAGAGGGCTGGAAATGGAAACGGGATTGTAGGGATTGGCGGACCAAATGATGGTGTCGGAAACGACATGGGTGATGAGGAAGAAGTAGTTAGAGGAGTCGGATTTAGAATTGGTGATTGAGGCAGTGAAAGTGTTGTTGAGAGAAGCTAAGAAGGTGCCGGAGTCGTCTATGAACTTGAAATTGGAGGCTGTGAAATTGGGGTAAACGGCGTGAAAGGCTAAAGGGGCGGAAGAGAGGAAGGTGAAGAAAGGGAAGAGAAGGGAGAAGGCAAGGAATGGAGCAAATCCCATGCAGTGCTTTGCTTTGCTTTGATTTGAAGGAGGGAGAACAGATGGTTTGTGCTTCTATTTTTTTTTTTTTTTTGTTGGTTTTCCTTTTAGGTTTCAAATTTTGAGGCATTATTGGAGAAAGGAGTAAGAGAGGAGAGCTGTGTTTCCTTTTCTTGGGTAATATAATAAATGCTTTGGAGACTCCACTATCCAAAAATACACACTTTCCTCCCTCCCTCTTTGGTTTATGTTCTTGACTTTTTGTTCTTCTTTTTTTCCCCTTTTCTCCCTAATTTATTTTAAAATCCAAGTTTTTTACAAAACAAATACTAGGATGTTGATGCTTGATTTTGGGTGGACTTTGTTCTCGTTGAATCGAAGCTAGAGGTGGCTAGATTGGTGTAGTACTATGTACAACACAGGTTAGCAATCACATACCAATCCGAGCAGTGTTTCCAACAAAAAGAAAGAACAAAATGGGGTTAAGGGTGAGGGCTTAGGTATGTTTATGGGTATGTGAATGAGTTTCTTTTTTTATGTTGAATGTGGTGAGTGGGTCCTAATTTTGATTAGAAATTGAGCGCAAGCAACAACCGTCATGAACCTATTTAATTGAACGGTTGAACCAATGGGGTCAATACTTGACTACATGTATTGCTTTTCCAGAAATAAAAACTAGTTAAAACATAATAAAATATAACACTATTACGAACCGACTTTATTAAGCTGTTTCAACTTTCACGTGTTTACAAGAGAAAACCGGTTTTAATTAAGTTTTATTTATTTATTTGAAGACCGATTCCAATTTCCAACCCAAGTTTTTGGATGTTTGTTGATTCAATCAATTTTGTAGGATTAAATAATTCATTGCTCAATAATTATTTTGATAAACTTGGTCGGCTGACATATGCAGCCCACTCAAGTTTTAGGCTTTAGATCCGATTTAATTTTGAATATACTCAAAATTTTAATTTCATTTAAGTCTCTTTATTTATATATATATATATATATATATTTTAAATATTTAGTTTAGTTACTCATTTTTTATTTTTAAAATAATTTATTTTGATTATCTTGATTTTACACGAGAGATATCAATTTAACATTAGAAGTTCACTCGAAGCGAAGAAAGAATCTTTATCAATAGGGAATGGGGAAGGAGCGGAAAAGATTTCTCTCGTCCCTATCTCCAACCTTAACCTCCCCACCCCTCCCCACTTGTGTGTGTGTATACAGAAAAAAATTATGCAAAGATTCAGGTGAATTCTCGGCTTCAACCTAGAAAATAAAATAAGAGGCATGGGATAGTGGGGACTTTTCCATACCCATTCCCATAATGAGGACGGAAATGCCTTTATTTGTTTTCTTTTTTTCTCAAAAGAAGAAAATAAAAGAAAAAACAAATGTCCTAATTTTCTACTCGGATATGGATTTGGTTAGGTTTGCCATATATGAGAAAAAATAAAAAAGTCAACGCCTTCCCCTTTTCATCCATTTCGCCAAAGTCGTACAAACACAGTTTCTACCCTTGGAAGTGAATTCGTTTATTCTCTCTTTTTCTTGCTCTGTTTTCCCTGTGGAAGCACTACTGGTTTTGTTATTCAAGGAACTAAAATAAACTAAACATACATCGATGAATTTTAACCCGGGACGATCATGATTTTACCAAACCAAAGTTCAGAGGGCACAAGAGAAACCAAAAAAAAAAAAAAAAAAGCTTATCTCATAATATTTATTTGTGTGTCACATAAACTAAAAGGTGCTGATTTGGGGCAGTGAAGGGACTGGGGGGCAACCTCTACAACAGCTCGAGGGATTAGGCGACCTCTATAACAGCTCGACCGATGATTTTTCCCTCGTTGAGATCTTGAAATGCCTCATTTGCCTCCTCGAACTTGTATTTTCGAGAAACCATGTCGTTAAGATTGAAAATTCCCGATTCTGCCAACTTAATCACCTTGGGCAGATCCTGCCTTGCCCTTCCTCCATAAGACCCAACCACTTGTATCTGCATCATCAATTCACATCCCCACTTGAATCACACACATTATTAACAAATTCGGCTCATATTGTGCTTAAAAAAGAGGCAAAAACATCCAGCTCATGAAGCCTTCTTAAACATTTTTAGTGACAGTATCAATGTTAGTGACAACTGAAGCTACACACGAATTCAATTGGAGAAGTAGAAAACTGGCATCGAAGAAACGTGCATGAATGCCATCTCAGGGAGAGAACATAACGATAACGACCTAGGCCCACCGCTAGCAAATATTGTCCTCTATGGGCTTTCCCTTTCAGGCTTCCCCTTAGGGCTTTAAAACACGTCTGCTAGGAAAAAGTTTCCACACCCTTGTAAAGGGTGTTTCATTCTCCTCCCCAACCAACGTGGGATATCACAATAACCAAAAGAAGAAAAGGCTAACCTTTCTACGAACAAGGCGGTTAATATCAACCTCGCCTACAGATCCGTGTTTGGCAAGACCAATCATTACAGCTTTACCTCCATCCCTCACACTTTGAGTACACTGCATGAATGTCTGTGGCCTTCCCAATGCCTCCACAGCAATGTCCACCCCCTTTCCTCCTGTTATTTCCTGTCAGCACCTCACATACTTACATTGCAGCAATATGGAATCACAAAAAATGCCCCTCCAGATGCATACATAAAAACAGTACTTTAACTGCTGGGAACACAACTTATGTACTTATATGGCATACAACCAAATATTGCATTTGTTGTGACAGTTGTAAGTCAAACAACCAAACTAATAAAGTAACTCGAGAAACCATCAAGCCAAACTCCTACAAAGCTACAAAAACTGAATCGAGCTTTGGCCTAAAGCATTCGCCCAGCAGCTTTGAACAAGATCTCTCTGATAGATGACTCAACCAAAAGATCTTCAAGCATATTTCCATGAAGTATCCCTCCCAAAGTTTGAATAATAAACTTTTTTTTTTTTTTTTATAAAAACACAAAATTTGAATAACATGAAGTACTGAGACGCAGGAAAACCATGACACAAATAATTTAAAGCATGAGATTAAGTAAAAGAAAATTCACACATTGAATGCAAAAAAAAAAAAAAAAATCATCTCAATCTAACACAGTGCCCACACATACACACACACGCAAAAACAAATAGACGCAATAACTATAACAAAAATAATGAATATATGAACATGACTCCATCTACCGTGCATACTATAGTGGCATCCAATGATCCATGATACGTAGGATAACTCCTAAAGAATGAAGTACATACTTTGATCTTTTCAATTGCATCTTCTTTAAGAGAATTAACGGCATGTGTAGCACCACTTGTCTTCGCTTTTAGCAGTTTGTCATCCTGAACATCAACGGCAATAATATGAGAAGCACCAAATGCCCTTGCTATCTGCAAGCAACTGGAGAAATATAATGTTACAAAAATATATATAATAATAATAATAAACAAATAAAGATACACCAGATTGGAAATTATGAACACTTTCAGACTACATGCTCCTAATATGCTGTTTGAATGCCATATCTTTATAATTTAGGCGATGAATGCTCTGATTTTCACCAAAATTCCCATCATTCAATTTGTTTCCTTCATCAGTTTTAGATTCTTTCTTCTTCTTTTTTCCCTATATTTTTTAGGTACTGTTTTGAGCAATCTCAAGCTACTACTCAAGCTACTAACATTTTTTTTATTTTCGTAAATAATATTTGAAAGATATATTCGAGAAAAAACTAAAAAATTTATTGTAGAATCAAATTTCTCAAATATCTGGAAACATTAAAGATAGTAGGGAGATTGATCAAATCAATGAGTGATTTAATATGGTTAAAACAAACGAGAGATCGCTACAAGAAATCAATTGATTGTGAATGGAATTCATACGATGCAGTTGTGGATGGATGTCCATGCCGGCTTTTATAGTCAACTCATGTGTTTTATTTATTTTGAATTATTGAATATTTTGTGTATTTGAAACACATTCCCAACATCTTTGTATCTTTTGTTTTGTTTTGTTTTTTTTTTTTGGGTGGATAGGGGGGGGGGGTAAGAAACCAAACTTTTAATGAGAAAAATGAAAGAATAAATAAGGGGAAAAAAACAAGCCCGACAAAACAATCGTCCCAAGAGCTATCGAAAGGAACTTTGATCTAACAAAATCAAGCCAAGTCCATAGATAACTTGGCATTAGAATGAATATCCACACAAACAATTAGATATTCATCAAATTCACTTGGCATTAGAATGAATATCCACACAAACAATTAGACATTCATCAAATTGTAAAACACGACTTGGAAATACGAAGTGGAAGCTGATGGAAGATATAGTTGTTTACCTTGAACCGACACCTCCAATCCCAATAATAGCAATAGAATCCCCTGGGCGCACTTTGGCTGCATGGGCCATTGCACCATAAGCAGTAAAAACTGCACATCCTAGAATCGCCGACTCCGCGTATGGTACCGATTTTGGTAAAACTGCCACTCCATTGGCTGGAGTGACACAATATTCAGCAAGGCCTCCCATACTGTACATGAATATGGGTTTTCCTACACAAATTACACTCCTCTTCAGTTCAAACAGTGACATTCAATTGTATGCAGATTATGAAACCCCCAACTCAGAAAAGAAAAGAAAAGAAAAAGAAAAAGAAAAAAAAATCAAAGACTACAATGAAATTGAAATAACCATCAAAATCACAAGAAACTGTGGGAGTACTGGTGAGGTGTAGGTTGGGAATATTAATAGGATATTAGTAAAGGTATAGTAGTAATTAGATAAGGGTGTCTTGGTTATATATATGGAAGGTAGGGTTCTTAAAAAGGGATGATTTTAGTGGGATTATCCACATTGGAACTTGGGTGAGAGAGAGAGCTCTCTCAAGACTCTATTTATAACGTAATTGTCTTTGATATTGTTATTGTCTTGTTTTCTTCATGCTCGGGTACCTAATAGAAACATATATAAATTTCTCACACAGAAGAGAAAAATGTAAGAGATATGTAGGAGGAAAAACTAAGAATAAGAGAAAAATCACCCATAGAAACTAAAAACAAGAAAGATGTTGCATCCCTATTAATCAATCAAGTTCAGTGCGATCCTTAACAAGCATATGCATTTTCTGGATAAAGTCCCAATAGTCCAGGAACAGGAGTTGGCTTCTATATACAGTTGCCAAAACAATATTCTAACTTAACTATGCAACAATAAGTTATTTCATGGGTAACTGGAACGGCCCAAGCCCACCGCTAGCAGATATTGTTCTCTTTGGGCTTTCCCTTTCAGGCTTCCCCTCAAGGTTTTTACAATGTGTCTACTCGGGAGAGGTTTCCATATTTATAAAGGATGATTCGTTCGCCTCCCCAACCAATGTGGGATCTCACAATCCACCACCCTTCGGGGCCAGCGTCCTTGCTGGCACTCATTCCCTTCTCCAATCAATGTGGGACCCCCCCCCCCCCCCCCCCCCCCCCCCCCCCCCCCCCCCCCCCCCCCCCCCCCCCCCCCCCCCCCCCCC
>NW_019268554.1:1997991-2010215 GCF_002738365.1 Cucurbita moschata | reverse complement strand
GGGCCCCCCCCCCCCCCCCCCAATACACCCCCTTTAAGGACCATCGTCCTTGTTGGCACACCGCCTCGTGTCACCCCCCTTCAGGGCTCAGCCTTCTCGCTGGCACATCGCTCGGTGTCTGCCTCTGATACCATTTGTAACGACCTAAGCCCACCGCTAGCAGATATTGCCCTCTTTGGGCTTTCCCTATCGGACTTCCCCTCAAGGTTTTTAAAACGCGTCTGCTAGGGAGAGTTTTGCACACCTTTATCATAAAGGATACTTCATTCTCCTCCCCAACTGATATGGGATCCCACAGGAAAAATTTGCATAAATCACCCCGAAAATTATTATTATTATTATGTTGAACCAGAAACAAGATTTCAGAGACAAATGAAAAGAGAATAGAAATACAAGCTTCCAAAGACTAAAAAGAGTAGACTTGGGAAGGAAATAACTAAACAACATAAAAGAGTGCCAAAAGGAGAAATATGACAAGAAGTCATTAAACCCATACAAAAGTATAATTTTAGAAATATGACAAGAAGGCATCTGAAAAGTTTCAGCTAAAACAACATTGACAAAAGTATAATTTTAGATAAGTTAAATAATGATAACATATATTACCATCCCTGCGAAGGAACAGCCGAGTTTCACCATCATAAAGTGTTCCCTTGGCCCGGTTATAAGCAAAGAAATCTTCACATAAATCATCATGGCCCTTCCCCAATTCAGTAATCAAACTGATCAAATTAGTTCTCCATACGTTTAAGCATAGACATGATCAGTAGGCATTTCAAAACTCAAGAATTGGGATTAAAGGGTTACAATAGACTGAAGAGCAGCAGGAGCATGACAAAGGTACTAACCTTTGAACAGCAGGAACAGTTTCCACAAGGCATGATGAATGCTCCGACAACATGAGCTCCAATTGGAAGTCTGCAAAAGCAAGAAAATGTAACCAATAAACCGGTATGTCCCTCATTTATTGCAGATAAACAAAAGCTTGCTTAACAATCTTAAATTATCAGCAATGAACAAGAGCTTGAAATATTTCATCATTCATACAAAATTGCATTCTGAATAATAATTGTGATAAGAAAATGTTAAGATAATACAACCTTTCTATGGTCTTACTGTCTGTGAGCGGTCCATGCTCAACAACTTCACCAGTGATCTCATGTCCAACTACACAAGGGCTAGGGAAGGGAAGCTCGCCTTTCATAACGTGCAGATCAGAATGGCAAACTCCACAAGCTGCATGTGGAAACGTAATGGTTATTATAAATCAGAATTGACGAAGAACTGCATCAGGATTCCAAAGTCGCAGAAACGCAGAATTAGAGAGAGTAAGAAGAAAAGGGATTAAAAAGAAGGGCAAACCCTTGACTTTGATGAGGACTTCTCCAGCTTTGGGACGGGGCATGTTGAATTCCTCAATGGTAAGCGGCTTATTGGGATCCGTGAACATAGCTGCACGCATGTAGGAGGCCAATTCTCCCCGCGAATGAAAGGAGTGTGGAGAAGAAGCAGGGGAAAAACGATGAAGAAGGGACTTGGAAACAGAGCAGTGGGATTGAGAGAGGAGTTTGGCAGAGACGGCTCTCCGGATGAAGGGGAAAAACGCCATTAGCTGCTATGGGGAGAGAAACGGAGAAAGGATTAATAAAATGAGAATGATTGTTGGTTGAGTTGGATTGATATATATATATATATATGTATGTATACATTCATCGGATTAGGATGAAACGCCATTTTCATTTATATACTTAGATCGGCATTGACAGCAAGGCAAGATGGATTAGAATGCAAAAAAAATAAACAATCACTCTTAATATCAACTAAAACTAAATTATCTTAATTTTTGGTTCAATTAACACCTTTCCAACCTTAATCCTTATTTTCAAAATTATACTTAAAAAAATACTTTTAATTTGTCCAACCAACTAAGACACGGATCAAATATTTTCAGTTTTAGAAAACTAACTCGACCTGGCTTAAGATGTTAACTCAACCCAATCCAATCTTTATAATTTGGATTGGATTGATTCCGACTGTCGAGTTCAGAGTACACCCTTAATTTTACTCACCAAAATGATAGAATAAAAAAAAAGTGAGTATTCTCGTTAATGCTGTAGTTGTCACATTTTTTAGGAGTTTGTTAAATGTTAGTATAAGATTTGAGATCAAAAAAACGAGATGGAATTTAATTTATCATCTCAAATTTTCCACCATCTAATATAGATTGTTACAGTGATTAAAATCTTTCCTTTTTTTTGTTTAATTTATTTATTTTTCTGGAATATTTTTAATTTTGTACTTACTTTTTTTCTTTTTCTTTTATCCTATTTGTTCTTTTTCTAAATATGATTTTTTTTTTTTTTTTTCAACTTTCTATGTTAGTATCGATTCTCTTACTTTTATAATTCTATTCTCTTTTATCAATGAAATGCTTAGGTTAAAAAATACAATTAATTGATTCAAAATAGGTCTTCTATGGTAATTAATTATTATTATATACCTATATAATTTTTTTTATTTTATTAATAAACTATTATAACAATATAAAAGTATATCTCATTTAATATAATTTACCTCATTTAATTTTTTAAATATAAATTATGCTAAAGTTTATATAATTTTATTAAAATTATTTATTTGATGATAATTATTAAAATTTATTACAAAATAAAATTAAAATTTTAAATCTTGAGATATAAAATTATTTTAGTAATCTAATTTAATAAGAATAAAATATTTGACCACACTTAATTATGTTAAGTTAAATAATGTAATAAAATTATTGAAAATACCTTATTTATATAAAATTTTAATAACATTGTTATTCCCGTATATAATCTTGTTCAAAATATTTGAGAATCCTTTTGTCTAATCAAGATTGAATTTTTTTTTTTTTCTAATTAAAAATTTTAAAACTTGGAAAAAAAAAGATTCGTGCTATGCTTCTTTCAAAAATTATTTACACTAAATAAACATTTATTTAAACTATCCTCTCTTGCCTTTCATGATAAACTTTGTGCAGCGTCAAAGTCAAATGTGGTTGTTGGTTTATTTTTACTATTTAAAATTATTAAAATAATATGTTTTAATTTTAATGGAATTGAAGAATGAATTATAGCTGTCATATTTCAAAAATCAAATATATTTAATTTATTAATAGCTTAAAGTCTCATATTGGCTATAAAGAATACTCTCTCCATTGTTACGAAGTATTTTGGGAAAGCCCCAAAATCATGAGAGCTTATGCTCAAAGTAGACAATATCATAACATTGTAAAAAGTCGTGTTAGTCTAACGATTATAACATTTAATGTAATAAATTATAAATGAATTTCAAGAATTTTTTAAAAAAAAAAAAGTAAATTTGAAAAATATAAAGCCTATATAATAGCTAGTTTTAAAAATTGAAGACCAAATTACAATATGCTCAAATATGGAAGTGAAAATAACATCAAACTCATACAAACGCTCAACTTTACAAATAATGAGTTGAAGTGAAAATAAATTAAATACCACACTCTCAAACAAACCCTACCTTTCTTGTTCACACCATTTCTTCAGGACTCGCTCAAATCTATGCTTCCACTGCGAGAGCTGCTGGCATTACGACTATGTAAAGATAGGCCTCTCATGTGCTCATTAACTCCACCACCCGTCTTTTTATCCTTGAAGAACTTCTCCCTTTCTGCATGTTTTACTGGTGGTGGTGGTATTACAACGCCCTGACCCTGCTGCATATCTGATGTAGTCGACACCTTCTCGTCGATTGGTCGAATGATTGGACGGTTTGCACGTTCCACTGGAATTGATAATCCTAATGAACCCAATGACGGTCGCTCTGAAGAACCGTTTTCGTCTTCGGGCCTTATACAAGCTTTTCCTTTTCGCAGCCTGTTGTTGTTCGTATAACTTGCTACTTAGTTTGTTTCTACTTATATGACACCATACTAGACTGGAATGATCTAATAAAACACAAAAAAAATGCATTGGAAGATATGTATTACCTTCGGAAAAGTTGTTCGGCCTCTTCATCTTCTCCTTCATCTTGGTTATAATGATTTGCTCTCAACCTACCGACTTCTTCGCCGTTGAACTGATTATGAGTGGACATAAACTGACCCGAGAGAAGGGCGTCGTGTCTTTCAAGGACCTTTTGGAGCTTCTCGTTCAATTCAATGGCACGACAGACAATCTTCTCATCCCTGAAACACATGAAAATAAGCGGGAATCTCAACGATAGACCAACAGAGCTATATAGTTTGATGACATTTGCCAGTAACCGAGTACGTAGCACTTTTTTTTCATAAGTCGGGCTTTCATGGAGAGAAGTGAAAGTATATATAAGTGCTATCTACCGACAATATTATCATAGTGGATAGCTATAGCAAGTTAACGAGCATTTCAACCACAATATACGAAAAGAACCGAGAATTCGAAACAACAGAGTTGTATATCAGAGAGTTCAAGGACAGACAATTGAAAGAATGTAGCAACGTATTCCAATGAATCAGGAAAAATGACCATTCATGTTGTAGTAACCAAGTCTCTTTTTGTAGAAGTAAAAAACTAAATGTCATGATAATAAACCGAAGTAATGCGATGTCAAAAAAACATGAGAAGATGGAACCATACCGAGAAGACAAGACAAGATGCATTAGTTTCTGCTTCTGAAACGAACACTGTTCTACTAGATCAAGTGTAAACTCATCTCTTGCCCCCTGGAAAGTAGCTGAGGTTAAAGATGCATGCTAGAGGCCCAAAAATAACCAAATAACTTAACTCATCAGACAGGCGTTTATTTCAATAGGTGTGGTATTGCATGATTATCTCAAATCTCTACTTGTATATGTGACACGGAATTGTCATTTTTGTTTAGCATTCAATTAGAACTCTCTGAATACTTCAATTTTTTTAATGAAAACATCAATTGAACGTTTCTGGGAACGCAATTACAAGCTATGATTTTCTTCAAAGTCAAGCAAATCATACCATTTTCTATAGACATACTGAAAATTGAGAAGATGGTTGTTTTAATGGTATATATTGATGATATTATTCTTACGGGTAATGATGAGATTGGAGTGAATAATTTAAAGAAAATACTTGCAAAAAATCAAAGACATGAAAATTTTGAAGTATTTCTAAGCGTTAAAATTCGACACGTCAAAAAAAGGTATCCTTATCGGACAAAGGAAATACTATTGACAACTTAAGATAAGCCTCTACTACCCACACATTCATATGTTTCTTTTCCGACTCATTTCCTCTTGCAGCAAGCGGAACCCATGCCTATTTAGAGAGTCAAACTGGCAAAGGAACGTACCTCAGGACGCTGAGGATCAACGGCATCAAGAACTTCCTTGAGAATTTCTAATGCATTGCTCGCCTTTTCGATTATACTGCACAAAAGGAGGGGGGAAAAAAACTTTAACTATGATAAGAGCATTCTGCGTAATAACCGAGTAAAGAGCAGGCAGGATAAGCAATGATTTTACTCAAAGTTAAATTATGCTAGATTTCTAAAATGTATCCAAAACAAGAATAAAACCTTATCCACTACTATTCTTCAGAGCATTTGCATACCAACTGGTTTCTATGTGTTCTTGCATACCCAGCAGCATTCTATGTGTTCTTTTGTTTGTACGAGATAAGTTTATTTGAAATTTACTACTTCAAACAAAAAGGTTTTCTATACTATGTTTATATTAATTTAGCCGTCATGTCAACAGCATGACCATAATCTGTTGCCACTCGTAACCTTCGGCCCACTTGCTACTATCTCATCACTCCAATGGTATGGAAAATAGCACCGGATCAAATTCAGATATGAAAACTAATGTGAAGAAAAGGCTCGACACCAACAGCATGACCATAATCTGTTGCCACTCGTAACCTTCGGCCCACTTGCTACTATCTCATCACTCCAATGGTATGGAAAATAGCACCGGATCAAATTCAGATATGAAAACTAATGTGAAGAAAAGGCTCGACACCAACAGCATGACCATAATCTGTTGCCACTCGTAACCTTCGGCCCACTTGCTACTATCTCATCACTCCAATGGTATGGAAAATAGCACCGGATCAAATTCAGATATGAAAACTAATGTGAAGAAAAGGCTCGACACCAACAGCATGACCATAATCTGTTGCCACTCGTAACCTTCGGCCCACTTGCTACTATCTCATCACTCCAATGGTATGGAAAATAGCACCGGATCAAATTCAGATATGAAAACTAATGTGAAGAAAAGGCTCGACACCAACAGCATGACCATAATCTGTTGCCACTCGTAACCTTCGGCCCACTTGCTACTATCTCATCACTCCAATGGTATGGAAAATAGCACCGGATCAAATTCAGATATGAAAACTAATGTGAAGAAAAGGCTCGACACCAACAGCATGACCATAATCTGTTGCCACTCGTAACCTTCGGCCCACTTGCTACTATCTCATCACTCCAATGGTATGGAAAATAGCACCGGATCAAATTCAGATATGAAAACTAATGTGAAGAAAAGGCTCGACACCAACAGCATGACCATAATCTGTTGCCACTCGTAACCTTCGGCCCACTTGCTACTATCTCATCACTCCAATGGTATGGAAAATAGCACCGGATCAAATTCAGATATGAAAACTAATGTGAAGAAAAGGCTCGACACCAACAGCATGACCATAATCTGTTGCCACTCGTAACCTTCGGCCCACTTGCTACTATCTCATCACTCCAATGGTATGGAAAATAGCACCGGATCAAATTCAGATATGAAAACTAATGTGAAGAAAAGGCTCGACACCAACAGCATGACCATAATCTGTTGCCACTCGTAACCTTCGGCCCACTTGCTACTATCTCATCACTCCAATGGTATGGAAAATAGCACCGGATCAAATTCAGATATGAAAACTAATGTGAAGAAAAGGCTCGACACCAACAGCATGACCATAATCTGTTGCCACTCGTAACCTTCGGCCCACTTGCTACTATCTCATCACTCCAATGGTATGGAAAATAGCACCGGATCAAATTCAGATATGAAAACTAATGTGAAGAAAAGGCTCGACACCAACAGCATGACCATAATCTGTTGCCACTCGTAACCTTCGGCCCACTTGCTACTATCTCATCACTCCAATGGTATGGAAAATAGCACCGGATCAAATTCAGATATGAAAACTAATGTGAAGAAAAGGCTCGACACCTAGAAACAAATGCACGTGCTCTGAGGACAAATGAGGATGACCAGTTAATATAGAATAGCTTGGCTTATCCTTTAATTATGGTTATGAACAAGGATACTATAATTTTATAAATGGTTCAAGTATAGGTTTCTAGGACTTAACATGTAACGGCCCAAGCAGATATTGTCCTCTTTGGGCTTTCCCTTTCGGGTTTGCCCTCAAGGTTTTTAAAATGCGTCTTCTAGGGAGAAGTTTCCACACCCTTATAAAGGGTGTTTTGTTCTTCTCCCCAACCGATGTGGGATCTCACAATCCACCCCCTTCAGGGTCCAGCGTCCTCGCGGGCACTCGTTCCTTTCTCCAATCGATGTGGGACCCCCACCAAATCCACCCCCCTTCTGTGCCCAACGTCCTTACTAGCACACCACCTCGTGTCTACCCCTCTTCGGGGAACAACCTCCTCACTGGCACATCACCCGATGTCTGGCTTTGATACCATTTGTAATGGCCCAAGCACACCACTAGCAGATATTATCCTCTTTGGGCTTTCCCTTTCGGGCTTCCCCTCACGCGTCTGCTAGGGAGAGGTTTCCACACCCTTATAAAGGGTGTTTCGTTCTCCTCTCCAACCGATGTAGGATCTCGTATAACACCTTAAAGTTTTGTCCCCCCGCCCCCCAACAAAAAAGAAGGAAAGAAGTTGTTAACAAGACTGAAATGTGCAGCAGAATGAGCTGAAAAAAATATACCTAGATTCTGGTAACGTCTGAGGTTCCACACTAGCAGCATCCTCCTGCTCAGATAATCTTATTACTCCATTTTGTAGATTATTCGTATGCTGCTGGGTAGCATTATCTGATGGAGTAGCAGGAGGCCTTTGAGGAAACTGGACTCCTGCACTCTGAGAAACAAATGAAGACTTTAATCGAAGTATCCAGATATTCAATAATTACTGTATTTATTCGCAAGACGTAGGTCATATGTTCGGAGTACCTAATATTTCTTTCATGAAGTACCAAGGATTTTTCAACGGAACTCTTCAGGTGACCGGCTAAGCTATATTGTTTCTTTAATTATGAAGAATACCTTTCGTTTTTGCTTTATTAGTGTAATAAATAATAATGTGTGGGAATGAAATCTAATACTCAATCTACGAAGTTGAAGATTATAAGCAACCAAAATATCTTTTACTCATAAACCTATAAGGACTATTATTATTCAACAAGCATCAAGCTATATCAATTATAAATTTTGTATGAAACTAACAACGTGCATCCATCCAATTAGAATCAAACATATTATTCTGATCTACTCATGATTTTCTTCCATTCCTTGGAACTATAAACATTGCCCAACTTCAAGGATTTCATTCTCTTGACATGATTAGATTGCTTCAAAAGACATAACTTCTAATCAAAGAGGTATATAGCAAATAAGAGGGCAATTTCTTACCACCAAATCGTAATATGCTTGATAATACTGAGGGAACTTTCCAGAAGCACCACCCAGAGCTGTCTGTGTCGCATCGAGGAGGAGAAATATTCTCTCTCGCACTGGTAAGTTAGACTGCAAAAATATAAAAATCAGGAAATTGCAAAGAAGAAATAAAAATACCACTAGAAAAGCTATGAAGCGCTACCACCCAAATGTCGGTTACATGGACTCTGACCACACTTAGACGCTTATATTAGAGTATTAAGTTCGTTTTTCTTTTTGAAAAAACGTTGTTTGTGTTTGTTCCGTCCCCAGGGGTGCCCTTGGTTTGGGATAATTGTTACCAAGGCAATCATTATGAAGTGACGGTCTATTTTTCTTTTCTTTTATCGATAAGAAGCCGGGCTTTCTTATCTTCTCTTTTCTTACTTCACCCTCCCATTGTCTCTTTTCCCTTCTTCTCTTTTCTCCCCTTCTTCCCTATGTATTTTAAAAATACAAAATAAAAAGAATAAACGAAGGGTGCTTTTCGATTCAGACATTGAATTGTTAAGAAATTTTTTTTATTTGGATTTGGATTTCTTTTGCATCCTCTACTTACATAATTGGAAATTACATCACTTCTTTTATATTGCCTTGCAGATTATACAACAAAATCAATATCTAATGTGAATTGTTGTATTACAAAATATTCAAATACATTTAATAGATATATTTTTTATTGTTGTATTTATGTCCTAATTCTGTATGAAATGACATGCCGCTATATCTATAAGGACCATAACCATGTTTGTACCCATGCTTCTAAAGAAAAATTACCGGACAAGTATTCAATGAGAGTAAAATAGAATAAATTTACACCTTTTTCTTCACTATCTTCACAAGACTTGGGAGAACCCCTGAATCAATCACCTGCTTATGTATCGTTTCTCCAACATTGTTCATCAACATTTCAAGTAACTGCACAAAAGATCAAATATTGATGGTGTTGTGTCCAGTATAGAGCAGCAAACTTATACTGAAATATGCTTTCTACTGAATTATGAATAATATAACAAAGAGACAACTAGGTATCAAACTTATAAGAAAATACCAAGAAGTGTACCAAAATATTTCTCCAATTAGTTAAGAGATACAAAAATAAAATTATAAAACTCCTTTCGGGTAGCTGAAGATCCAATGAATTAAACTCAATCCCAAACTTCGAATTGGTCGAAACAGTTTCATCAAAAAAAAAAAAAAAAAAAACCTTTCTTTATTTCTTTCCACTTGTCCTATCCGATCGCGCCCCAGATGGAATGGAACAAGATCAAGAGGCAATGTTGACCCCCATTATTATCAAGCCGGTTGACTTCGACAAAAAAACCCATTCTTATTCTTCGATTATTCTATCCAGAGGAAAAACACTCTTTTGTAAAGGGTGTTGAAGGAGGAGGCTAACAACTATAGAGAATTCCATGTGACAAAGAGGGAATGGGTGGAGTTCCGACCAATCTCGTGAATCAGAGCTCGACTTCCACAAGAATACTCATTGAAGGCTATGGAAAAAGTCTTTCTATCTGTCGAATTATAATTTACACCAATTCATTGTATATTTTATCTCCTTATTCTATCTCCTTATTTACACCTTCTAAAGTTCATTATTACTATTACCCTCCCCTAAAATACACCTTGTCCTCAAGGTGTGGAAACAAAACCAAAATGAGGTACAGATAAATTTTTAGGGATCTTTAGTCTAAAATCCTCTAGATTTTTTTTAGACTTATCCGTGCAAAATATAGAGCCAAGCTGGGATTGAGCATGAAAGGTGCATCAACCAGCATCGTCAATGATGACTGGTAAATGGCATCGATAATGAAGGAAATAGAAGATGTCAAAATCATCAGATCTTTGCAGCACAAAAGCCAATCTGGTATAAACAAAAAAAACATCACAAGGATAAGATGGCAAACCAGGTCAGGTTCTGGGTTTTACATATAAAATAGCTCAACCCAAAATCCAATCTCGAATAAACAGACCCATCATTTTTCCTAAATTCAGCCCATTGAGCAGTCTGCAGCCCCACTTTCTTTTAGGTTCTTTTTTCTGACAATTCACACGACCACCCACGAGCTCATCTTCATGAAACTTGTAGCAGAACTTCATCATCAACCACACTTGAACCCTCTGCCGATGTCGGCCTCCTTGAGGCATGAGTGGTCTTTTATTTTCATTTTTTTCCATGCTCGTTCCCCTCTAATTCCTCAACTGCCTCTTCACAATGCTTGTGTTGGCACCTCCTTCAAGCTTTCATCTCCAACCATATAAGCAGCAATTGTCGGTGATCTCCCTTTGAACATCCACAGTCGATGACCTCACTTTGTTGACAGATCTCAATTGGACATCTCACCTACCTTCCTTCAAACACCCTTCATGTTGTTCATGGGAGGTTTATGAATACCGGCGGATATCATCTTCTGTGGTGTTTTCGGTAACCATCTTTTCGGATTCCTTCATTTTTTGGCAAGCCCTATTTCAAGAATCAGGTAAGATTTTGCCGGGACATGCTAGTGGATTCGCCCTACACTCAGGTCACGAGATTCCATTCCGGTTTCCAAGGCCAGAAACTCGAAGCATCCTAGCTATGAAGATGAAGAGACATTCCTACTTACCAAGTGGTCCATTTGGTTGGTGATTCGTTCACCCGCTTGCTCGCTTCCAACACGAGCACGCTATCCTTTGTTCGCCCTCTACCACACAGACCGACTCCCCTAAAAAAAATGGGCACTTAGACGTCCTAGGTGCATTAAAACCTTTTCTCCCTTATTATCAAAGAGAAGGCGATGAGGCTTGATGTTTCAGACCATAAGGATAGAAAAAGGCAATGTAACAAGGAGCCAAGCGTACCTTGAACTTGAACAAAGACTGAGACTACTAGTTCCACTATCTCATATGCTACTACCACTTAGAATGAGTCTATCACTACTTACTAGGCTGCAGGAAAAAAAAAGGACTAATTTGGCTTAATATTAATAAGAGCGTACAAAAGCGTTCTTTTGCAAACAAAGAAAATAGAAAAAGCTAGAATGTCAAAGAAGGAAAACATGGAAGAAGAAAGATAAGAAGAAGGAAGAGTTTTTGCTACCAACTATAGATGAATCGATACCGGTCTAGTGCAGCTAGACTTGTGAATCAATCCTTCCCTCATTCAATCTTTCCCTCATTCGATCTTTGTCATTGGACCTTGAATGCTATCTTCATCAGAAGCTTGGGACGGAGTGGGACCTACTTAACAAAAGGAAGGAAGAGGAAGAAGAGACAACCCCGAACAAATAGCAAGGAAGGAAAAAGCCACATCTTGCGACCCGCCCAGCAAACAATTGATTTGGGAAAGAAGAAAGGCCTGTTAAAATATCCTATTGCTTTTAGTCATTCTACCAACCTCTTGCGCTTCAATCGACTACTACTCTTTTTCTTACTTTTCTTCTCCATCGGTTTCTTGTTCTTTACATCCTCCCACTTTTGAGCATTTTGATGATACTTCTGTCTGTGATTTCACACTCAATCGTAATTTTTTCCCCTCTATCTACAATAATATAGCCCCCCCCCCCCCCCCCCCCCCCC
>NW_019268554.1:1986497-1997177 GCF_002738365.1 Cucurbita moschata | reverse complement strand
CCCCCCCCCCCCCCTCTTTTCTTACTACAATAGTCTCGTTAATTTCTTTGAATTTCTACTTCATTTCATCACAGAAAGATCAGAATATCGACTTCATTTGTTTCTGCCATCAATTTATCATGTGATTCTTCTCTTCTCGCAAACTCAACTTATCACGTAAATACTTCAACAACTCCTCGCCTTCATTTGCATCTAACTCCATGGCCAGAACCAACATACCAATTGATAGAGCCCAAATGTATTGAAATGTAAAGATAACGAAACTACAAGATAATCAAGTATTTGAGGTACTTGGAACCTCCCTTTCTCGAGCACTCTCACTCAAGCCCCAAATAAACTCACTGAATCAACACTTAACTTCCTCATTTCTCACTCCCTCGGTTGATAACCAAATACCATAACTAACCCCCTACTATTTACTAATATGCCCTTATAATACTTCTAATTACCTTCTAAACGTCATTCCTACTCCATCAATCCTTTTCTCAATCCTTCTATATTATACAACTCAACCACTTCCAACTAATTTTTGCATCTAAGATAGATAAATCCAACCTGTTACATCCACAAGAATAGATTAAGTCTACTTTTTACATCAATTTCAATCCTCAAGACTTTCACAGCTGCAACATTTTCGTGTGAGTCTAATCTAGTAATCACTATGATTTGTTGCTCTCCCATTGGTGGTCTTCTCAAGCCAAAGGCTGTAGCTATGGAATATAAAATCCTAGTACGACTTATGATTGGGAGGTATGTTGAGGCACTGAAAAAAAAAGCTTCAGCAAATAAATGGATACAAGAGCAACGGATGGAGAAGAAGTGTTGTCATCTTTGCCAAGTTTTGAAATCTTCGCATGGCCGCCATTGAAAACGTTTACCAACCTCAATGATGGAGGATTTTCGGTCAGACTTTGGGCCAGAGATTGTTGGATAGTTAGCATATTTACAAAGAATGCATCACTAGAGAATGTGATCAAGATCCTATGCAGCAAGTTTACATAGAATGCAACAGTGCAGCCGCAACAGAAAAGATGAGTCTCTGAGTTCGACCATAGTGTTAATCCTTCCATTGCCTCTGAATCTGACCACAGTGTTAATCCTTCCAAGTAAAACTAGTCAAGCAAAGAGAATGAACCTTGAAGAACAAGAAGACCAACAACAAAACATCACTACTCATTCAAATCGAAAAATTCCCTTGCAATGAGACTTTCTCACCACATTAGTTGTTTTTCTATTAAAGAAAGGGCAAACAAAATCAAGAGAAGGCGAGGAAAAACTACCCATAGAAGGCAAGATAAATGCCACCAAATGCAACCCCATTGAGGATAAAAGATACAAACATTGAAAATGGATCTACAGAAGACCATATCCCAGCTAGTGATCCTCCCAAAAAAACTAGTGTTCTCACCATTCCCAACGTAGAATATTAAATTACAATTTTGCATCATTGTTGAAGGTCATCTCCAGCCGACTACATAGTCATCACACATTGATTGTCATCCGTAAATCCTCAATGTGTGACCACTTGGACGGTGAAAATCTTGCGGGCTTTCCCACATGGCAGGATTGGAAGTCTTGAGGGCTTTCCCACATGACTTAGAATGCATTCTTCAGTCTGTGACCACTTGGACGGTGAAAGAAGACACAAACATCCGTAAATCCTCTAATCTCACTCTTCCTCTAAATTTCAATACCCTAAAAGACTTCCATTATTGATATTAAGGGTAAATATTTCCAATCCTGCCACTTCACCATCCATATGCTCTCTTTCTCTCTCTCTCTCTCTCTTACTCACGATGCAGGATAAAAGGCCTAGAATTCATTTGCAAAGCTGATCCTAATTGAGTGAAATTGGCTCATAAAACATGAAAAAAGGCACATAATTCATATTAAATGACAAATAGAATCAACATAACTAATATTGAAATGATTTCTTACCAAAACCGCATAAAGTTGGGTGTTCGTGTTTTTACTTCCTATACGTTTTTTGATTGCTTTTATGACATCTTTAGCTTGCCTGCACAATTAGAACAAAGAAAGCAATACTGATGAAATGACATGATCATAAAATGTATTGCTTACCAATGACAATATTGTCAGCATAAATCTTACAACGAAGAGTAATAAGACCATCTCCTTTTTCAAATTGTCATCCGTCTATCTAATAAAAGCAGTCTGGCTTGGAAGTAAACAAATGCATACTTTAAAATCTAATCTACACATGCATGCTTTTTAGACAAACTCCAAATAAGTCTCTTTCTTATGAAACCAAACAAAGTGGGAAACTATACATCGAGAATATTACATGGCACACCTTTGATCACGAGCAACTAATTCACAGATTTCAATATTCTTCATCCAATCTGTTTCAGCCAGTTTCTCACTTGTTGCAGAGTTGACTAGCTCAGAAGCCATCTTTATATAATCCATAATTTTGGTTTGAAAAAGAAAAACAAAATAAAACGTAAGATTAGAAGAGGCAGATTTCAAAGTGAAAGGACATCCATAATATCTCAAAGACTCGGAAAATATTTACTATAGAATGATATGGTAATCAAGTGATAATTTTTAACAGGAATCCTCCGAGCTAAAAGAAGTATTAGAAACATATCAAATTCCATTAACAACAGAAACTTGCAAGAGAAGAAACCATATCTAAGGTCTTTAGATTCTTACTCCAAACGTAGGCAATATTCCTACTCAAGGAATAAGGTAACCGGTAAGGGAGAGAACAGAATTAACCCAGACCGGATTATCACATATGACAAAGCAAAAACTCAAAGGAAGAACAAAATTCGACCAATGAAAGCATAAATGGTGAAATTCCTTGTAATTTTTCAAAGGAAGAACCAACTAACAGATTCATTGTTAGGTTAAGCAATGCACCATTCATTAATAGAAAACAGAAACTTCACATTCTGATGCTTCCATGAACAACTATTATTGAGCATGATACATAAAGAAAATAAAAAATCTCAGTAACAAGAAATTAAGAAATAAACAAACAAAGTAGGGAGTGGTAGAATAACTAACAGAGATCAACAACCTCTTCAATATTTTTATGATCAATATAGGAGCAACAAAGCGGCAGTTAAATCAAAACCCACAATGCTCTATAATCTCTGGAACTTCTTAGGCATACTGCACCAACAGAAGCACATGTAGAAATCAAGAAGGCCTTCCAATGAGGGAACCATAAGCCGCTCTGAAATGGGAAGAACATAGTCTAAGCTTAAGAACCTTACCATAAAATTGAATAAGAAGCTAGTAAAAAAAGTTGAAAATCAAAGACGAGAGACAGAGCCCAAACAAAATGACAGTAATAATAGTATTCAGCTGATGTTTAGAACAGAGAAGTAGATAGCGCATAAAATGAAATTAAAAGGAACGCAACAGAAGTGGTACTGAATTCGAAATCGAGCTAGTACAAAGCCATACGAATCAAAGAAGAGATTAAACTAAATCAAAACGAAAGGAGTTCAACACAGATCTCGATACCCAGACAAGCAAGAAGAGGGGGTTAAGCTTACCAAATTACAGAAAAGAACAGAAATGGAAAACCCTAAAAGAGCATCAGCATTTGAGGAAGAAAGAAGAATTGGGGATGGGCCAAAAAGGGTAAAAGAAGGCTTGAATCCACTCTGGTTAGCGTAATGATGAATGATTAAGAGTAATGAAAGGATAATGAAGAAAGAAACAAATAATGGGTAGCCTTGTTGATTGAAGTTGAACAGAAGAAATGAGAAGAATCTCTTTCTCTCTCTAGAAATCAGCGTGTCTGTCTCTCTGTCCTTAGGTGAGAGAATGGGCGTTTCAGCAAAAGAAAAGGCTTATACAGGAAAGCAACTGCACCGCCAACACCATGGATCTACGCTGTCCAAAACGCTTTTTTTCTTTTTTTTCTTTTTTTTTCTTTTTTTGATTACTCTCTCTATAGACTCTAAAGTATCTGTCTGAGCAAAGCTAATCTCACACGCCATTCATTTACTACACTCACCAGCTCCCTTTCTCCTTTTGGCACGTGGCAGATGCGAAGCCTCAAAAAACGGACTTAACCAACTTTAAATAATACCTTCCCATTTACCTTTGTTTATTATGCATTTGTATGGAATTAATAAATTTTTTATTAATAAACTTGTAAAACCAAGTTCCCACCAATGCACTAGTTTTCAAAGAAGTATAATTCACAGAATAAAGTTCCAATTTATATTGATTTCGGACCATTTATAATGCATGATCCTCTAGTTGTTTGTGTCGTATGAGCATTTAACTCGAGGATTAGATCGAGCCAAGTCATATGGTTCATCATTCTTGGGCATAGGTAGCATTGTTGTTCAACTTCCACACACCCAATGGGATGCAAGTACTATCCCTTTTCCTCTTCCATAGACACGCTCTTTTTATCCTTATGTCACCTATAGGATGGTTAGTTCTCGGATTATTTTTTTTTTATTTCAGTTGTTTGGTCAGACCGAGATTATATGGGACAAGCTTGATAAAGAAAAACTTTATGGCATAGGAGCTTATCTCTATACTAGGATTACAGTTGCACTATACCTTGTTTCTATTGTAAAAACAAGGAGAGGTTTTAAAACGCGTTTGTTAGGGAGAGATTTCCACACCCTTATAAGGAATGCTTCGTTTTCCTCTCTAATCAATGTGAGATCTCATAATAATGGTATCAAAGCTAGACACCGGGCAGTGTGTCAGTGAGAACATTGGGCCCCCAAGGAGATGAAATGTGAGATCTCACACTGGTCGGAGAGAAGAAAGAAGCATTCATTATAAGGGTCTGGAAACCTCTCCCTAGCAGACGTGTTTTAAAATCGTGAGGCTAACGGCAATACGTAACGGGCCAAAGCAGACAATGTCTGTTAGTGTTGAGCTTGAGCTCTTAAAAATATATTAACGATGGACTTGAGCTGTTACATAATATTTAAAATGGTTGAGCCATTGAAATTTTCTAAACCCACATAGGCGACGATAGCAAATGGATTAGCTGGCTTGACTGCATCAGTTTTTTTTCAAACTCTTTTGTTCCAATCGACGAGGTTAGTCAAAAGCTCAATTTGTGGCTCCTCCATATGCGTATTTTACGACTCTTAAGACGTGAATTATGTTACGTAATGTTATGGCTTATGTTATGTTATGCCAAAACTACGTGAGGATGTATTAATGACTTATATTATACTATGATATGCACACACCATGTTAGAATGTTTGTTTTCGAGATTGTGAAATGATGATATGTCAAGAACGTATCATGAAATGTTTATGAATGAACGAATGTACGATCTGCATGGTATATGATTTGAAGTTACATGGACCTCATGCATTTTTTGTATGTCATATGCATCAAGATATTTCTCCATTATGATTAGTACGAATATGTACCTTATGACATTTATGTTCACCACGATGTTATGATATGGTATTATATACACCACAACACTACATTACCTCATTTTCCTTCGTGACTCTAACAATGTGAGTATGCACTAGCTAAAGGCTAGGGGTAAATGTATGTATACGTTTGCCTCGGTTGTCTATGTGCACGAATGTGGGTTATGTATAGAGAACTATTGCATATCCAATTTTAGCCCGGACGGGAAAGCAAAGTTCAAGACGATGAAAAGATTTTTATGAAATGATAGGTCCCTCCACGATTTTCTGTGTGGGGTCACTTGTTGATTATTTCTTATAATACTCAAGTTAATACTCAAGCTACATGTTATTAGAGAGGTTCATTTAACTTGTAATGTAACTATTCCTAATAGTAAAATTTAAATGCTTTAAAAAAAAAATAAACAAATAAAAATAAATTTATATCTCAAAAATTTAAAACATTTTTGTAGTACTATATTAGAGATGTTCATTTGACTTGTAAAAACCCATATCGAACTGCGAAGATAATTATCATTCAGATGGAAATAAGAAAATGAATAGTTAACAAATCAACTATATCCACTAGGAGACATTTCTAATTAAAATCAATTATGTTGGATGCCCCCAATCAAGACATTCTATTGAGGGAAACGACCCCTAAAACTTTCTTACACTTAAACCCATTACACTAGGAACAATTATACAAGGATTGGTTACATTTTACTATTAGGAATAGTTACATTAGAAACAGCGAGGGAAACCCTCATATACGCACCACCGAAAGCCTTTCCAGGCACGAGGAAACAAAAAATCGGAAAGATTAGGGATAGGAAGCCCACCTCACAAAGAAAGAAGGGATAGCCCCTAATCGGAAGTATCCCATGTGTCCTCCTGTGCAGTTTGCCAGTTTCGATTCAATACAAAATGCCTTCCTCTGGCGTTGGATTATCCCCTATTTGGCGCAACACTTCGGACAAATGCAACCGGGAATTATGCACAAAAGACCCATTTTGCAAAATGAGATACTATGTTCATTCTCGGGCGGGAGCTCCCACAAGAGAACTGATATAAACCAAGAGACATCAATCATACAATATGCTTCAATGAAGATGTGAAGAAAAGGTTGTCAAAATTATCAAAAGATGTTTCAATTCATGCTACATTGAAGAAGAATAAAGTTTGATTGTTGTAAATTTTGGGTGGGTTATAATTTAGAGTAATTAAGACTTTTTATTTAATTTCGGTTACATTTACATAATGGCTAATTATGGCCATAAAGTGTGAATGTTACAACTTCTGGAATGCCTTTAATAGTTTCATTTTGAGGCTATATAAAGCCATCTATGTTGTATTTGTAAAAAGACTTAGAAGATATAGTAAAAGAAGCATTTGTGCTTTTCTTTAGCCAATGGCTAAATTTCTTTGCAACTCTATGTAGATATAGTAAAAGAAGCATTTGTGCTTTTCTTTAGCCAATGGCTAAATTTCTTTGCAACTCTATGTAGTTTAGGTAAAAGAAGCATTTGTGCTTTTCTTTAGCCAATGGCTAAATTTCTTTGCAACTCTATGTAGTTTAGGTTGCAGAAGCATTTGTGCTTTTCTTTAGCCAATGGCTAAATTTCTTTGCAACTCTATGTAGTTTAGGTTGCAGAAGCATTTGTGCTTTTCTTTAGCCAATGGCTAAATTTCTTTGCAACTCTATGTAGTTTAGGTTGCATGTAGAATCATTCAAGCTCGACATGATCAATCTTGCTTGTGGAGTGATTCGAATCTCAAATAAGTGTTCTTGCGTTGAGATATTTGATCAACAAGAATCATTGAAGCTAGACATGATCGATCTTGCTTCTGGAGTGATTCGAATCTCAAACAAAGTGTTCTTTGCTTGAGATATTCGATCGACAAGGTAATCCGAATCTTATTCCCCTTGTATTGATTCCTTATCTTATCATTTGGTATCAGAGCTTCAGGCTCAAGATCGGATATATGTTTCCTTTGCGTTTCTTCTCAATTTAATTTTTATTTATTTTCATCTTTTTAGTTTTTAATCGACCCAAAGTTCAAAATTCAATCTTTGCTCTATTTAAAATTTTGAGAGGTGAGAATGAGAGCTTCATTTGTGTAAATGAGTGCAAACAGAGTGGCCTAAAATTCCTTGAGTGTATACACGTGAGAGAGTGTTGTGAGGTCCTTTGTATTTCCATAACTTATTTTTTGCAGCAAAGTTTCACAAATAGATTCGAGGACGAATCCTCTTGAAGAAGTGGAGAATGATATGAACCAAGAGACATCAATCATACAATATGCTTCAATGAAGATGTGAAGAAAAGGTTGTCAAAATTATCAAAAGATGTTTCAATTCATGCTACATTGAAGAAGAATAAAGTTTGATTGTTGTAAATTTTGGGTGGGTTATAATTTAGAGTAATTTAGAGTTATTGTATTTTAAGACTTTTTATTTAATTTCGGTTACATTTACATAATGGCTAATTATGGCCATAAAGTGTGAATGTTACAACTTTTGTAATTTTCATTTTGAGGCTATATAAAGCCATGTTTGTTGTATTTGTAAGTAAGACTTAGAAGATATAGTAAAAGAAGCATTTGTGCTTTTCTTTAGCCAATGGCTAAATTTCTTTGCAACTCTATGTAGTTTAGGTTGCATGTAGAATCATTCAAGCTCGACATGATCAATCTTGCTTGTGGAGTGATTCGAATCTCAAATAAGTGTTCTTGCGTTGAGATATTTGATCAACAAGAATCATTGAAGCTAGACATGATCGATCTTGCTTCTGGAGTGATTCGAATCTCAAACAAAGTGTTCTTTGCTTGAGATATTCGATCGACAAGGTAATCCGAATCTTATTCCCCTTGTATTGATTCCTTATCTTATCAAGAACTATATGCGCATATATATATATATATATATATTTTTTTTTTTGTCTATAAACCAAAGGAGATGTGTTGGTTTGAAGTTTAATCTTGAACCGGTTCACATGAATTTAGTTAAGTATTAGGTGGGGGCGGAGGTTCCCATCAGATATCTCTTGTTTTCATCGACACCTCTTTACTCACTGCCTTCTCCTCTTTCCCTCAAAATCTCAAATCTCAAATCTCCCCATTCTTCGCTTCCCTTTATATTCTCCTCTCATTTTACTCGCTTTCCCTCTCATTCTCATCCATGGACGCCGCAATGCCTCTCTGCAAGTCCGCTCGTGCTCCCTTTCTCACGGTCTGTGTCTTTCTCCCTCGTCTTCCAATCCTGATTCGCACTTACATTCGCATGATTTCGCCTATTTCTTTGTCCATTTCGTATGACTTTGAGATGTTTTTTGTTTTCATTGTTTTTACATGAAGGGTTCATTTGCCGGGACTACCAATGGATTGAGGAGCTCGCACTGTTCCTTCATGGGTGCGAAGAAAGTCAGCTTTCCTAGACAGGGAGCTAATGGTGTGCAATATAGTCGTAAATCGTGGAAGAATAAGGGAAGCCTTCAAGTTATGTGCCGTGCTGATAAAATTCTGGTGGCTAATAGAGGAGAAATTGCTGTTCGTATTATTAGAACTGCTCATGAATTGGGAATACCTTGTGTGGCTGTGTACTCAACCATTGACAAGGACGCACTCCATGTAAAATTGGCTGATGAATCCGTCTGCATTGGTGAAGCACCAAGCAGCCAATCGTAAGGCACCCTTATTGATCTTATTTTTATTCCTACTCTGAAGTTGTCCTGGTCATATTTTTGTTCACCATCACACTGCTACAGGCATCCATGATTCCTTTTATGGTCTCAATTGCTCGATTTGTACCTCTAATACTTGGTATCAGAACCATAGCTAGGCATCTTATTCATATTTCACCTTTTCTACTGATAATTAAACGAAGATACTGCGAGATCAATTCACATTATGGACTGTGGCATGCACCGAATACGTGGGCTTCATAAAATATTCAACTTGGTTAAGGGTTACGAGTTTAATCTGTATTCCTCAGTCGCAACTGATTAATCTACGTTAGAACCATGGTCTTTATCATATCAAGAGCTTTTGTTGGGTTGTTTGTGTATAAATGCAAGCTTGACTTTTTTACCCCTAGCTAAACAAGCCAACCCTAAGCCAAATGTCCTCCTTTCGTGTTTTTCGTTGTAGCTTATGATAGAGCATTGCTCTTCAGTTTTTTTTAAAAAATGTTGGAACACTTCGAGAGCTGATATCGTGAGAGTCTTCCAACATTTTTTAGGAATAGAGTTACCAATGACAACCTAAATGAAGCATACATCTGTTTGATCTAAAAAAAATAGATGTCACGCTGTTGCTGACTTTCGCCACATAAGTCTTATGAATGGACTATACAAAATCATAGCAAGGGTGCTATAAACAAACCTTAAAAGGGTCCTCTCTTTCACGAGTACTAGGCAGTAAATAGCTCTTGTAAAGGGATGATAGATCCTCGATGCATCCTTCATGACAAATGAACTTTTAGATGAATGGAAAAGAAAGAAACAAAAAGGCCTTTGACAATGTCTATTGGATATTCCTTGAAAACATTCTTGTAGCAGAAGGCTTTGGTTCAAAATGGCGGGGATGGATAATTGGCTGCATTTCATTACAAATTTCTCCATCATTGTCAATGGAAGGTTGAGAGGGAAGATCCATGCCTCGGTCTTTGACAAGGGGATCCACTATCCACTTTTCTTTTCATAATGGTGATGGATTGCTTCTACTCACCAAGGCTGAATATAAAGGGCAGATGAAGGTTTTTCAGGTTGGTAATGAAGGCTTAAGCATCAACCACCTTCAGTTTGCAGAAGATACAATTCTCTTATCTAATTTGTTAGGTGTCTCCCCTGTAAAAATGTTATTGAGAAGGTAAAATTCTTTGAAAGTTTCTCGGAACATAGCAAAACGGCCAGGATCAAAGAAACATCGAATGATGTCAACCATTTTTGGGACTTGAAGCTTGGAAGGAACTAAAGGATAACAAAGCTACATAATGGGCCGAATTAAGTCTTGATCTTGCCCCAGTTGGATTGTCTAAAGAAGCAAACTCATTGACATATCTTCCTAGCATTAACGGTCTCTTCCTTACAAAATGATGGACATAGGGGAAAAAGTAGTAGTAAACCGCACACTAGCAAAGACAATATGAAAAAGAAATCACCCTAAAAAGGTGAAGTTTATCCTTTGGGAATAGTGCATAAAGCTATTAGCACAAGTGAAAATCTACAAAAAAAAAAAAAAAAAAAAAAAAAAAAAAAAAAAAAAAAAAAAAAAAAAAAAAAAAAAAAAAAAAAAAAA
>NW_019268554.1:1939957-1985615 GCF_002738365.1 Cucurbita moschata | reverse complement strand
AAAAAAAAAAAAAAAAAAAAAAAAAAAAAAAAAAAGAAAAAAAAAGAATGTCATACATGACTCTGTTTCCAAGTTGGTGCCCAATATGCTAGAAAGACAACGAATCATGTAGCCATTTATTTATGCAATGCACATATGCTTAGAATTTTTGTGCAAGGATTCTCAATATCTTCCGGTGGCATCTCACTTTTCCTAGAGAGGTAAATAATTTATTGGATATAGCCTTAACATACCACCCTTTCAAGAATACTAAAGCTCTGCCTTGGAAAATCTCATCATAGCTTTCTTTTGGAATCTGGAAAGAAAGAAATTAAAGAATATTCATGGAAAATACACAAACTTGTTTACCATGGCTATATCTTGGGGTAAATTGCATACTTTTGGTTCCTGTAGTCATACCTCCCTCATTCTAAATTGGGAAGACCTTTTTTTGTAAACTTCATGGATAATACATTGCTTTTGTAAATTTCAAACATCAACGAAATTGTCTCTTATTAAAAAAAGAAAGAAAGAAAGAAAGACATCTCATATTCATCTCATCAAATTTTGGACATTTTATGTCCTTATAAATATTGTTTCTTGCCCAAAAAATTTGTTGTTTATCTTCTCATGATTTGTTCATCTTTTGGACATATTCTATGTATGATAATAACAAATTTGCTTCACCAGGTACTTGGTTATCCCAAATGTCCTCTCTGCCGCCATCAGTCGGGGATGTACAATGCTGCATCCTGGTTATGGCTTCCTTGCTGAGAATGCAGTATTTGTTGAAATGTGCAGAGAACATAGAATCAATTTTATTGGACCTAATGTAAGTACTCAAGATTTCCTAGTTAATGTAGCTCACGTGGAAGCTCCATTATAAGCTGCCATTATCTTCTATACATTTTGTGGGGAAAACTGTGAAATTCTTGATGCATTGTGCAGCCTGACAGCATTCGAGTTATGGGTGACAAAGCAACTGCCCGAGAGACAATGAAAAAAGCAGGTGTACCAACTGTTCCAGGAAGTGACGGTCTTTTAAAGGTATGCCGTTGGTCAGTGGGCATCATATTATTTGCAAGAGTTAGCAGAGTATATGTTGTTTCATAAGTCATACGTTTAATTTGTCGTGGATATCTCATATTCCAGAGCACTGAAGAAGCGATCAAACTCGCACAGGAAATTGGCTATCCCGTAATGATCAAGGTATTGTGATAAAATTGTATAGGTTTGTTTAAAGAACGACAGAAATGAGGTTTAAATATCCAAGTTCTAGCTAAATAGACTGCTTTTCTTGTAAGGTTTTCGGTTCCATTTGAGAAATATAAGAGAACTGGAGATGTTCAAAGGTTTGTTGTGTCAGCATGGTGTGTTTTTTCTGATAATGAGTACTTTGCACCTGGTTTTGGTTCAAGTCTTTTATTGGGTGCAATAGGTTTGGGCCATTTAGCAAACAGATATGCAAATCATTGAGCACATGGGTGAAGAAATATAAAAAAAGTGGTTCAAATTTGCATGGCTCATGATTTTGGTTCCATTGGTGTTTGTGTTGGGGTTCATAGAGGGTTGTTTGTAATTGAAGTTCTTTTGTAAGCTCGGTTGTGGCATGCTAGTTTCTTTTTTGTTTTATGGGGTATTTGGCTTGAGAGGAACAATAAGATTTTCTAGAGAGGCCGAAGGATTAGATGAGGATGTTTGAGAGGTGGTTAGATTTATAATTTTTGTTTGTGGGTATCAGTCACTTGGCCCTGGTCTTGTTCTTTTGGATTGGAGTCTTTCTTGTAAGTAGGGTCATACTTCCTTCTTTTGTGACTTGTTTTTTTTTTTTTATATGCCTGTGTACTCTTTCGTTTGTTTTCCATATAAGCTTAGTTTCTTACAAAAGAAAAAAAAAAGTAACATGGTTTCATTTCTCAAGTAGTGGCATTGATTTTTTTTTTTAACATGAGAAAAAAAAATTTAATTAAAAAAATGAATAGAGGCTAATAAGAGACTAGTGCTAAAAAAATACAAACTTCAGGAGTAAAAAAGGTAAGAAAAATTACAAAGGAGAAAACAGAGAATTCCAACTTAAACAAATGTTCTGCAAAGAAAATCCAGAAAATGAAATGGAAAGAGAACACCAATGGGAGGCTTTGAGATGGGCTACTCGTATCGATCGACACATGGACTATATTCTCTGAATTCTCTCAAAACCATAATTCAGAAATCATGAATTATGTTCATCACAAAAAATCCTCTGGTTTCTCTCGAACCATAATTAGGGACACTGGTTTTTGAATATTGCTTTATGTTTTAGTCAACAATCTCTAAATTCTTCAACCTACAACGTGCCCTCTGCAATCTATGCTCTAGGTATACTGCTTTCTGTATATGAAGTATAATAGTTTTCCAAAAAGGTCGGCGTCTGACTTAATCTTGCTTAAATTATACAGCATATAGTTCTTCCGTACAATGTTGCATTTGAATTGAATTTCTCATCTGTGATCAATTTTTTCAACTGACAACATTGTTTACTTTGAAGGCAACGGCAGGTGGTGGAGGACGTGGTATGAGACTTGCTAAAGAACCTGATGAATTTGTGAAGTTGTTGCAGGTACTTGCTAATGCAATTTGTTTACTGAAAGAATACCTTCTTTTTGTAGTTTAAATATTTATATTTTTCACTAGGAAATTTTTTTTTGTTCTTCGATATCTATATACTTTTAAGAAAGGAGCAGTCTTTCATTATATATGAACAAAGTTACCAGTTATTAGAGATCATCCTGCAAAAGGCAAGGGTATGACAAAAAATTTCCCAAAAAAAATTATCGATGTAAAATTACTTTGAAAGAGAACTTCAAAGGGAGACTTTGAACTGAAGCACTTACGAAGTTTTCTTTCTATCTCTTAATATCCATTCAGATTTTATAATTTCTCTGTCAAAATGCCCCAGACAATTTCTATGATAGCATTTTCCCGTAGAACCTTTATATAAAATTCCTCCAATATTTTGTTCATTCATCATTATTGGAAATCTATATTATGTGGTAAAGAGTAATATATTCCTAAGCTTCGTTCATAAGTTTTACTTTTTGAACTGGATATTTCACTATGTCTCCCTATCAGAGTGGTACACCTGAACCCACATGTACAATACAGAGTAGGTGGAGCTTCTAATTATATTTGGTAGTACTACTTTATTGCAGCAAGCCAAAAGTGAGGCTGCAGCTGCTTTTGGGAACGATGGCGTTTATCTTGAAAAGTATGTCCAAAATCCAAGGCATATTGAGTTTCAGGTAATTATTCAATGACACTACATTTTAGTAGAGAAGAAAGTAATTTATATTCACATTTCACAGAAATAGTTAGCAGTTAAGGATGATCAAACAAAAGAAATCAACAATATTGAAGGAAATAAATAGAATGGAAACTTGTTCATTGAATATTGAACCCAATGGAATCTTATTGACTGGAATGGATATTGATATTTTAATTGACTAGACCCTTTCTTGTAACTTTTGTAGTCTGTTAGGTTTCTATTTTTGCTCCTTTTCTCATGAACTTTTCTTCCTAGTTTTGTTTTGTTGTGGTATATTCTTTCATTTTTTCTCAATCTCAAGATAGAGTTTCATTAGAATAAAATAAAAATAAAGGAATAATAAATAAACGTAAATAGTCGAAGTTTCAATTTACTGGAATAATAAATAACAATGGCTTCTAGAGGGAATGAGCTCAAGTGGTAGTCACTTGCCTAGGATTTTGCAAAAAGATCAAGAGTTCAGGGTTCATTTTTATTTCATTTTATTTTATTTCTATCATTACAAGTGGGTAGTTTTATATAGTACGGCATGTTTTGGTTGGCAATGTTGCTTTGAGGCCGGACTCAGATCCTTTTCAATCAGTAATCTGGAGCTATATGCTGTGTATATGTCTTTCTTCCTCTTTTTCTTTCTAAACGTAAAACTGTATATAGCTGCTTGACTTATCATTTGTCCACCTTCTGCATATATAGGTTCTTGCAGATAAGTATGGCAATGTTGTTCATTTTGGAGAGCGTGATTGCAGCATTCAGGTTTGCTTAGCCTTATTATTTCATATTTTTCTTTTCTTTTTAAGATCGTTGAGCTTGTTTCAAGATTTGTGTGCACTTATCTAAATCCAAACAGTTCATTCATTCATTGATAAGAACAAGAATGTATTTGGAGTAAGCACACCAAAAATTCCTGTAACTGGGAAATAAGAAGAAAATTTAAATTATGTTTATGAAAAAGGTTTCTTAATGGAACTTGAGGAAACTTCGAATTTAAAGAGAGTGATAATGCCGAACTTCTTCCTTTCTAGAGCAGTTACGGAAAGGTCTTTGATTTCTTTCACTTGAATTTGGGAAGAGAATATTGATGTATTTCTTCTATATTATAAACCAAATGTAAGTTCTTATATGGAGGAAAGACCCACCACCAGTAAAGAAAATTTCTTTTAGATATATATGACAAATATACAAACAATACATATCTAATATTACAAAATATAAAGAAAATTCAACCCTCCCTCAAGCTAGTTTGTAGGTGTCTTCCATATTCAGGTTGTTGAGAAGTTTTTCAAATTGTCCTTTTGAAGGGCCTTTACTTAACGTATTAGTCCTTTGTTCTATCGTCAGAAGATAGGATATGCATATTATACCTGCATCAATCTTCTCCTTTATGAATTGCTTGTATCATGTAGAACTGGATTATGACTGAGCCTTGTTATCACAATAAACCTGTATAGGTATCTCTTGAGATATTTCCAGTTCTTCAAGGATCCTATTAATCCATATAGCTTCCAAATTCCATGTACTAATGCTCTAACTGAATGTATGTTATACGTGAATGTATCTCTGACTTGCATGAAGATCCTGAGTTTACAAATATGACCAAGTTTGAAATAAGAAAATTATTACTTGATTGTACTCTGCAGAAAGTTTATATATAAATTATTTCACTATTGTAGAGACGGAACCAGAAGCTTCTAGAGGAGGCACCATCTCCTGCCTTGACCCCGGAGTTGAGGAAAGCTATGGGTGATGCAGCAGTTGCAGCTGCTGCCTCTATAGGTTACATTGGGGTTGGGACGATCGAGTTCCTGTTGGATGAAAGAGGCTCCTTCTACTTCATGGAAATGAACACTCGAATCCAGGTTAAATTGAAATCTTATTCTATAGACCAATATATCTGTTAGTACAATGAGATGATATGCCTTTTTTTTTTCTTTTCTTTTTTTATGGGTTATTTGATTACAACAGGTGGAGCATCCTGTGACAGAAATGATATCCTCAGTTGACTTGATTGAGGAACAAATTCGCGTAGCTATGGGAGAAAAACTTAGATACAAACAGGTAGGCAAAAAGATATTTTGTAAGTGAAGGTTTGTTTGAGAATGGCTTGTCAACCTTTGGTCTATGGTTATCTACAGGAAGATATTGTGCTTCGCGGACACTCAATTGAATGCCGCATCAATGCAGAAGATGCCTTTAAAGGGTTTCGACCTGGACCAGGTATGATGCTACAATGATGTACTACAGGTTATCCAAGCTCTTCTGGTGCTTAGTGCATGTGTTGCTTGATTGCACCATATTCTCGATCGTGTCTTTTGAAAATATATTCTAGATTGGCAGTTAATTGATAAACACTCTGTCAGCTGACTTTCTGATTTTAACTTTGAAAATGAAAATTTGATGAAGCAATGAGGTTCGAAGGTAATTATAGGCATGATTTTCCTCTCAATTGACAGGGAGAATTACAGCATACTTGCCGTCAGGAGGTCCATTTGTTAGGATGGATAGCCATGTTTATACTGATTATGTAGTGCCTCCAAGCTATGATTCTCTTCTCGGAAAGGTTTGTCTGATTATTCCTTTTAATTTCCAAACTTTTTTTTGCCTGATATTTGCTCTCGATTTGAGCTTATGTTATTTGTAGCTTTAGACTTGGACGACACGGATGGCTCCTTATATACGCATGCTTCTAGGGGATCAGTGTTTGTGCATAGAAGAAGAGGGCATTTATTTTATGATGTATTGTCCGGCTTAGTTAGGCTTCGCCTTCTATATCATAGATACAGATCTTTACTAAAACCGAATAGATGTTTTAAAATCACACGAATGGTTTGGGTTGGGTTTGGTTGGGTTATAGGTTTTCCGTTTGAAATATAATCTTATTTACCCAGAGGTTAGGCAGGCTTGATTTTTCAAACCATGTTCATAGAAGATTTGAAAATTTGTCATGTATATTTGAATAGTCAGCTAAGTAGTTTACTAATGTGTTGGTGGTTATTATTATAGCTTATTGTTTGGGCTCCAACAAGAGAGAAGGCAATTGAGCGCATGAAAAGGGCTCTTGATGATACTATTATTACCGGTAATGGAACCAAGTTTGTTATTAATTTTATTATTTATTTTTGGTGTGTACTAAGAGGAATAGGTTTTTGATGGACATTAATTAGTGGTGCTGAATCTATTGGTGTTATTTATTGTACAGGTGTTCCTACAACCATTGACTACCACAAGCTGATTCTTGATGTAGAGGTAAAGAAGAACTTGGATTCTGCATTTGTAAATTTATTGGAAATTTTGTTAGGTTTCACTAGGAGTTTTAAGAAAAGTTGACTTTAACTAGGAGTTTTAAGAAAAGTTGACTACCTGAAAAGTTTGAACAACCAACCTAATCCATACGATTTGGATTAGAAGAAAGAAAAAAAGAAAAAAAAGAAAAAAAACCTCTGCTAACTAGGATTACTGCCATTGCGTTGCATTGTGTTGCAGGATTTCAAAAATGGGAAGGTGGATACTGCGTTTATTCCTAAACACGAGCAGGAATTAGCTGCGGTAAGCTGCAATTTTTTGAAGGTTTAATTAGTTTTCAATTAAAATAATATGAATACTTAAATCTTTTTTCTTTTTCTACTCGTGTGTTTGTGTTTGTGTTTGAGCAGCCTCATAAAATGGTGGTAGCCAACGTAGTTGCTTGAAAAAAATGATTCTTCTCAGCTCAGTTCAAGTTTATTTATGGTTAGAAGCTTTATTGGTCAGATTTTGGTATTAGTAGAAGGAGTTGCTCCAGTTTTTGTTATTATTATATAAAAAAACCAACCCTTCCTCGTGGGTGCTGTATGTGGGATTTTTGTTTGTGTATTATTCTTCTTTAGCTTGGTACTAGAAAAGAGGTACTTGGTTCTAAAATAGTATTTATAAGATACACCCATTCAGTGCCCTGTTTAAACACAAATTAATGAACTTTTAATTGGAATAATTATTTGGTAGAATTGAAATTGATTTTATGCATGAAGCACACACACTGTGTAGGCAATGGAGTTGATGTATCAAAATGATTGCATGCGTAAATTATTTATGATACACAATATATGGGCAATTACATAGACTTCTAAGCTTACTTCAAATCAAGGTTGAAAAGGAGAAGGATCCAATTCATATGCACAGGGTAGTGCTGCTAATACACATGCAAATGAATAGCAACACTTGAGTGATTGAATGCACCTATTTTCATAGTTTTTTTTTATTTTATTATTGAAAGTTCCGAGTCTTATTAGAATTTAAAATTTAATTTTATATTTATTTGATTGGATAATTTTTAAAAATCTTAACATAAAATTAAAAGTAAATCTAAAATAACACCCACATTTGAAAATAATAAATGGTTTTCTTTTTACACTTTTAGAATTTCACAAAATATTAAAAATAATTATATTTTCTTAATATTTTTAAAAAGTAGAATATTTTTATAAGTTAGTATCAGATGTACACAAAATAAATAAATAAAGTAGTAACCAAATTTCTGGAACCGACCATCTCAAACGCCCACAACTGTGAACCACAGGCTATGACCATGGCGTCTCTCCCAACGGCAGCTGCAATCGCAAATGTTACAAAAACTGCCACCAATCGCCGTTTGCTCTTCTTCTCCTCTTCCTTCTCTTCTTCACTTTCCCATAAATTCGGCCATTCTCGCCCTTTCTTTGCTCTACGCCCAACTTTCCCCTGTTTTACCCCACCACTTCATAAGGATAAGGTCGCCTCCATTCAAGAAACCAGAGGAAGAATCTCGAGAAATGGTGCGCGGTTTCCATTCTCATTTTGCACTGCCTCATCGACTGAACCTGCCACTAGCGACGCCCCCATTGCATCGTCTTCATCATCGTCGGATAAGGACGATGGTAATGACAACGATGATCCGGAAAAGAAGATCAAGGATGCGGCCGACATGCTCGATATTAGGGTTGGGCGAATCATTAAGGCTTGGAGACATCATGAGGCTGATTCTCTTTATGTAGAAGAGGTTGATGTTGGTGAACCCGAGCCGAGGCTTATTTGCAGTGGCCTTGTTAAATATATCCCTCTCGATCAACTTCTGGTACTTCAACTTTGCCCTTTTCTAAGTCTTCTGATGGCCGTTTCAGTGAACTAATGATGAATAGATACAATTTCTGATTGAGAAAAGAAAAAAAGGAAAATCCTGGGTACTTGGCTAAAAGAGAAACTCTCCTCATTTCTAATTTTTAATGTTATTCTTGTCAACAACAAAACCTGATACTCGGTGTAGAGATGCCTATGCAGTGTATATTCATTTTGTTTCGTGACTTATAAATTGATTTCCTTGGCATGTAGTTCATTGGAGTCTTTTCTTTTTCCTCCTCTCTTGTCTCTCTTGTAAGCTGTTTTATTTTTCAACATTGAAGAGGAAACAATCTTCCTCTTTGGACAATTAGAAATGGAAAGTTTAGGAACTCCTTCATATAGTAAACATTAGATATCAGTTTCTAGAGTAGAATTTCAATGCTCATAAAGCGTGTAAATGAATTCCCCCTCTGCCATATTTATGGTTTTTTTTCTAATTGGTCTTGAAAACTCGTAAGATTGGATGGATTATAGATTAAATGGGCCTGTCATAGATAATATTGTTAAATTTGTATCAAATTTTTATTTTATATATGGTTATTGATATCCTTTTCCCGCGTTTGATGCAAAAATAACCAACAAAAAGGATAGAAGAGTTGTTGTCCTCGCAAATTTGAAGCCAAGAAATATGCGGGGCATCAAGTCATTTGGAATGCTAATGGCTGCTTCTGATTCATTGCACGAGAACGTTGAGCTTCTTTTGCCCCCTGAAGACTCTATTCCAGGTGAAAGAATATGGTTTGGATCTCAAGATGACAAAGAAAAACAACCTGATGCTGCTACGGCCAACCAGGTATAGATTATTATTATTATTATTTTTAATTGAATCCTGCAAGACTGAAATGCTATTTTATAGTGTACATATTTCAGTGCATAGTCTAGCATAACCTCACTGAGAAATCTACGACCATTAATTACCTAAATTATTTTAACTCTGGACTTGAAAACCACTACATGGAGGCTTTCCATCTCTACACGTGGTAGATTTCCTTTTTCTTTTATTTTAAGAGGAAGCAAAAAATTTCACGTGGTTGATAACTAGTGTGTTTATCGTAGCTGTGCTTTACATCTTCTCTGTATTCATGTTTGATGTCTTCCGACTTTTTATGACCCTGTTGTTATATCAGAGAGTTCTACCTACTACACTAAACATTTTGTTTTGAACTACGAAAGAGAACTTTCATGAGAATAGATGAAAGTGTAGAAATTCACTGAGGACACCAAAAGGCTTGAAAGCTGCCCCCAGAATTTATCAACAAACTCATATATGAGTAATAAAAATATACCATTTCCAAATAAAAATAACAATTACGAGTGTCCCCTATTGTTCACAGTAATAAAAGAATTATCTCTATTGGCAAGGAAGGTGGAAGCCAAAAGTGAGGCAACGTGTTGAATAGGATTCCAAATCTCTCATCCTAGATAGTATTGGCCTTAAAACCATATCATGGTGATGCTGTTGAGATCCATCCCGCAAGTCTTGTAATATGATTCTTTTTTGGATAAGGAATGAGGCGTGTATACTAATCATATTGGAATGTACAAAAAAATAAGATCAGATATCTTCGAACAGTCGAGGGGATTTTGAAAAAGATTCCCAATTGGCATAGAACAAATGTAACTACAAAATCATCATAACGGGAGCTCCAATTGGAAGAGTGAAACTTTACTCAATCCCAGTCGCAGAAATCTTTCCCTTGAAAGGTTCGCGATTTCCTTTCATTCTGTAAATTCAAAAGTAAGACTAGCCACCACATTGAACCATAAGACTTTAGCTTGTCCACCAAAATTTCCTTGCATAAGCTAAAGCTAACCATCTGAGGCAGTATTCACGAAAGACATACGACAGATTGAAGACTTTGAGGAGCTTATTCTAGCTTGTTGCTGCAAAAGAGAACAAGAGGAACAAGTTCTTTCCATCTCCCCAATCTGATTCTATAATGCACTAATTCATTGTTTCCCTCACTCGTGATGAGATCACATATTGTCATAATATAAGTTCGTGATCTACCTTGTAATTCGGTTTGGAGGAGAACTTGCACCTTAACGACATTCTCTTGTCTGAGTTATCCTATTTATTTAGAATCTTGAGGGTGGAATCCTCTAAGCTCCTTAACACTCCTAGTTTTATAACCAAGACGCCTTTAACTAATTACCGGTATTCCCTTATTATTAACATACCGATCTTTCCCACAGAGGCCACTGCATACCATACTAGTACTCTGACAAGATAATCACCTGGGCTTATTAAATTTAGTTGTCAAGAAGCTCACAAGATTTTATTGTTCTTAGTGAAATCTTCTCTACATGCAGCCACCACGGAGTTCCAATCCATTTCCTCACCCCCTGGTTGTTTTATAGTTTATTCTTGTAGCTGATGTATAGTATGCACATATATTTATGTTACAATTATAAACACCTCTTGTGACGAATCAACAATAAGCTGTATAATTTGTGCTGCTGTGTTTCATTATATATGGATGGATGTAATGTCGAGCATGGAGATTATTGTTGCGAAATTAATTCCACAGATTCAGAAGAAGAAAATATGGGAAATGGTGCAGCCTCATCTGAAGACAGATGCTTCTCGCACTGCTGTGTTGGGTCCCCATCCGATGCGGACCTCAGCCGGCCTCGTCACAACCACCTCCCTAAAACACGCAAACATCTCTTGACTCTATCACTTCCATTCATCTCTGGTAAGATTACTTGGATTAGTACTAATGTTTTATTTCGATGTTTCGTGCTTTGTGACAAAGTACTTGAAAAGAGTGCTTTCGGCTCTTTTGTAGTTGTGTTTGATGGTAAAACCATACCATCTTTTTCAATGTTATTTTTTGAAAACTCGGCTTGCTTTAAGGCCTTGCTTCTGGAGGCATAAGGGTTTTTCCCTATTAGTTTCACCCAAAGATTTGATCACACGACCACTGAGTAGACGTTACAAAGAGCTTTGCATGTCTTAGCCAACATGGTATCCTTGAGGGCTATATTTATGTAATGTTATTGGATTAAAGATAGATAAGAAATCTATCACTTGTATAATGGGAGAAAATATCCTACCCTTTTGTTTTGTTTTTCTTTCTAATACAACCCATTCTGTTTAATAATTTGAATGTTTCCCTGTTCTTTCTGATTACATGATATTTTCTCTAATAAAAAAAAAAAATCATTTCTAGGTGTTTCTTTTTTTTGGGTACAAAATTGAGTGATTTTTTATTCATAAAGTATTATCAATTAAAATTTCAAAATATAATTCATTTTTATTAATAAACATAAAAATAAAAATTAAACAAAGAAACAGACCATCGAATTAGGCGTTCATAATTTACTACATTAAGATCGAAGTTGTATATGATCATTTTGTAAAATACTAATCTTTCTCAAATAATAAACTTATAAAGCTTCAACCTATATAAACACATGATATAACAAATCATTTATAACAATTACCAAATGAAATTATTTCTATATACTCTTGCGAATATAAGATATACAATCTTATCCATTTACTAAAGATCTTCTACGTAGAGAAATTAATGGCATAAAAATACTTTTATACTTTATTACTTTATTACACTAAATTATACGTATAGTCACTAGATTTGTATCTTTAAGGGTCCTTAAAGACTACTTGAAAACAAACTTAAAGACCAGGGGCCGCTTGGCATATTTAGCCACTTACCACAGTTTAACATAAAATTTTGTAATTGTCTTTCAATTTAGAGTGAAGCGTGGGCCAAACTCCTCTTCCACCTTCCGATCATCTCTCGTCCCTGTCATGAAATTTCCGTTAATCATACTCAACATTCAGCAATTGCAGAACATGGATAATGTTGCATATTCCCAAGTTTAGCCACAACACTCAAATAATCTCAAATAGAGCTCATTGTGCACCTGACTTCCTTCCTAGATGTAATATTTGTATATTAATTAGACAATTTTTAAAGTTGAGATGCCAAATAAAACCTTTTTTTTTTTTTACCTTGCGAGGTGGGATGGCATGTTCATTGTCCTTGATAAGTACAGCCTTGAAGCCCAATGGAAGTAGTACGTCCTCGTAACTATCAATATTCAATAGACATGTAATTATGAGCCAGGTTTATGGAAGAGCCACACAGACATACAAGGGTAAGGAACATATATTACTTTTTTTCAGGGAAACTTGAGATAATATCATTTCAGAGGAACCATTTATAAATGAAAAAGGGAAGATAAGATACACTCCTGAACAGAAAGACAATGAAGATTACAAGAACACACTTCAAGTTGTGCATTGAACGACCAAGAGTAGATATTTAGGACATGCCAAGAAGATGCAACAAAACTTAATCAAGAAGTTCCTAACAAATCCCTAAACGACATTTGATTTCTCGACAACTAAGGTTCCATTTGAAAACTATTTAGTCTTTGGTTTGTTACCATTATTGACGACCATACTCGTCTATCTTTGGTTTAGTATTGAATTCTATTTCAGTAAAGTATTTTGTTTATTTCAACAAGCCTCAATTCCCCTCTAAATCCCAATCTTGATGTTCTTCACCCCAGCAATTTGAAATGGAGGCACCCTTTCTTGAGGAAAGCTTATAAATTTCATAAAACATCCGTAATGAAAGGGTTGAAATGTCCTCCTAGCAGTGTATCCTTTGACCATTCATAACATTAAAATTCAATTTTTTGAAGAAAATGTTGATATCTTGGCAATGTTCGACCACGACCTTCCCCCATCCTGCCTTCGATGGCTTTGGTCACACCACCAAGTAGCTCCAGACCATAAGGAATTATTTCTCTGTTTGAATTAGAACCAACCCCAAGACTCCACTCCTACTGAATGGAGAGAGGGGTACAACTCCAATTTACCAAATGGCTAACGAGACAATAAACCCCTCCGTTCCCAATGAAATCTCTCAAGTATCTCCATTGAGTAAACAACTTTAATTGGTGCCCTAAGAAGGGAGAAACGGTAAACGAGCGTACTGTTGGGATAGACTGACCCAAAGCCAATGTACCGCTTATGAGAAAAGGAGGTTCCTCTATTTGTCAAACTTGGCTTTAAACTTGTCCCCCATCGGGCTCTAAAAGAAGCAGAAAGCAGGATAGGAAAAAACAATCGTTTCCACCAATTGATCTCGCACCGCAAACCCACTTAAGACCCTTCTTTCACAAAAAATATTTCTCATCTTCAGTATCATCCCCATGGATAAGGATGCTTCCATCGGCCACCTACAACTAACTCATCTTCATTTTAATAATGGTTAAAAATAGGTACAAAACAAGGAAAGATAAGGAGTCTGATCTCTAGTATTTATAACCATGAATTCTTTTTCAAAGACAAAGGAGTGAGATTCTAAATGGAAAAAAAGGAAAACATCTAGATAAATATTTGAACTGAAAGGAACAATTAAACAAGTAGGAAAAGAAATTCCAAGTGAAGGTTGAGGATTACTCTGAAACTGAAACTTTGTAAGGTGGTCCACCAATATGGTTATCAATCTGCCAGCCAAAAAATTGTATTTAAAGCATGAAATAAAGGAAAGAATCATGAAAAGATATACAAAATAAAATCAAACAAACGACTGTTTACTTAATGACGAGAAAACGTGTCGTAACATTTGTACAATTTTGTTAAAAGAAAATTATTGTAACAGAAATGACAAGGCAGTCCATGAAAAATAATTATACAGAAAGAAAGAGAAGACAAAAGTGCCCTAAAGTTGCAAAATGTCATAGAAAAGAAAATTCAACTTAAGAAGGGAAACTTCCAGTGAAATATGAGGTGAAAATTTGGGTGAAAATTTGCATTCTAGGCTTGTAAAAATAATCCATAAAACTTAAAAGGAAACAATGTAAGAGAATATTTGTGTTTAAGTAAAGAGGATTACAGGAAACATTAGTGTTATAAGCTCTCCATTTGGTTTTAATAGCATCTGCATCTGTTGTCCCCAAGCTACTCTCATGGCAGGTTCAATAGCAGAAAAAAACCTGCACGGCTTCCAATAATCATCATGTAGGATTCTTCCAAGAGAAAATAAGTTTGTCACTAACTCTAACTTACGTATAATCAAAAATGAGATCAAACAATTCCTTAGGTCTCCAACTGAAAAAATCTTCCTTTAAGAAGCTAAAGTATCTAATCTTTGGCGATGAGGAAGATAGCTGCAGTTTGTAAGGGAAAAAGAAAAAAGAAAAAAAGAAAAAGTAGAAATGAGATTACTTTCAAGTGTAACAGCGAGTCAGGAGGGAACACCTCATTTCAGATAATATAAGCAGAATGCAAGTGTGTAATCTCCATTATTTGATATCCATTCATGAAAGGAAATATTTGATGCACACTCTCAGTATTCTTATAACATCATTTTTCACATGGACGAAATGAATTACCCAAAGATCTAAGTAAAGTGAAAAACTATCACCACATCTTGATTATATATACCCATTCGATTGAACTTTTGAAAATTGTTATATATCCCGCATACATAGCATACTTGAAAAGCCTCCTGAACGGATATGTGGTAGGAATACAAAGCATGCTTGGAGTTGAATTAAGATAAATGTGACTAAATGACTCTTGGACACTCATGCCAACCCTAAACTCAATTTTAAGGTAGCCTAAGTACTTAACCATTGTAAAGTGATAAGCTCACGAGATTAAAGTATGACGGATGGCGGCCTATTTTCTTACATGAAATCTGATACAATTAAACGGGAATGTACTCCTTGTTTTGAGAAATATGATAAACCCCAATAAAGATGAGAAGTTGTGTTTTATACGCCATAATGAAAGTCCATAATGTGCGGGTGGGAGATGAAAATTACTCAATTTCAATAGCTTATGCCACAATTTCAATAGCTTATGCCACAATTTCAACCCGCCATAACCTTTTCCATTCCAAACCAAATTAAGCATATGATATATTGTTGAAAAAGTTTTCAAACATGCTTTACACGTAAGCTTCATATGCAAGAGGCAAGTTAATGAAAAGTAATTTGCAAGTAAAAAAAATTGTAGCACAATGGTTCACGTTTCAGGAAAATAACTCAATATACTTGACCAATTTGCACGAAATTTTGCAGAGACTTCATTCGTATTATACCTAAAATACAAGCAAAGTTTCATAGCATTACGAAGGATATGAAAAGGATTTCATTAAATAATTCTAAACATTCGAAGTTTAATTTTAAAGAATAAATCATAAACAAAACTAAATGCCCCTTCAACTTGGATCTGATATCAATATTGGAATATTAGAGAAAAGGTAACCAATTTAGTATAGCGAAATCCGCAAAAATCCAATATAACAATTGGAGAATAATCATGAACGAAAAATTCCCACTAAACCTAAGTTCTTCAATTCAGAGATGCAATTATGAATACAGGTGACTTGGGGAAAAGATTGAAGACAAATAAGGTAGCAGAAGCTACCAGGGAAATGCTAACTAAACAAATATACTATAACTAACATTTAAGTATAATAAAAGTTAGAATAAAATAAACCTCGAATAATTAATAGAACAGATGAGAAGAAATATCAGCTAAGGTTCCAAAACTACATTCACAATATAGTTCTCGTACAAAAGTTCCCAAAAGTCCTAAATTTCCCTTTGTTTTTTCATTATGTTGGCTCTGGAAAGAAGCTAAATGCAGAAATATAATATTATTACCTCTCTTGCCTTTTGTATGGCATTGTTTGATATGTCCAATCCAATAACATAGCGTTCAGAGCTTGCCATTTGTACAACATCATAGCCCTGTCATATTAAAAACTTTGATGTTTTCTATAAAAGAAATAGTAAGATTCTAGCTAATTGCTATGCACAAAGGGAAAAATCGCCCTTATCCTCAGGCTAGGTTCAGAGATAAGGAATGAATTATAGAATGTAAATAATTTTAAGTTTCCGTGTAATGAAATCTTTCCAAAATATATTCCTCTGTTAATCTCTTGAAAAGAAAGCTTAATACGTTTGAATGCCTCGTTTCAGTTTCTACTTGTTAATTGGCTCAAGCTACAAGTTTGTTTTGGTTTTGAATCAGCCGAGGATCCTACTTTTTAGGGAATTTGCTGATATGTTTAGTTGTCAATTGAAGTTGCTACTTTTTTGAAGTTAAGAGTAAGTTTCTACTTTTGTAGAGTTGGCTAACAATTCTTGCCACCAGGGTTGATCGAAGAAGTGGCAAATGACACCGTTATCCGTCTTCACCACGAAGTGGGATCCCAAAAGATATTGTCTCCAGACTTTAAGGCAATGGACGACGGCAAATATTTCATTTTCAGAGACAGTGTATCTCATTTCTGCATCGTTGAACTCCCAACTTTCATAGGCAATGGGGTGACCTTGGATAAGGACATCCCAAGAGCAAAGTCGCATCCCCCTATAGTACATTTTGAGGCGATTTAGGTCTGGCAGACTTAGATGTGATTTTGCCAAACAGTCAAACAAAATCAGGGGGAGGAGTTGACAACTAGTCACACCCCCATATAATACATTGTGAGGCGATTCAGGTCAAGCATGCCTAGACATGATTTCGCAAGTAGTCATAAAATAGAAAATACAATAGTAAGACAATACAACATGAAATTAAATAAAGGGTTCGGTGTGGCATGGGCATGCAACCACATACAACACACCTTGAACAAGCATGACCGTGATACTCAGCCCCTCACTTCCTCTGTAAAGTTATATCAACCCCCTTCATGACCTACTAACTTTTTTACTCTTTCACTGATCACTCCTTCATGTTCACATGTCACTTTAACCAAAGGTAGTATTAGCTCTCTCCCCACTAAGGATTCTATCTCCTTTCCAATTGTTAATGTTATTAAATCTAATGAAGCATTTGAAATTAGTCTCAGTAGTGAGGAATCTGAAGCACATTTAGTTGACATACAAAATGATGAATTTTAGGTCGAAGACTCTTTTGTAGAAGCATTTAAAAGTCCTTCTTTGGTTTTGATAAAAGCAATACACTTGAAGTTTCACAATCACTAGCATCATCCGTTTTTATTGTTCAACAACGAGAATTACTTCTTGGTAATCTAGTGTTTTTTCTTGTTGCCTTGAAGACCGTTTTCAATTTCAATTCTTTATTAATTTTGGAGTTCGGAGGTGGGTCATTTTTGTAAACCCTTTTTCTGAGAGATTATAGGGATGTTTATTTGGTGGTTTGGATTTTTGTACTCTTGGGTGTATTTGAGTTGGTTTTGAGTTATTAGATGTCTTTTCTCCTTTTGGAACAAATGTGCATAAATAAATGTTCGTTGCAATATATCTTCCTTCCCCGTCAGTCTCTTTTGCTCGGAGCTAAGTGTTTTTAGCGTTTATTTCAATACTTCGATTGGATAATTATTTTAGGCTCTTTATTGAAGAGGATTTAGTATTACTTGAATTGTTTTTTATACACTTATTTGTAATCCCTCTTAGTTGTTCTTTTCCACTCTTCTGCGGAGTTTTGTGTCTTTTAAGCATTAGTCTCATTATTTCAACAAAAACTTTTCGTTTGTTACAAAATAATAATAATAATAATAAATAAATAAAATAAAATTATAAAAATACGAAATGACATACACTTCCACATCCAGGCACAAGGGCACGACCATTTGGAAGATCTCCCATTGCACAGAGATGACTAATTACAGGAGTTGGTTGTCCCAGGTCCCATGGTGTCAGCCCTTGCTCCCAGCATGTCTCCCAACCACCTAATTAGTAAACCTTCAGAGCATGAGCACAATGGATGCAAGAATGAAAATATCAAAGTCGATATCGAGATTTCAATTTATGGATATATCAATAAAATATCAATATTGACAAATATTCTAGTAAACCAGTACATATGTATATATGGAGAGAGAGAGAGAGAGAGAGAGAGAGAGAAACAGCCAAATTTTATTGATAAATGAAATGATTAAGGGGAAAACCCCAAACACCCAATAAACAGCATTAAATAAACTAAATCCATGAAGACTTCAAAAGATGATTGAGTATCACCAAAGACCCTTCCATTCCTTTCACACCATAAAGACTAAAAGAAAACAGTTGAAGGACAGCCACAAAACTTTCGCAACTGCTTTGAATGGATGTCCCATGAAAACAAGGATAATAAATCTTGAATGCTTCAAGCCATAATCGTATTTCAACCAAAACCACCCAAACAAAAGTCCAATCTTGTAAAGCAAAAGTGCAAGAGCCAAATGGAGATATTAATAGGTTCTTTACACTCCCTATAAAATTATAAAGTGCCTTTAGATTAATAATTAAGTAATTTACCCTCCATAGAGATATTAATAGATGTTTTGCATGAAGTGTTTGTGGTGGTTAAAGAGTCATTAAAAGGTTATCTCTTGCATGTATCTTCAAATTTAATGGGTATTTTGCTTAAAGTGCCGTTGGTGCAAGTTGATTCTTTTAATTTTGTTTAGTTGGTTATGGCAGAATTTTTACTACGGTGCTTTGTGTCACTATTAAATCCATGGAGCGATTATGCCCCAAGAAAGTCATCAAGGACGACGACTGGTTAAGTGTGGAAGAATATCACAACCATACTATGAAGATAGTAGGTTGTGACTCTCGCATCGAGACAAGCAAATCAACGACCCTCAAGTGGCGCCCATCCGGCCACGTGAAGGCTAAGACAGACGAGTGCCATGATGCAACCGAGGAGGACGGTGCATCATCTAATACACCAAAGAGATGTGCATTGAAGTCAAGCCGAGGCATAAGTAAGACAGAGGCAACGATGTCAACATGAGGGACAAAAATAGGCTTGATAAAGGGTCGGGTAGGACTCCGGGCCTTAACCTCGAAAGTCGGGGTTCCATAAGGAGTTTGGGCATGTGGCTCTAGAGTTAACTCCGTCCATATGAAATATGAAAGCTCACCAAATATGGTGTCAATTGGACACCGGACGGATGCTCCACGATACCGTATGACCGTTCGCCAAAATCATGTCTACATCTGCCAGATTAGAAATGCCTCAAAATGTACCTTAAGGGGAGGCATGGTGTTAGTTCACCACCTCCCCTAGGCATTGTGGCCTAAGCGAGCTACCCTGTAGCACATACGTGTATCACAATGAGGGCGAGCATTGCGAGACGAGTGTCTCAGACGACTTTCTTTGAAATAGGTCTTTCAAGGATAGTGTCGGACGGCACAAGTGAGCTGACATGCACCCCAAGCATTTGTTGGAGGTTGGTATATGTACTCGCTATCTAGTACAGAGTCCATAAATGATATGAATGGACACGGGAGGGTCCAATGCCCCAATAGAGTCCGGATGGATGGACGTTCGGGAGGTCCTGATAATATGAATGACACATGGGCCTGTTCTTGATAGGCAAGACCGAGTGAGCTATGATAAGACCGAGTGAGCTATGATGGCCGATGACATCCCGGGACTTGGGATGGCATTATGACATGAAGGCAATGTCATCGGGAACTAAGATGAGAATTGAGATGTAACGTTGCATATGAGAGACCTTGGCCTCAAGTAGAGGCAACGTCAAGCCAGATGATTTGGCCTAGTGTAGAAGCAAGTCAGTGGGGTAGCAAAAGATTGAGCATGCATGCACGGTGTCACGGTCATGCTTGTCCAGGGCATGTGCCCATGGCCGCATGCCCATGACAAGCCAAACCCTTGTCTTGTCTTTTCATTCTAGTGTTTTTCCCTTTGTAATTCTAAAGCGTATGACACCTCAAAAATATCATGTCTACGCCTGCCAGAACTAAAATGGCCCAGAATGTACTATAGGGGGATATGACTAGTCGTCAACTTCTCCCTACCCAAGGTTATATATGCTAAGCCGTTGTTATCTTTCTCTTGCTTGCTTATATAACGTCTCTTTCTAAAATCTCTCTTTCTCAAATCTCTCTCTCCTCGTTTTCTAAAACCTTCTTTTAAAACCGAGGCTAGAGGCTTGACCGTACGTCGCTTGGCCGTAGGCGACGCAAGAACAAATAGGCTCAACTCACTTGTCGTTGGAAAGTGAGTGCCGCACAATCGCTAGTCCGCTGCCTTCGAAAGCGCGATTGTGTCAAGTGGTATCAGAGCTTTGTTAGCTCCGTAACGTCATATAGACCGTGATCATGTCGACGACAAAGTCGACACCCAAAGCACAAGCTGACCGGCTTACGCTAATAGAGGAGGAAATGCTGTTCCTCAAAGAAGTCCCTGACACCCTCCGTTTCCTGGAAACACGGGTGACCGAACTGAGTGAGAAAGTCGTCCAAGTCGACGCAATGGGCAACCGCCTGGATGGGTTGCCAATCGCAGAACTATTGTTTCGAGTGACCTCGCTCGAAGAAAGAGTTGCTCCTACGAGCAGCCCAAAACCGTCTGATAGTCCGGATAGCTCTGTCGCACACAAAGAGGGATGTGGCGAAGAGTTCGACGTACTACAAAACACAATGATGAGTTTGTTCAATGGATTGGCTGATGAATTCAGATCAACAGTCGACGACCTCCAAGAAAGGATGGCCGCCATGAGCACTCGAATTGAAATTACCATGAAAGCCGTGGAAGGTGTCGCGGCTGGACAGACTAATACAGGATCCAACAAACTAAGGTTCCCAGACCCTAGAGCCTTCAAAGGGAATCGGAACGCCAAAGAGTTGGAGAACTTCATCTTTGACGTCGAACAGTACTTCAAAGCCACAACGGCTTGTACCGACGACAAGAAGGTGACTGTAGCCGCGATGTATCTCATAGACGACGCCAAACTGTGGTGGCGTACGAAGGTGCAAGACATCGAGGATGGATTGTGCACCATCGACTCATGGGAGGACCTCAAGAGAGAGTTGAGGGAACAATTCCTCCCCGAAAACGCAGGGCATATAGCAATGGAGAAAATAGTAGCCCTGAAACACACTGGAAACATACGGGACTACGTCAGACAGTTCTCAACCCTGATGCTAGATATCAGGGGCACAGCAGAGAAGGACAAGGTGTTCTTCTTTATAAATGGTCTACAGCCGTGGGCCAAAACAAAGATACATGAGAACAGGGTCCAAACCCTAGCTGCCGCAATGGCCTGTGCCGAGAGACTCGTAGACTGTGGGAACGAAGCAGGATCACAAAGAAGAGCGACACCAGCCCCAAACAATGGGGGCAAACCATACAGACCACCAGGCCAGCGAAATGGAAGTCCCAACAGACCGAATGGATGGACGGATAGACCTCCTCAGAACAATCAAGCGGGGACTTCTCGAGGGCATTATCATCAAAAGAACCACCCGACGACACCTTTGCAATGCATGCTGTGTAAAGGCCCCCACAAAGTATCATACTGTCCTCATCGGGCCTCTCTCACTGCACTTCAAGTGTCCATTCAAGAGAGCAATGAAGCAAGGGTCGAGACTTTGCTAGACAAGAAGAAAGATCACGACAACCCCCGAATGGGCGCACTCAAATTCTTGTCAGCCCTCCAACGGAAAGTCGAACCGAAGGAGGTACTAGAGAAAGGGCTCATGTTCGTAGATGCCACAATAAACTCTCAACCGAGCAAGAGCACTTTGATAGACTCTGGAGCAACCCACAACTTCATTGCCGATCAAGAAGCCAGAAGATTGGGACTCACCATAGGAAAAGACCCGGGGAAAATGAAAGCTGTCAATTCCGAGGCCTTGCCTATTGTGGGAGTTTCCAAGAGAGTCCCCTTCAAAATAGGGGATTGGACTGGAGAGCTAGACCTTGTCGTGGTTCGCATGGATGACTTCGACGTGGTACTTGGGATGGAGTTCCTCCTAGAACACAAGGTCATCCCAATGCCATTGGCAAAATGCTTGGTGATCACCGACCGTAATCCCACAGTAATACCTGCAAGCATTAAGCAACCAGGTAATCTTCGAATGATCTCGGCCATACAACTGAAAAGGGGACTCGCTCGAGAGGAACCTACATTTATGGCCATACCACTGATAGAAGAAGTAACCACCGAAGAGACTGTCCCAGAGGAAATCAAGGAAGTACTAGACTGCTATACCGACATCATGCCAGAGAGTCTACCACAAACACTACCACCTCGTCGAGGCATTGACCACGANGAAGACGGATAACAGCGCCACTTGCCACTTCTTTGATCAACCAAAATTAACAGCAAAACAAGCCCGGTGGCAGGAGTCGTTGGCCGAATTCGACTTCAAGTTCGAACACAAAGCAGGGAAGAGTAATCAAGCAACCGACGCGCTGAGTCGGAAGGGCGAACATGCGGCCCTGTGCATGTTAGCCCACATTCACTCAAGTAAGATCGATGGATCGATGCGCGACATCATCAAGGAACATTTACACAAAGACCCATCGGCCAAAGCTGTTGTCGAACTAGCTAAGGCTGGAAAGACACGGCAGTTTTGGGTTGAGGGGGACCTCCTGATAACCAAAGGAAACAGATTGTACGTCCCAAGAACGGGGGAACTGAGGAAGAAACTCATTCAGGAATGTCATGATACCTTGTGGGCCGGACATCCTGGGTGGCAAAGAACCTACGCCCTAATAAAGAAGGGGTACTTCTGGCCAAACATGCGAGACGACATCATGCAATACACCAAGACGTGCCTCATCTGCCAACAGGATAAGGTCGAGAAAGCCAAAGTCTCTGGACTCTTGGAACCTCTACCTGTGCCAACAAGACCCTGGGAAAGTGTATCTCTGGACTTCATAACGCACCTCCCAAAGGTCGGGGAATATGACGCCATCTTGGTTATTGTAGACCGATTCTCCAAATATGCGACATTCATCCCCACTCCCAAATTATGCTCGGCGGAACTCACAGCCCAACTGTTTTTCAAACACGTTGTAAAGTTATGGGGCATTCCGTCGAGCATCATCAGTGATAGGGATGGCAGATTCATTGGGACGTTCTGGACTGAGTTATTCGCTTTCTTGGGAACAACCTTGAACATCTCCTCGAGTTATCACCCTCAAACCGATGGGCAGACAGAACGGTTCAATTGCTTGCTCGAAGAATACTTACGTCACTTCGTCGACGCTCGCCAAAAGAACTGGATACAATTGTTAGATGTCGCCCAATTTTGCTTCAATTGCCAAACCAGCTCATCTACAGGGAAGAGTCCCTTCGAAATTGTAAGTGGACGACAACCGGCCTTACCCCATATTATTGATCATCCTTATGCAGGAAAAAACCCTCAAGCTCACAACTTTACAAGGGAATGGAAGCAGACAACAGATATAGCCCGGGCATATTTAGAGAAGGCTTCCAAGCATATGAAGAAATGGGCGGACAAGAAGCGTCGCCCCCTTCATTTTCGTGCAGGAGATCAAGTCCTTATCAAGCTGAGACCAGAACAAATCAGATTTCGTAGCCGAAAGGACCAGAGACTAGTTCGTAAATATGAAGGCCCGGTTGAAGTCCTTAAAAAGATCGGGGCTACCTCCTACCGAGTTGCACTACCCGCATGGATGAAAATCCACCCCGTCATTCATGTGAGCAACTTGAAGCCCTATCACCCTGATCCAGACGACGACCAACGAAATGCAACCACAAGACCGAACATCGATCTGAAGCAAAAAGAAACAAAGGAAGTGGAAGAGATCCTAGCTGACAGGGTTAGGAAGATAGGAAGACCTGTACGGACGATTCGTGAATTCCTTGTCAAATGGAAGAATCTCCCTACAGAGGAAACAAGCTGGGAACGCGCCGAAGATCTGAACTCCGCCGCCACCCACATCGCAAGGTATGAAAGTAGTCGGTTGACAGGGACGTCAACCAATTAGGTGGGGGAGGATGTCACGGTCATGCTTGTCCAGGGCATGTGCCCATGGCCGCATGCCCATGACAAGCCAAACCCTTGTTCTTGTCTTTTCATTCTAGTGTTTTTCCCTTTGTAATTCTAAAGCGTATGACACCTCAAAAATATCATGTCTACGCCTGCCAGAACTAAAATGGCCCAGAATGTACTATAGGGGGATATGACTAGTCGTCAACTTCTCCCTACCCAAGGTTATATATGCTAAGCCGTTGTTATCTTTCTCTTGCTTGCTTATATAACGTCTCCTTCTAAAATCTCTCTTTCTCAAATCTCTCTCTCCTCGTTTTCTAAAACCTTCTTTTAAAACCGAGGCTAGAGGCTTGACCGTACGTCGCTTGGCCGTAGGCGACGCAAGAACAAATAGGCTCAACTCACTTGTCGTTGGAAAGTGAGTGCCGCACAATCGCTAGTCCGCTGCCTTCGAAAGCGCGATTGTGTCACACGGCAGCATGTGTGGCTGAACAAGCTTGAATTCCACACAAGTTATATTTAGTTGGTGAAGAAAAACCTCTCCTAAGGTCCAACCAAGCCATAAAGGCAAGCGAAAAATGTATATAGGGTTGGGTTCCTCTCTAGGTTAGTCGTGAGCGTGTCAAGATCACGAAACTGCAAGGTTGAAAATGTACGACCCTGACGCTTTGCACGAAGAGTTGGGGGTGGTTGAAGATTTCAATTAATGTTGTTTCTATGTTTTAGGTTGAGCTTTGAAAAGGTGTTTGGTTTGAAGAGCTGGTTTGGTTGAAGATCAATCAATGTTGTTTCTTTGCTTTGGGTTGAGCTTCCAAAAGATGTTTGGTTTGAAGAGTTCTAAAGTCGAACAATTCTATAACAATTATTGACTGCTTAAGCTATTCAAAAGAGTTCTAAAGTCAAGCAAATATTATCAATCGTTTCATCCAATTCCAAAACCAATCAACGAAAATTCCTGAAATGAAACCGAAAAAAATCCGATTCAAATTATGTGCTTGTCCCTGAGTTACATTATTCATCCCACAAACGGCAGTATATCACATAGATGAATCTTCAGGGCCAAAACATGACTGAACAGGTACAAGTAGAATAGGAAATGAGTTGAAATTCACCATTACCAGTGTGGTCGTCGCGGATAACTTTCGAAAACTTATCGACGCGCGATTGATGATTGGATTTCGAAGCGTTATGTTCTGCATTATGTTGGCCCATCCTCAATTTCGTTGGCAAACGTCGATGGCTTTGCAATGGAGCAGCTCCAAGTATTGAAGGCAATTTCCTAATGCCGACGATCATACCTTCTTTCTATCTTTGCCTAATGGAAATATTATATATATATATATATATAATTAATATAAATATTAAATTAGTAAAAAAAAGAAAACCATCTTTCTAAATCTCAATTTTCACCAATTTCAATAATACTTTTAACTTTAAAAAAAAAAATAATAATATCTTTACAGTTTCAAAAAAATTAAAAAAAACATTCCTAGAATTAATTTTAATTTGAGATAAAAACAAAAACAGTTAATAACTTTGTTGAAAAATACTCTAAAACTTTCAAAAAAAAAAAAGAAAAATTAAAAATTAAAAAAACTTTTCCAAATGTTTAAAAAATATTTCAAAATTTTAGTTAAAACTTTTTTTTTTAATTTTAAAAAATACCTACTGTTTTTAAAATCTTCAAAGACTCCTTTTTAATATTTTTTTTATAAAAAAAATCTTTAAAATACCGAAATGTTAAGTATTTTGTATTAAGTTTATTTCAAAACTTTTTAAAAAAAAATTAAATAGTAATAAAAGGGTATTTTGTACTAAGTTTATTTTTAAACTTTTAAAAAAAAATTAAATGTTAATAAAAAAAAATTAAAGTTTTAAGTATATGTATTTTTATCTTAAAAAACAATGGTAAGGGTATTTCTAATTTTTTTTTTAAAGATTCTTGGAACTGGCCAAGTTTAGATATTTTTAAAATAAAATAAAAAATTTAGAAATATTTTTATTAATTTAGGCTAATAGCTAAAATTTTTGTAGGTTTAATTTTTGAAACTATTACACTTAAATTTATGTGAACATATATGTATATAACTTGATCATACTTATAATACACAACGTTCCATCTCTTCTACCTACTTACACTCAAAGAAGTTTGATCAGCCATGTGTCTAGTAGTTGTTCTATCATGCTAGAAATGTCGAGATCACCGAAAGGATAGATTCTTTTTTTTAATCTTTCCTTTCATTTTGTTGTCACTTATCAATCTTCTTATATTTTACTTTTGAAGACTACCTGAGAAGTGCAATATTTGAAACAATGAACTCTTCTAAAGTATCCCTTGGTGACAAACTCCTCAAAATAACAAATGTTAGGAGTAGAGATGGAGAAACAAGAAGAAATTTGAAGATGATTCAAGTGAAGCAACAAAAATAATCGAGAGTGAAATTTGAAGATGAATGAGCTCATAAATTATGAAATTACTTGTTCATCTGTGCTTCCTCAGAGACGATGGCCTTCCAGTTCTCGACGACTGACCAGCCACAGCGGCATAAGCTCTGAGTTTCTTCAGAATCATCCTCTCGCTCTCACATAGCATCCAAGAATGATATAACTTCCTATCTTGTACGCCACATACCATCTCCACGTCTTTTTCTAAACATCTTGAACCGTATAAGCTTTCCCGCATATCTGCAAGCGACACGAGAGCTCTACGAACATCTTTAGTCAACAATACATCCCGGGTAAGTTTTGAATCTTCAACCCAGATGGTGTTTCCTTTTTGATACAGCATAACGCCACTATAATTCCCTGATAATGATGTAGTCATATCAAGGTGATTAAATGCAACCTCTGGTAGCAACATTATGTAAATTAATATCAGTAGTTCAGTTTGTGGTTCCCCATCGTATGATATCTCAAAATATTCAGTGTCTTCATTGCCACAACCACGGTACTCCAACTTTCTCCATAGTGATACTCTTGCTCTACTGTATCGCCTCGAAAATCGAGATGAACTCCAATCAATAACCAGATTCAAATCAATGTTAACGATATCGTAGGGATTATTTGCTTCCGTAAATCCGTATCTGTGTAGCAAAGCAGCGTTACCCAGCAAACCATATGTATTGAACACCTAATGTCCAGCAGAAGAAACGAAAAAGTTATTCCAAACCCCTTCAACTGAACATTTACATGGCAACTAAAGAGGTCGACAAGATTTGGTTCCGAGTGAAGGGAAATATCTCTCATTTAACGAAACGAAAAACTAACCTCATTGCCAGCTTTGACATTCTTCACCATGATCATCTCAAGCGTGGTGGGATCACCTCCGAGTTCCGAAGAGTTTGAGTCAGTATCATATGCATTGTTTAGCTCAGTTAGAAGAGAATCTGGTTCTTCTTTGTCCGGAGGAGAATTCCAGCATTTGGACTCCTCGTCATATGGATGTACATCGTTTAGGTCCTCGACATCAGAAGACACCAAGGTAAAGTGTACATCCTCAGCGTTCGTCTTGTGGTTAAACCTAGGTTTCAATGAATTGAATGAGAGATGATAAACACCGAGTTCTTAATTCAAACTGAATCATGATGATTATTCAAGTTCAAATTCCATTTTATTCCTTGAGCATCATACTTATTCTAATATAGATTTTATATTTATAAATACGATAAAATTTCAAGTTCTAGTCCTCAATGAATCTACCAACACTCACCAATTTCAAAATAATAATAATAAAACTAAATAAATAAAAAAAAATCTAACCAAAATTTCATCCTTCTTCAAAACAATTTCATAGAGACCTTTGATCATGTAGTCCATTGAACACATGTCACAATATTTTTCTTTTTACTGATTCTTCAAACAAAAACCTAACATAAGGTGAGCATCATGAAACTTAAATTTAAAGTCCAATTTGATTAAATTAAAAGTTGGAGGTAAAAATTAACCCACCATACCAAATTCAAGAAGTTTTACCTTCAAATATTTTCTTTTGATCATGGATGTTCCCAAAAAATTCTTAACTTTTACACCATAGTTAAATTGGACACTGGCAGACTAAAGATTTTGTAAATATATATATATATATATATATATATATATGAAAAATTAACCAGAAGATCAAAATATAATATTATAAAAGTTAAGACAAACAAAATATTCAAAGTAAAGTGAAAAACACATAATACGTAAGTTTAAGGATCAATAATTCAACAGGTATAAATAATTCATATCAGGTGCCTAAATCCTAAGCATCTCCAATACCTAATTCGAGACGAGACAAAGACACGTGACAAGAAAAATGAGATGAAAAAACAAGTCCTTGATAGGACTCAAAGCTCCTCCACCACTTTTAGGTGGATCCTTTTGAGAAACAAGTCCTTGACAGGACTCAAAGCAACTCTATTTGCTACTATTTAGTTTAGAAAAAATAGTTACCATTTGGCCAGACTTTCGATAAGCTTAGTACCTCTCCCGCACTCTAGAGGCCATATATAATGCATAGAATTGAAAATGGTAAGTATATATATTGATAACAATTTAGAAGAAGGATTAACTTACAGATCTGCCAAAGGGACCATCCCAAACCCATGAAAGTCATCAATCTCGAAAGATCTAGAAGAAATGAGGCTCCTCACAGAAAAATATTGTTCAACGCCAAAAAATTCTGGACTGAACATCAAAGGTGCAGACATCATAAGAGGCACGATATTCTCTTTCCAGTCCTCAAACATAAGGGTCTTGTCTTCTTTCACCGTCTGCCTAAAAGTGTAAGAAAAATCATCTACATAGATTACACTTAAAAGTCACTGCATCATCGCTTTATCATAAGTAGAAATAACAAAATGGTGAACCTACTTGAAGGCAGGAAGTAAACACAAAACCATATGACCTCAAGTATTTTCTTTCACTAATTGAAAGACCATTATGAATAGAATTTTTTTTACAGATTTTTGTATATACAGAACATAACGTAAATAAAAACTATTGGGACTTCTGAATCTTGACACATACATCCCTCTCTCTCCAGCTGATAGATCTCCTAGGAAGGATAGCCCTATCCCTCTTCAGTTCTTGAACACATAGGAACATACTCTTCTGGGTCAAAAATACATGTTTAAATAAAATACCGACAGCTCCTTTCATCACCTTCTCTTTGTTAGGAATCACAACCCTCCACAATGATATGATCTTGTCCACTTTGAGCATAAGCTCTCATGGCTTTGCTTTGGATTTCCCCAAAAGGCCTCATACCAATGAAGATGTATTTCTTACTTATAAACACATGATCATTCCCTATATCCTATATTAGCTAATGTGGGACTCACTCCCAACACTCTTAGCCCTAAGAAGCAAGAACTTGATTGTTGAAATCTTCTCGAGTCAGAATGAGAATATCTCCCTAGTTCAGTGGAAATTAACAATGAGAGTGGAGGTGTAAGAAGAAAGATGTGGTGCTGTTAAGCTCGAAATCACGAAGGCCTACGACAGAGTTAACTTAAGCGTCCTGGATAAACATTTTGTATGCCAAAGGTTCTGGTTCACAGCAGTGTTTTCAAAACACAAAGTGCAACCCGGAATGACAAGTCTCTTAATTGCCTCACAATTTTTTGAAAATGGGAAGTATCGTAATGCTGCTGACACACTTACAGTCCTTAGCTTTCGGTTTCCAACAAGTTTTACTACCCCCAAACCAGCTCCTTATAGTCCTACTTTCACCATGATATATTCCTCCTCCCCGACCTCAAAGTACCCTCCTTGTCCAACCAATCCAAGAACTTAATTATGACCAAGATCTCTAGTTTCTTAATTCTTGTACGTCCAAAGCACTATAGAGTGTAAACAACCCGATTATTATCAATGGGAAGCCCAGAGGTAGATTTGAGGCCCCAGCAATTCTTGGCACCACATTTCTGAGCTAACTACAAAGTCGATGGATCATATACATTCCAAGACTAAAGAGAAGTGTCATAATATAATCATCCTCGTGAATGAGATAGATGTACAATAGCTGCCAAAGAATCCATCAGAACCTTTAAACTAATTCTATATTCGCACATAATTCCATAAATAAACTCCCTAACAGAGCAGAGATTAAAATAGAAGCCGAGAAAAAAGAACTGGACGTACCTTGTGTAGCTCAGTTCCACAAAGAAACTGGTCCACATCTTCCAGAGACCAGAGCAAGGGTAATAACTCTTTGTTGGGCAGAAGCTGGAGATAGCCAGCCCAATTAGAGTTCTCCCCTAAACTTCTCTCATACATAAGAGCGACCGAAAGCCCCAAATAGCCACCCAAACCGGCTTCTTCTATGATCGGACAGGCACTGCTGGTCTTGACGGTGAGGCAAGCAAGTTTAGGAATGGTTGCAACAACATCCCCTTCCTGCAAATCGCACAAGGCTTCGACGGCAATTCCATCGCCGCAGCTATCCGTGAATTCGAGAGCGTCGGTGTATTGAATGCCTTGGGATGCCATCCATCGCTTGAAAGCTCTCAATCGCCTGAGATTTAAAAATGAAAAGGAAAGGGCGGAATGAGAAGAGATTTGAAACATGATGAGAAGAGAGGAAGAAAGGCGATGAGTTAGAGAACCTGGAAGTCATGGGAGGAAGAAACTGGTGAGTGGCACTTCAGTTGACGATGAAGGTCGGGCGTTCCCGGTGGTTAGCTTTAACAGTATTTAAATGCAGTAGACTCGTATAACCTAAATATTCACGGAGTGACTAAATTTCTTTGTTTGTTTGTTTGTTTTTTTTTTTTTCTTCAATCCAACTTTCAACAATAATAACATCATTATTCATATGAATTACAATAAGTTTCTTACTTGAAAGTATATGTTATAAGTGACTATATCTTTTACAAAAATTTTGGAAGGAATTTTTTATGTTGGGTAGTTGAAAGTATATCATGTCATGTAAAGCATTCTTGGAGTGATGCATTCTTCAAGTATATTTTTAATTCATTATGTGAGTTATCAATTTGGAATGGTAGGTAGAAGAAATATTTAGGTTGGAGACTAATAGTTTAAATAATTATGTCCATAAGATTTCTACAAGAACCCCACTATTTTCTAACCTCCTATTGTTTTCTCCACAATATATCACGTTAATCTTCCAATTAGATTGTTCTCTGCTTAAAACTCTTGTACATTCAAATTCAAATCTGACTTGTGTTCTTGACTTGTGTTCTTTAAATGGTACATCAATGATTCAATGATAGCCTTGTTAAATTTTGTGGTTCATTGGATAGCCTTATATACAAGATCACATGTTCATGTTCACTCTTTTGATAAGAGTATAACAAATTTGGAGTCAAACTCGACAAGACACTCTTGCCACTTGAACCAATTTCAATGACAATTGTAGCGGGTTCAAGAAGCGTCCTATATCAACTCAATGGACACATTTATGATCAAACATGAACACCCTCACCAGATATTGATTTTTTTGTCTCCTCATTTGTTTGTTTTGTTTTGTTTTGTTTTTTTTCTCCTTCCGTGGGTGTCATATAAATCCCAAGTTTCGCCTATCAGTTCAACATATACACAAGAATAACAAAACCAGGAAACAAATCTAATCACTGATTTTGGCCCAACTTCTCACCACATCTACACATTCACTACCCCCCCTAACAACAAATCAATCAACTTTTCATCCTTCTCTCCCTTACCCTCCTCCCCAACAAAAATCCAAACCCAAAACCAAAACTATATACAAATTAAAAATCTCAATTAACATACCCTAGTCTAGATAGAGTATCCGTCTCCATTTCTCCATTCGTATTCATCGCAACAATCGAGCTTCTGCATTTATAACATACAAATTTCCCTGGGACATTGTCCGAGTCTTGAATCCCTGAGCATCTCGTATGCCACCAAATGTTGCACAAGTCACAAGCTAGCATTCTCTCCCCATCGTCGTCCTTGGCTCCGCAACTGCAGTCCACAGTCCACCTTTCCAATCCCCTCTCCATTCGGAACCTGTTCAGCGCCATTTTCCCTTGACATCTTCCTCTCACACGTACTGATTCGGTTTGTCCGAATAATAGCTTGACCTGGGTGGAATCATCTACACCGCCATGGTCGACTATCTCTTCTACTTGAAATCTTTTGAACATCAAGTATACATCTTGGAAAGCTTTTGATGCTTCAAGCTTCAGGTCAGACATGGTTGCATTAGATGGAAGTACAACTAGTTCCGGTGGAGGTCTTGAGGAATTGTCTTTCGAGTCTTCCACAACTTCAACCTCACATGAGAGGCATATCGAAAAAGGATTCAACTTGGTCAGTAGCTTCTCAGGTTTATAATCTTTTACAAACTGCTTGCAGTCTATCAGCTTCACGGCTGAGCTCACCGCTGCATCCCTTGTTGCCTGGGGCCCATAGTTTACCATAGAGTGTGGATGAAGCATGGCATCGTACAAAAACCTTAAGTCCAACAGAAGATTTTCTTCAGATGGGAAGCTAGAGAGGGAGGACACGGTGCAATCAGTGGCTGTATTCGATGAAACATTGCCCGGTTCGAGCCTGCATAACAAAGATACCCCTTGAGAGACCACACACACTATGGACAGAGCCTTCCAACAACGTACACTTGTAACAACATGGAAAAAATCATAAACGAAAGTGCATTTCATTTACCTGTATTCAAAAGCACCTGATTGAGGATTGCGATGAGAATTAACAACCATCCCATCAGATGATACTTTACCCCCAAGATTCTTAAGGCAATAATCAAGAAGTTCAGGGGGACCTGCTTTGCACACAGCACCTCTAAGGGTGCGCCAACTTACCCAATTTGATCCAGATACTGCATGCAGCACTTTCAACATTGCTTCCTCAACACGAGTAACATCACTTCTAGTCCACGAGCACAAGACCCTCGACTGCTGCTTTTCATCCGTTACATCATTAATGGTTGACGATGACTTGCGAATGTTATGAATCAAGCTCATCAGAAATCTGAAGAGATCTCTCACATTAACAAGCTTACGCTCTGACAAAGACTGATAATATGAAATTATGTCCTGAAGTTGAGAACGAGGCTTCCGTCCTTGTGATGTAACGATTGAGAGAGGAAGGCTGGAGAGGGTTTCAACAGCCATTTTGTAGGCATCAAGAGTCACTCCAAAACTACCAGCACCAAATTCATAACCCCACTCGCCATACCATGGATGGCCCTTGGTGATGGCATGAAGCATCCGGTACTCGAGCCCATACTTCTTAGACACATCCATCACACTTACCTTTCTGCTCAAAGACAATAAAAAGAAAATTCACTCATTCCATGTACCCATAACACAAATAAATCAACTAAACTCATCAGGAAGAATATGCCACTTTCACCTTTTCAGCACTGAAAAAGGAAAGGGTGTTGACATATCCTCCCCAAAGAAAAAAACTGTAGAACTTAAGGTCTCTTTCGAGCAGTTTGGTTCATCCATCATGCATAATTTGTTAATTACATAGGTTTCAAACATAATAAATCATTTCGAGTCAGATCTCCACCAGCCTAAATGTTAAATTCAGAATGCTTTTCCATATACAGCTTAAATGTTAGCAAACATGAGCATCCAGAGATCAACAAAAGCAAGACACTGACGAGTAAATTTGAGAACTGACTCAAAAACTAAACAAATTTTGAAAAGGATTCACTATAGTGAAAGTGATGCCTTACCTCACTCCAAGCATTTTACAAAATCGATCCCAAAAATCCATGATATGGCATCCTGATAAGTGCCTTGAACCACCCTCTCTTCCATTGACTCTGAGAAGGTGTCCATAACCATTTGAGTGAACCACAGCATGTAAAAGATGAGTATTGTTCTCTAACTGCTGGTACACCCAGTCTTCAACATCATCTGTGCTTGTTACATGATTGCACGACTTGCATCTAGAAACCCAATATAACCAAAAACTCTTCAAAATCGTGAGAAAAAAACAAAAGCAGAAATAATGCTCGGGAAAAAGCTGGTTGTATGGCTATTGGCCATCATTCAACTATAACAATTCTATTTCTACGCAACACAAAATAAACAGGAACTGAATGCAAACAGAAGCAAATGAATGTTGGGCAGTATTTATTCTGTAATACTATCTTAATGGAAAGGAAAGATAAATTAGTAGAGCAGTGATCTGATCCCAGAAATATCAATCGACTTTTGCACACATTAATATGACTAACAGATTAGAGTTCATTTTCTACATTACATAATGAAGGCAAAGGATTTTGTAGATTATCCAGCAGAAATCATATCTAAGCTCACTTATAGGCGATGATTTGTCCATATCTAAGATCAATTCTAGTCTCAAAATCATGATAACCACTCAAAACCCATTGAGATAAAAGGAAGAACGAAGGTAACAATTGATAGAAAATCTGGATTGATCAGTCCAGAATAACCATAAACCAGGGAAAGGAGTGTGGTTAATGAGCTCACTTGGACTCGGAGAGATGCAAGACGTCTCCACAGCACATACATGGCTTATGATATCCTCCAATGGAGCTTCCATTAGCTTTTATTATGAAATGGTATCGTTTGGCACACACAGGATGTGCACTCCACCCTAATCATTGGCATACAGTTACAAACAACAAACAATTCACATCAAACATCATACATCAAACATCAAACAAAACACACTCTTGGGCGTTCTCGAAAAGTAATCACAAGGGTATCACAACCCAAATCCTTACAACTAAAATGTATTAAACTCAAACTGTTCCAAACTTAAAAACAGTAAACGAAATGGGGCCAGAGGAGAGTTGAATGAAATAATTTTGTATACAGAAGGAAAAGAGGAACACGCAACTATATATTTTGTCACATTTTCCGAGATGTGGGGCGCTGTATCCACAAACAAACAAGCCTCAATTTCCATGAAAATGACCCCACATCTACTCCTATCTTCTCTCTGCTAAAGAAAAAAGATTCCTCCGCCCACCCACTTTACATGAAGAATCGAACTTATCTACTCCATCACTAGACTTAGACCACACAGTAAATAAATCAATAACAAGAAATTAAAAAGAAAAAAGAAAAAGAAGATGATGATCATAGTCATTCATCACCCACTACGACAACGTACTCCCAAAGTTCCGAAATAGCTGTCACTCATGACTCGGACATTGACATAATATCCAATTTTCTCTACCCGCCACGTGTAACGCATCGAAGGGTTGTTTGAACACCATCAAATCAAGACCCGCACATGAAAAGGAAATGAGTTCTACCCCCATCTCAAAATCTCGTAATTATCGCGAGATATTGAAAAGGTCACCGGCGGGAGACGAGAAACAAAGCGGAGGAGGCGAAAAAAAGAAGAGAGACGAGGAGTGGAAGGGGACTCACCAACAACACGGCACTGATCGCAGTAGACGGATCTGGATCTGGCGACGTCCTCCTCGACAATATCGAGATAAACAACGGCGGGTTGAGAATCGGGGCCGTCGACGAGGTCGCCGACGCGGAAGAGGATCTGCCAGGTGAGGAGGTGAGGGAATAGAGAAGAAGGTGGAGGAGGGAGGGCGTGGTTGGTGAGGAAGGTGTGGACGTTGGTCCGGAAGGGGCCGGTGAAGAGGTGGTCGTGGTCGGAATCATGATCGGTGGCGGAGGTGGACATGGAGGAGGAAGGGAAAGAGAGGAAGTCGAAGAGATCAGCAGTAACACGTCTCTTCATTCTCTTGAGGGGACGGGCGTTAACGACCATAGCTGAGAGGTGGGGATGAAAAAGAGGCTGAATCCAAGGAAGAAGAGAGAAACAGACGGCGGAGATTAGGGTTAGACTCAGAGAACGGGGGAGGAAGGTTCAACAACGATAGCGGTTTAGGGTTTTTTTCTTCGCCCCTTTCGGTTCGGGTTCTTCGAATCTTTTCTTTTTCCTTTTTTTTTTTTTTTTTTTAATTCATAAAAATATATATATTCAGTGAGTGTGTTGTGTTGCGTTGCGTTGCGTTGGTCGTTCGAGAGGGTTCCAGTGGAGAGGGGAGAGAGGTTTTAATGGAGAGAGTTTCTGAGAGAGAGAGAGAGAGAGAGGTTTTAATGGAGAGGGGGAGAGGGCTTTCTTTTAATAAAGGAAGGTGCGGTCCTCAATCCTTTTTTTTTTTTCTTTTCTTTTCTTACTTTTACTTTAATCTTCCGGTCCTTATATTATCATTACATTTATTTGTATGACTAGATCGTTTAAATTCTTAAATAGGAGTTAACGTAGAAGTCCTAATGAACTTTTCGAGGAGTGAATTGATTCTTTATTGATTGTGTCCATTTGAACCCTCGTATCAATTTTGTAACTGTTTCTTTTCTTTTTAGTTCATCAAACTGGTCGTGGAATTCATGTCTGTGACACGTTGGTTCATGATATAATACTTGAACTATGGTTGGGTTGTCAATTTTCAGACAAAGATAACACAATTGATTTTCACTGTAAAAATTGTTTGAGGAGGAGAATTTGGGTATGTCAAGAGATTTGAGAATGAGAAACATTTTATCTGGTTAATGTTGAAAGAATGGTATTTATGAATCCTTTAGGAGTATTCCAAATCTTTAAAAGACACGATCAGTTCACGTGAGTCAGACTTGTGTGCCTCTTGTGAGGCGACCAAGTCCAATTACATTTTTCTCCTAACCATTATGGATTAATTTCATTGGCCCCACTCCCTAACTAAAACCTGATTAGTTAAGACAGTTGGAACGATCAGAAGTTTATAACTCAACAAAATAATAACAAGAATAACTTCCCCTCTCCATATTCAACCGTAATAGCTCACCTAAATTGATATCTACACTTAATACCCATACACTCCAAAACAGGGCCATAAGTGAATATCAGAGGCAGATTTCATAATTTTATTTCGAAGACAGAAGATATCACTAACGAATGCAGGAGGGCTTAAAACATGAATCCTTTATAAGAACTGGGCAATCAGAAACAAAACCTTGAAAAATACTTACTAAAATGCCTCTTCACTTGCCTCACTGGATTCTACATTCTAAAAAATGTAATGTTACATGTAAGCATTCACAGTTAATTAGTTTTCTTGTCGTCGTCTTTAATGGCATTCACATTTGTTGCTTCGTCTCCTCCATTTTCTTCACCGCCAAAACCGAATTCATTTATACGTTTCTTGTCGACTGGGTATTTCCATCTCTGATACAGATAGATAAGAAATATGATATCTGCAGTGCAACCAATTTACAGGCATCAGATATCTCTTCCATATATACTATTTCATGATGACGAGGACGACAACAACAAAAAAGGACTTCGATTGAGAAACTTCTCACCGTCTCGGAACACCGAAAGCCTGTGTAGGGTTGGCATTTTTATGACAAAAGCAAATAGATCGTTAATGATGGTATTAAGGAACTTGTATGTCATCTGTCTCCAGGGGAGATGGGCCACAGACTTGAGCTTGTAGTTTATGAACAACTGAGGGCACATCATAATGAAGCCTGCAAAGAATCCAAATTCAGAAGTAACAGATTACTCAATAATCAAAACTATTCAGTGGTTTTCAACACAGTTCTTCCAATATTGATTACTGAAACTAACCATACATATCCGCACACAGATTTCAACTTTAAAAAAGTTATATCCTGTTTAGAGAAAAAAGTTGCATCTCACCATCATGAAAACCAACAACTTCCATATTTCCAAATGGAATAATTTATGTGCAAAGTTGGCAACAAAAAAAAAAAAAAGGTCAAAAAGTTCAGTGTATGACAGTATAATTAATAAACACATATGTGAGAAAACCAAAACGTACAATCTCAGTAGAAATCTATGGCAGATCCACTAATATGCACCTAAATGCTCGAGGATGAAACATCTTACAAACAATTTGTTTGTTTTCACCAAAACATAATATTTTCTGCATAAATACATGATGCATTCTCTTCGCACAAACCAAAATACCACAGTTACACCAGGACAAGTAACCTCTAGCAATAAGAAAAAATATACATAATGCGTTTTTAAATAAAGGAATCAGGTTTTTGAGTAAAATCACACGTCATATAAGATTAGGAGCATAGTAAGTGAAAAAGCATGCATAAAAGCACTTAAAGTGACTTATCGAACATGTATACACAGCTTGTAAGTGAAGAGAGAATCCAAGAATACCAGCTCTTGTGTTGTTCATACATGAGTGAATAAACAGATGAGCAAGCAGCAAGAAAGAAAAGCACATAGGACAAATACTTCATTGCAAGATCATCGTACTCCTTGGTCTTATTTCCTGAATATGACTCACGATCACGGAATCTCAACATAGGTATCCTTCCACTCCTATCAATCTGAAAAGAAAGAAAAAATGATAATGAGAGAAGATAAGTACTTGCACTATGTTATGAAAAAGGCATGCACAACATTTATACTATTATGGATAGAAAAGGGACTCATTTACAGAAATAAGAGAATGAATAATAGACGAATGAAATCATCAGCAAAAGAAAGCTACTAAAATAAACTTTTTTTTTCTTTTGGTCTGAGTGTGTGTGGGCCCATTTGCAAATACAGAGCACAACCACTCAACTCTACTACCCTACTACTATGCCATGGCATACCTTTTACCAAGGTTGATAAAAACCCATGATACATGGTATCATTTCTGTGGGAACGGAATATAGGCTTCTTGATTCGAAGCATAACTTCAAACTCAAATGAAGGAAAATATATCTTATTTCCTGCATATGACTTGGGATCAAATCTCAACATCGATATCCTTCCACTCCCATCAATCTGGAATGAAAGGAAAATGATAATGAGAGGAGATACATAGTTGCACCGCTATGATAAGAAGATTTAGTTACTTCTAAAATGAGGTTTATCTCAACAATCAATATCATCTTGTCAAATGGGCTACAGTTAAACAACCTTTGGAGGAAGGTGCTTTGGGAATCTATGGTATCAAATAAAAGAATAATAGCTTACTGTCTGAGTGGATTTGGCACTTCCACCATGAAAAGAATTCGTTCAGGAGGAAGGTAATTGCTACAAAGTAAGGACCATATCACTTCGATTTGAAGCAAGATACAAAGTCTTTAAATTCATCTAAAGGTCCTTGGAGATGCATTAATAACGTGAAGCAACTCATCTACGTTTTTTTTCCAAAGGTAGGAAAGGGGGACAACTTCTTTATGGAATGTCCTTCGGATTTCCTCTAAGAAATACTATTTCCACTTTAAGAAGCATTAAACCTAACAATCAATGTTTCTAACAGCCTAGCTCTGATACCATGTAACTAGGTATGAGAGAAAAAGTAACTTTCTGATATACTATTGAGTGGAGAATATAAATATTTATACAAAAGGGATTCCAATCTTAGATCCAAAAAATCAGCAATTAGCCTAATCGTAGGAAGGAATTGCAGCTGTAAATAAACAAGAAAATATTATACTTTACAACTTGATTTGCTACATATTCTGATTCTCCCGATCTTTAGTGTTCACCTGATGTAAAGGCAAGTTGCCTTATTTCCATTTTAAATTCTGATTCCCATCAGTTCATTTCCCATCAAAAGAAAATGGCAGGTACAACTAACTAAACTAATAAACAGAGTCGAACAAAAGAACTAAGCAACCATAAAAGGAAGCCTAAGGATTTGCACCACATAAAGTCTGCAATAAGGAGTGCATGAAAAGAGAAATTCGCAAACATGAAAGCATGCTGTTTATTAAGATGCTATGCTAATATATACTAACATATGGATGTATATTATTAAAAAAAAAAAAACCAGAAAAAAAAAATCTGTGAGCAATGAAGAAATTAAACAGAATAGCTACCTCAATATGCATAGCTTTTCCTATTTTCCAAAACTCAATACAGCAACCAATGCCAGAACTTGCAAGTATCATCCAAGAAGTATCATTATCAAGTAGATACAAGAAGATAATCAGTTGAGATATAAAGCTGACAATGACAGACTTTGCAGAGAGTCCTTCCATAGACTTATTTTTGTTCCAAAATTGTATATCTTAAGTACAAACCAATAACATAAGTTAGCAAAGCCCATATGTTGTTTCTCAAGATTATAAACCACTAACTCGTTAAAAAAATAGCGACCAAACATTTATTTACCATTCTTGAAGGCGAGCATATCAAAAACCGAATGAAGTAATGAGACAACCATAGTAACTGCCAGGAGATAGAGATTTCCTTCCAAGAACACCCTCTGAAACATAATTCACAAAACACCATTTGGATAAAAATTGGGCGGAGAAAAATAGTATTTCATTGCATTAATTATCTAAACATTGACGTTTAAGCAACACACTTCTTTTTCAAGTTTTTGAAATAGAAAAGACAGATGCTATCATTCATACTAATAAGAACAAAATGTATTTCTCAAGAAAAATTAGAATATCGGCAACATTATGGAAGCAATGGATAACTAGGAGTCTAACTCAACCAGAAGCTAAGAGATAAATAAAATACTTACGGGAATCCAGAAAACCAAGAATGAGATAAATGAAGAAACTCTTTGATTTTAACAGCCAAAGAGCCCAAGTAATACACACAATCACCAACCTTATCGATTCCTCCCCACATAATGGAAATGTGTGGAAAAGTGTGTGTGTGTGTGTGTGTGTGTGTGAGAGAGAGAGAGAGAGAGAGAACAACAAAGTAGACATGCAACACCCATGATGTCAAAATATAGGTCTTTTTTTGGTTAATTCAGTCCTTAATAGCTTCCTTTTTTATACAAGTTTCAATTTAAATCTTCCAGGCAAAAAAATATATATTTGTCTGCGAGAGTTATCATGTTGGAATTTATTTATATTTAAGTAGAATTTTTAAGCTTCAGACAGTTCAGAGTATTCTAGTCCTAAATATCGCATAGATTCCAGTCCTTAAACTGTGATGGTCAGAACCAATCTTTTTTTTAGAATATTCTCTCACATGGTCACATGTCAGGAAGGGAGATTCTACCTTACCCTTTAATCACAAAAATCATCTCTTTTCCCCCTAACATCTCAAACAAATACTATTGTGCGCCGGAAGCGAAACGAATGTACTCACAACACCAATGAACAGAATCACACAAATAGACACCAAGATATTTACGTGGTTCGGAGAGAAGAAGTTCCCCTACATCCACGGGTAGCAATCAATCACTAAAATCCAAGTGTTACAAGTGAATACCTCCCTACATCCACGGACCAATCACTTAAAAACCAAGTGTTACAAGTGAATACCTCACTATCACACTACAAAGTCTCTCACCAATGTGTCACCCAATCACTAAAACCTAAGTGTTATAAGTGAATACCTCACTATCACACTACAAAGTCTCTCACCCTCCCCTACATCCACGGACCAATCACTAAAAAACCCAAGTGTTACAAGTGAATACCTCACTATCACACTACAAAGTCTCTCACCAATGTGTCACCCAACAAATACGATGTGACACCCAAAACTCTCCCAGCTCCACCCACTTGTTAGGAATGGATATACCAATGTGTCACCCAACAAATACGATGTGACACCCAAAACTCTCCCATCTCCCAAATCCCACTTGTTGTCAATTGATCTCCCGAATGGAGGGAGAACTCTCTCATTATATAGCGTCACAAATCAAATCTCTGACTGAGACTAAATCTAATTCAAATAACCCAATCGAATCTCATTCAAATCTAAAAACCAAATAAAATCTAATCCAAAAACCAAATCAAATCTAATCTTATGACAATTTACAACAATCTCTACCTTGTCATAAGATCTCCAAATCAAATCAAAACTTATGACAATTTACAACAATCTCCACCTTGTCATAAGATCTCCAAATCAAATCAAAACTTATGACAATTTACAACAATCTCCACCTTGTCATAAGATCTCCAAATTGATAACTAAGTTGGTTGCCACCACCTCAAGCCTCAATACGTATGTTGGGAACTCCATCAATTCCAATCCCCAAACAAACCCTAATCTTCAATGGTCACGTCCTCCAAGGCGACCGCGACGTCGAATTCTACGAAATCCTCCAGCATTCTCGCATTCAACTCCTCGTAGCTTCCGAATCCCAAAACAATTCCCAATCCCAATCGCAGCCCCAAATTGACCCGAACCATTCAATCGGGCGCCTCAAACAGAGGATCCACGAAATCAACTATGTGGGCCCCATCAACGGGATCATGCTCCAACCCAACGCCTCCCCTGCCAACTTACAGGATCAACGTTCCTTGCATGACAACGAGATGTCGGAGAATTCCGAGGTTTGTGGCCGTCGTCTACGGTTTCGATCGCTATGCCCGAGATGACAACGCCGTGATTTAATTCTAGATGACTCTGCCATAAGCACGATTGTGAGCACGTCTAGTGGTCGATGAGGCCAAAACTTTCACAATACCCCAAATACCACAATCAGGCTCTGATACCAATTGTTGTGCGCCGGAAGCGGAACGAATGTACTCACAACACCAATGAACAGAATCACACAAATAGACACCAAGATATTTACGTGATTCGGAGAGAAGAAGTTCCCCTACATCCACGGGTAGCAATCAATCACTAAAACCCAAGTGTTACAAGTGAATACCTCCCTACATCCACGGACCAATCACTAAAAAACCAAGTGTTACAAGTGAATACCTCACTATCACACTACAAAGTCTCTCACCAATGTGTCACCCAACAAATACAATGTGACACCCAATCACTAAAACCTAAGTGTTACAAGTGAATACCTCACTATCACACTACAAAGTCTCTCACCAATGTGTCACCCAACAAATACAATGTGACACCCAATCACTAAAACCTAAGTGTTACAAGTGAATACCTCACTATCACACTACAAAGTCTCTCACCAATGTGTCACCCAACAAATACAATGTGACACCCAATCACTAAAACCTAAGTGTTACAAGTGAATACCTCACTATCACACTACAAAGTCTCTCACCAATGTGTCACCCAACAAATACAATGTGACACCCAATCACTAAAACCTAAGTGTTACAAGTGAATACCTCACTATCACACTACAAAGTCTCTCACCAATGTGTCACCCAACAAATACAATGTGACACCCAATCACTAAAACCTAAGTGTTACAAGTGAATACCTCACTATCACACTACAAAGTCTCTCACCAATGTGTCACCCAACAAATACAATGTGACACCCAATCACTAAAACCTAAGTGTTACAAGTGAATACCTCACTATCACACTACAAAGTCTCTCACCAATGTGTCACCCAACAAATACAATGTGACACCCAATCACTAAAACCTAAGTGTTACAAGTGAATACCTCACTATCACACTACAAAGTCTCTCACCAATGTGTCACCCAACAAATACAATGTGACACCCAATCACTAAAACCTAAGTGTTACAAGTGAATACCTCACTATCACACTACAAAGTCTCTCACCAATGTGTCACCCAACAAATACAATGTGACACCCAATCACTAAAACCTAAGTGTTACAAGTGAATACCTCACTATCACACTACTAAGTCTCCCACCCTCCCCTACATCCACGGACCAATCACTAAAAAACCCAAGTGTTACAAGTGAATACCTCACTATCACACTACAAAGTCTCTCACCAATGTGTCACCCAACAAATACGATGTGACACCCAAAACTCTCCCATCTCCACCCACTTGTTAGGAATGGATATACCAACGTGTCACCCAACAAATACGATGTGACACCTAAAACTCTCCCATCTCCCAAATCCCACTTGTTGTCAATCGATCTCCCGAATGGAGGGAGAACTCTCTCATTATATAGCGCCACAAATCAAATCTCTGACTGAGACTAAATCTAATTCAAATAACCCAATCGAATCTAATTCAAATCTAAAAATCAAATCAAATCTAATCCAAAAACCAAATCAAATCTAATCTTATGACAATTTACAACAATCTCTACCTTGTCATAAGATCTTCAAATCAAATCAAAACTTATGACAATTTACAACAAATACCACTCCCCAGAATTAAAGAATACTTGAGAAAGAAACCCAAGTTAAAAGAGAGTCAGTACCTTCAACTCATCTGCCTCACCTTCAAGCATGCTTCCATAGCTACGGTGAATCTGGAATGACTGATCGATCTGGAGAAATAACTGCCACTTGGTCATGCTTATGGGAGCAACTTCCAGATTAAGTACCAGCTCGTCCACTGTCCCGTTAATTTGAACCAACTTATCTCTAAGTAGCCAAAAGTCATTGAAGAAAATGGTTGGATAGTAGTTTCCTGTACTGGGCTCAACATTCAAGTCTACTTAAGTCAAGAAAGTCAATGCTAAATTTGCTGTTTCAATTCCTACGCCTGGCATGTCAAACGATATCTATCCATCAGCATTAACATGATGTTCCAGCCTACTGTTATGCCAATTCAGCAATTACCAGGATAATAAAGAGAAGAAAGACAGAGTATAATATTTGTTGTGCTCAGAGCTTTTGGGAAGAGGAAAAGAAGTGAGACCGAGAATGCAACCACCATTGTGGCAATAGGGTCAATCATTCAGAACAAACAAACCTTCCTCATGCAAAGAATATTAGAAAAATCACCTCTTGCTACACAACAATGTAATTTTACACAATTACTCAATTAATCGTTGGCAACATGAGACGAGAAATAATTATATAAACAGGGTAATTTAAAGGAATACGCTTCAAAATACTGATCAAAGGTAACTCAAATCTCCAGCAGGCCATTGCAATTTCCACTTTTTCTCTATATTTCATTGATTTATTCAATATAGGGTTTCTTTTATTAAAAAGAAAAAAAAAATTCATTGATGTATGAAATTTGTAGAAGAAAAAGAAAAAAAAAAGGAGAAACCATGGTACAAAAGGCTCTCCCAGTTGGTTAAGAGAGAAGCATAACTATATGAAACAAAGAAATTATAATTTGTATTTCAGTGCACCTCAAACTTTAAAAACACTGATCCCATTTACTCTTGAAAAAATGCCATAAAAAATCCATCAAGACCCTTACTCCCATCACAACTAGAGATTAATCTTTTAATCTTCTCCGGGGATAAGAATCTGTTCAAGGAGCTTCATATCTTCAACCCTTATATAGTGTCAATCAAACCCACCAACAAACACCTCCAGAAATAATTTTTTATGAAGAAACCAACTTTCATTAACAATAAATGAAGGAAACATTCCCAAAAAAAATTCTGAGAGCATAATAACTATTTACTTTCACGTTCACGAATCATGGTTACACTAAAAGGTGTACTGGTGATGATTTAAACTCATTGCAAAAAAACAAAAAAACAAAACTTTGTAATTGGTTTATCTTATTGCTTTGTGGTATATAGTTTTCTTTCTTGATGTTTGTAATTGGTTTATCTTATTGCTTTGTGGTATATAGTTTTCTTTCTTATTGCTTTGTAAGTGGTTGATTTAAACTCATTGCAAAAAAACAAAAAAACAAAACTTTGTAATTGGTTTATCTTATTGCTTCATGAAGACAAATCTTTTTTTTTTTTTTTTTTTTTTTTTTTTTTTTTTTTTTTTTTTTTTTTTTTTTTTTTTTTTTTTTTTTTTTTT
>NW_019268554.1:1908163-1939367 GCF_002738365.1 Cucurbita moschata | reverse complement strand
AAAAAAATTTTTTTTTTTTTTTTTTTTTTTTTTTTTTTTTTTGTGAATAGCCCAACATTCACTGAGAAAAAAAAAAAGAAAGAATATAAGGCAAACAAAATGGAAGCCCGCAAAAGGGAGCCAAACTACAAAAAGGAACTTCAATCAACCACTTTCATATTTCTTTTGTTACTTTACCACCTTGGAGATGCCAAGAAAAAAAACCATATTCATGAAGATGGACAAAGGAACATAAAAGGATACAAGGAGCAATATTTGGTGGGACGCCATTATGAGCATATCTGCAAAAAAAAGAAAATTCTTAAGCATTAGTAGATCTGGAACGAGACTAATGCACCACATAAGGAGATAAAGATGAAAACATGAGGTCACAGTTATTTTATATATATACATATTTTATATATACATATTTTATATATATATATATATATATATACACATATATATATCAAGGGACAAGAAATAGACGTTAGCGATGCTTTATGCCATTGACAGAAGTTACAGAAATAGATAGATATGCTGAAAGGTCCATCATAGTAGATTAGGTCCCAAGAGAACTATCACAGTAGATCCCACGTATTTGATTTATCAAAAGTAAAGTACAAAGAATATTTATCATAAAAGCAAAAAATTAAATTTTACAAGAAATTGATAAAAGAAAAAAAAGATACAAAACATCAAATTTTTCATAATTTTATTGCTCTAGAAACTTGCAGAGATTAAAGACTAAAATATTGTAAACATACCGGGTAAAATCATCGACTAGATTAACAGTAACATTTGGTTTCCAATAGGAAACCCACTCCACAGGACCGTCATCTTTCAGATCAACTTGGTCATCATCAATAACCTTGAGCAACAAAAAGTGTCATTTGTTTCGAATAAGAATGATATTTCTTGAACATTGATCAAGTATTGATTACCATCAAATGAAATCTGTAAAGAAAAATAGAGCAAAATAGAACAGAACAGAAATACTAGTGCAATTTGAATCATTGGATAGATAATGGAAAATACACACTAAAACTATGATCCCATACACAATTATTTCATGTCATTCTACTAAACTCAGACCTTAAATATCCTGGTGCTCATAAGGAGCGTTTGTAATATATCTGACCCCTATCAGAGGTACTTCTGTAGCAATTTAAATGCCAAAAGCATCAATATGCCGTGAAAGTATTTAGTTATACACTTGAACTATATAAGCCCAACCAATCCAATCAACGTGCTTCTCTCCCTGTCACGTACAGTATACGCATCAAAAACAGAAAGTGTGACTAGAATCTTTCTGCAGATTCTAGAGAATCGTCTTTTGGTTTATAAAGATGACTTGGGAGAAAGAATTGTACATGATGATGACAATCTTAATAATAAATGTGATTCTCCTCAAAAGAAGACCATCGTAATCATAGAAAACCCCATTCAAACAAACAACAAGCACATAAAGCATCTGATCGCTCAAGGGTGTGTGGCCTAATTAGAATCTCTTTGCATGACTTTTATATCAGTGAACAAAAGTTATCAAAACACACTACTCAACTACAAAGGAATCACCTCTTTCAGAGTTTCACCAGTATCAGAACCTTCAGAACTACCCAATAAACTCCTCCTTTTACCTGCTTTTGACTTGGGAAAATACATCACGATAGCTGAAATGAATAGAAGTACCATCCTCAAGAGCTTGCATTGCTTGATCATAGATGAAACAGAAAAATCTGACGCTCAAGATAACAAGGAGAGAAATTTGATCTTACGATGTGCCCTTCCAAATGTAGCAAGAGGCTGAAACTCTGGGTCATTGGGGTCTGGAGTGTATCCTGACCGTGCAAAGAAGACATGTGCATACAAGGTTCCATTTTGTTTCAAAGCCTATAAGAAGAGCTATTGCCTCAAAACCCTCTGACATCATGAATGAAAAACGGGACTAAAAAAAACAATATACAGATGTTTCTGCAATAAGTTCAACAGTACCTCAGATGGATAGTACTTGAATGAAAGAGACCTGCTACTTTCTTGCCCCCAAACAGCATAAGGTATACCATTCTCATGCCAAACAAGCGCACCTTCATCTCCAAAGTCATTAAACCTTTCATGCTCAGAAAGATACACCCACATATCCTAAAGGAAATTAATGCAACTGGTAACAGGATCTATCATTAAAAGTAAAAATTAGACAAAAATAATCCATATTTGTCCTACGATGTTAAGAACAGTTAAGTTTTATTATTTACAGCAATAACAGCTTAAATATCAAATCAGGAAACTCCCAGTTCACCAAGAATAATATTCAACAATTGCCTTCAAACCACCATGGTGGCTACTAGAGGTCATTCAGACTAGAGAAGAAAAAGAAGTAAAGAGAGAGAGGGAATGAGTTCGAACTCCAAGGTGGCTGTCGAACTAAAATATAAAAATTCTATGAGTTTCCTAGTACGATTAGGTTGTCGTCACATTAGAATAAAAAAAATGAAATGCCTTCGTTTTTTAACATACACGTTCGTATACATATGAATTGAGTGCAACGAAAATGAACTTCCAATCACTTCAATCTTCAACGACAAACATCGGGAAACATAAGTAACCGACTATGATTTCTAGAGTGAAAAAGCTATTCCATACTCTTCTCAGCATCCAGCAGGCTCAGTTCGAATTTCCGAGAGAAGCATTCAGCATACAAACCAAATATAAATATTCTCAAGGAAATCAAATCCAAAATTGTTCAAACCATTACTCGCAATACAGAACAGGGAGAACAACAAGTACAACGGAATCATCAAACATTCAATTCAATTCCATTATTCAACGACACATTTAACGATCCAAGTGCATACTTACCAGCGGTTCACCCTTCTGAAAGAGATTGGACATTAGAATAGCAGGATCAGAGGGCTTCTTGGGAGCAAAGAATTTAGAAGCGAAGTACCAAAAGACTGCGATCCTTATGATTCCAGTAAGAGACTGAGCGAAGCCTCCTTGTTGCTGTTGCTGTCCGCCTGCTGTTGGTGCTACTGCTGCTCCTCCTCCTCGTCCGCCGGGACCCCCCACCACCGCCGGCGTCGCCATTTCTTCTTCCAGCAAATCTAAGATAGGCACAAAGGGAGAAATTGGTGGTAGAGTTTAGAAGAAGCTTTGGTATTTTATTCCCCTCTTCTTGGAGAACTGCTTTTGGAGGTGAAGGATGCCATGAGATGGCCACGTCACCCACAAAATATAAATATCTCAACTCCATCTATATACATATATCTATATTTTGCCATTTGGACAGCATATTTCTTTTTTTTCTTTTTTTTTTTCCAGCATATTAGCTCAGATTTGTTTAAAAAAAATTGCTTTAAATTTTAAAAAATGATTTAAAATTTTAAAATTTTAAAATGTTTCATTAATACTCTCATATTTTTAAAAAAATTAAAAAAACATTTTTAATCATTAGTACCACGCTTAAAAAAAATATTCATAAATTTTCAAGTAACATAAAAAAGTTTAGACATAATCTATGATATATCAATGACGATTTTCGTCTATATGTTGGTAGTAACAATAATTTGAACTTTATTTTTAAAGGTAATCGCTATTTTAAACATTGGATGAGTATTTTTTAAACGTAGTACTAACACTAATGATATTCAAAAAGATTGAAATGTTTTTTTTTTAAACACGTCCATTTGTAATGATATTTTTTTTTATAATTTTTGGAAAGTTTAAGGATATTAGGTGTTTTTATTAGTTTAGCTTCATTTTTTAACGTTTTCTTATGCTAATTTGAGTATAGTTTTGGAGAGCAAAAATGAACACAATTTATCGATAATTGACTTGTAAAAGGAGTAAAGTTGATGATGATAATAAAATCTCAGTTATAGTTAACCTATAATAAAATTTGTGAATTTGACAAAGTCTACTTTAAAGGGTGTTTCGGGTGCCTAGCAATTTAATATGAAGTTATTCATATTGTGTTTGAAGTGTCTAGTCGTTTAGCTTAGAGTCGTTTAATCTAATACGAAAGTACGATAAAACTCGATTACAGTCATGGCTCGGGCACGCCAAGAGAAAGCTTTGCATGGACCTTGGATTTTATTTTATTTCATGGTTTCTGACTTGTTTTTGTAGGAGATTCCAAAGGAAATAAAGAAAGCAACTCTGGTTGGGCAGACCCATGCATGGACCTTGGAGATGGATGCAAATAAAATCTCTTCTCTCTCGTTGCCTTCTCTTCTTCAATGCTGTTCAGCTCCTTCTCCCCGACCCCGATCGACAGCTTCGACATGATCTTCGACGGTGTCCCGACAGGGCTCGTAATGAAGCTAGGATGATCAGCTCTCGGTGGTGTCCCGACCGGGCTCGTAATGAAGCTAGGAGGCTTGAAATGGGAAAGAGATGGTTTCACAATTTGTAGCTTTGGTCTTGTCAAATGCCTCCTTTCATGCAGTTTGGATGTTGAGGTCGGCCTCTTTGATCCCGCGGCCTTCGACGATGGCAGCGTGTAGCTTTCCGATGGCCCGGTTAGACGTTGCACGATCTCTCGAAACGCGGTCGTGTCGGTTTGGACGAACGTGGTCAAAGGCTTGCACTTGACAGGAGTTTGGGTGCCTGGCTTCTCCATTACGATGATGCCTTGCAGCATTGTTTTGAGAGAGAGAAGAAGAAAGGAAGGATTGTAATTCCCATATGACATTACAACTCATAGGACAGTTAGAACAAACAAACTGTGAAATCAAAATTCCATTACAACCCATATTGTTTGTTTTCTTCACAAGGAAATGCTATTTTTGACCAAATCCTAATTTTGGTCTTGGGTCTACGATGTTCGGGCTCGTAGTATGGTTCGATTTCACGTCTGGTCGAGTGATTTCACGTCCGGTCGAGTGTTCGGCTTCCTTGACTCATCTTCCTCGTGCGAACCACCGCCATTTACAATCGTTCTATTTCGTTGTCATTTGTCTCCATTTCGCTACTGTTCGACTGTCGCACTCCTTGAACAAAGTCTTGTATAGGTAGTAAAAGATGCATTCATTGGATCTCATATTTCGATACTTTCTTCTTACCAAGTTTTCTCCTCTCCTCGTCATATTCAAATTCGATACAAACCCGTAGTGTCATATCCGATCGAGTGTTCAGCTTCCTCGTGTGAACAACCACCACCTACCATCGTTTGAGTTCGTTGTCATTTTTGGACTTTCCCACAACTAACAGATATTTCCCGTTTGGACTAGGTTTTTAAAACACTATCTACTAGGAAGAGGTTTTCACACCCTTATAAAGAATATTTCGTTTTCCTCCTCAATCGATATGAGATCTCACACTAAACCTCTTAGTATACTATTAGATAGGTCGGTCTTTATTAGATCGATAACCAAATTTAGGTTGCAAGTTAATCATCGAGGGTCGTGTTCGTTTAACGCAAATCATTCAATCCTAGTGCATAAAAGACCTCCAAAATAAGCAGAGGAAGTGTTAAAGAGAGATAGAAACAGGTAAAGAAACACAAAAACAAGTCCAACTACATTGAATTATTGAGTAGCACAATAACAAGAAGTGACAATAGAGAGAGAAATTATAGCTTTTAGAGTTTGCAGACCTTTAACCAACAATATATGAACACATTAAGAACTTACTCTTTAAGTCTGCTATGCGGAGGAGGGTGGAGGAGAGCCATAATTATTCAACACTACTGTACACATAACAACGACCAACCTTGACAGTATAATAACAACACCACTTACTCTATGTTATGCTCTGTTTCTAAGTGATCAAGAATTCTCCACTCGCATGCACTTCCTTCACCCTCTTATCGTACTCGTCTTCTTCGTCGTCCTCGTCGTCCTCCTCCTCCTCCTCCTCTTCCACCTCTCCCTTGCCTTCTTCGTCTTCCTCTTCCGTTCCCCATCCAAACCCCTTCACGGTCGTTGACGATGGGGGCGGGTTCCTTGCCTCCCCCACGATCTTCATGATTTCTTCCTCCGTTTGAAGCGAGAAGCTCGGGTGGCTACCCCTTTGGTAATAGATGGCTTGGGCTGATTCTGTCAGTTCCCTTGGCAAGTTCTTTAAGAACCATGGGTGACTCTTTATCTCTTTTAGTGAAATTCTCTGTCGTATCAAGTTCAAAACATCATAATGAAATCGAACTAAACGTAGGATTAGAGGATATATGAACTCGAAAAAGATATCACTTTGGAAGATCTAGAATTTTATCCTCGTGTTAGAACCTATTAAGGATGGTCTAAGGTAGAGAAATTGTATGGGGTGTCGACGTCTGAGGACAAAAGTGAAGCATGTTTTGTTCTCACAGACAATAAACTAGCTGCTAGAAACCCTTTTCAGCTCGTTTCCCGAGACTTCGAGCTGAGAATAATCACTCTATGAGCTAGGAAATAGGACAAACTTCAGATATTTCAAGCAGTTTCACCAAATTTAGAGACACAAAGATGGGTCTTGTGTTTTGGCATCAAATTTCAATGAGAATGGCATGTTATACAGTTCATTAAGACCGATCGAGCTCGCTCCTACGCTACTATTGTACCATTTCACAAGATTCAGAATGTCAAACAAAACTAATGATATGAAGTGAAGGCGATAATTTTATATAGAACTCGAAAATAAGGTAATGATAAGAATATATAATTTTGTGACAGAAAAATACCCTTGATGGATTCGGGACAAAGATGCGAGACAGTAGGTGTCGACAATCTTGAGATATGTGAACGTAGTCGGGTATCTTGTACTGTACAGCCATTATTCGCTGCAGGATAACGGAAAAAAAAATGAAAAAGATGATCACTTTACTAACATTACCATGCAGCAGGGCGAGAGATGAACCTGAATGGTTTTCCTGAAGTTTCTAGGATCATCCTGATCTTCAAAAGGGTAAGCACCAACCAACATAACATAGAGAGTCACTCCACATGACCATACATCTGCCAACTACACACGACGAAACAGAAGATCGAGTCATTTCAGTGTTTGAACAAACAGAATCCGTTTCCAAATCGTTCTAATGATACCGATAACCATACTATCTTGATGCACAATGAGAGCCATGATTTACAATCAAATCTTTGTGCTCAAACTAATGAAAAACAGAAATCTAGGACATAAAACTCGATTATCCCCAAAAAGGAAGGTGTTTCTTGATATAAACGACCGTGAAAACGTGAACGTATCTTGAAAGGTCAAGGAAATTGGAAAAATATGGACATATGTACCTTTCCATCATACTCTCGTCGAGAAAGAACCTCTGGTGCTATGTATGCCGGAGTACCAACAGTTGATTTCGGTCTTGAATGCAACAGCGATGACTACAGAAGAAACGAACAATACGACAGCATAAATACAGAGAAAAAATGAATCAAAGAGCATGTTAACGAGAAATGATCGAATAAATTTCTCATCTTCAAAGACCTTGGAGTAGCCGAAATCACAGATCTTCAAGCGTGGGGCGGGGCTGCCATCTAAAAGGGTATTCTCTAGCTTTAAATCTCTATGACATATTTGCTGCAATGCATCGTGTCAAATAAGATATGGTATAGAATTTTAAAACAAGAAACCATATGAGGCTTAGTTTGCTTTTAATTCTACCATTGAATGGCAATAATTGACTCCAGAAATCAGCTGCTGGAAGAAATATCTTGCCTGTAAAAATAAGATAAGAGAATTACATGACTTCACAAAGCTAGAAATTCTTCTATTATACTCGTAGTCCACCCCACTGGTTCCTAGGAAGGCTCTGCTCACCCCAAAGGTCAATTTCGAGGGATATCAAAGATTTTAAGCCGTGAAGTTTTCGAGCCTTCGGCTTGAATCTACAAATTGGAGGGTATCTCCAAACATCCAACCCATTTTACCTATAACAGCCCAAGCTCACCGGTAGCAGATATTATCTTCTTTGAACTTTCTCTTTCGGGCTTCCCCTCAAGGTTTTTAAAACGCGTCTGCTAGGGAGAGGTTTTCCCACCCTTATAAGGAATGTTTCGTTCCCCTCTCTAACCAATGTGGTGCCTCAAAATCCACCCCCTTTGGGGACCTAGCATCCTCGCTAGCACACCCCTCAGTGTCTGGCTCTAATACCATTTGTAACAGCCCAAGCCCTCCACTAGCAGATATTGTCCTCTTTGGACTCTCCCTTTCGGGCTTCCCCTCAAGGTTTTTAAAACGCGTATACTAGGGAGAGACTTCCATACCCTTATAAGGAATGCTTTGTTCCCCTCTCTAACCAATGTGGTGCCTCAAAATCCACCCCCTTTGGGGGCCTAGCATCCTCACTGGCACACCGCCTAGTGTCTCACTATGATACCATTTTTAACAGCTCAAGCCTACCACTAGCAGATATTGTCCTCTTTGGACTTTCCCAATCGAGCTTCCCCTCAAGGTTTTTAAAACGCGTCTGCTAAGGAGAGGTTTTCACACCCTTATAAGGAATGCTTCTTTACCCTCTCCATCCGATGTGGGTCTCACAATCCACCCCCTTGAGGGCCCAACATCCTCACTGGCACACCGCCTAGTGTCTAGCTCTAATTCCATTTGCAATAGCCCAACCCCATCGCTAGCAGATATCGTCCTCTTTAGACTTTCCCTTTCAGACTTCCCTCAAGGCTTTAAAACGCGTTAGCTAGGAAGAGGTTTCCACACCCTTACAAAGAATGTTTCGTTCTCCTCCCCAACCAATGAGAGATCTCACATTACCACAAGGAAAACCCCTCAGTAATAAAGCTAGTAATCCCTAGTGTATGATAGAGAGAGAGTAGATAATAGACCTCATCTTCACTAAAACGTCCAGCATTGCAAATCCTTTCAAAAAGCTCTCCTCCAGCAGCATATTCCATCACTATAGCCAAATGCGTTGGCGTCAAAACAACCTGCAAATCATAAACCAACTTCAAATCTATTTCTTAATCCAAAACTTGATGCATTTAATAGCAACAGCTTCATCAACACTTCACCAATTGCATGATATTAGATTACAGAAACCTTAAAAAACGTAAGAACTTGCCTCCTTGAAACGAATGATATTGGGATGCCGAAGCGATCGATGGTTAATAATCTCTCTAGCCACATTCTCATCTATCTGTCAATACAACAAAGCATCAAAACCCCCAATTAAGCCATCCATATGATAAACAAGGCTAATCTCAAAGCAACAACGAATGAATTGAATCAAGAACAGAATGAACCTTATGACCACGTTCTATGTACTTCATGGCGACAAGCTCTTTGGTCTCCTTGTGCCTCAAAAGCCTAGCAACCCCAAAATTCCCGGCACCCAAATCCTTAACAACTTCATATTTATCCATTTCTACGCAGAATCAAACAGCGTCCACAAACCCACAAGAAGAAAACAGAACAAAAATCAATAGCAATATAAAGAAAGGGTTTCTAAGCTCATTCGATTCAAAATACCAAATGGGGTTTCGCGATCAGATCTGAAATATACGAAAAAGGGTGTAATACTTATAGAAACTTAAAGAAGTGGAAAGAAAGCACGTGGAATTGGGCTTACAAACACGAAGAAAGCGATTGAATAGAGGGTATGGGAATCCACAAGCACCAGCTAGAACCCAATCACTGCCTCTTCAATTGAAATCCCACCTCGTTTTTCCTTTTGATACTCACTTTTTTGGGGTTCTTTAATATGGGAAGTGTGTTCGGATCTGTAAAAACGCCGTTCGGTGAGGAGAGAAGATGTGGGGGTACCCTTTGAATTTTGGGGTTTTTTTTTGTTTTCTTTTTGAGGGTTCACACTTGTTCTAATTCTAATATCCCCTTCCTCATCACCACCGTTTCATTCCTTGACCTGTGACGGCAGTGCGAGAGAGCTCTTTTTTCTAAAGAAGTTTGCAAAAAGGCAGCCGTGGAATATGATAGCAAGTGGGTGATTCATTGCTTGATTGATTTCATTTCAAGCTAACTTTTTTGGATTATCAATTAAATCCTTTGGGTCTCTCTTGGTTGAAAGTCAACAAAGTCATCCTGGCTTGGCTAGGCTTGGCTTGTAGTAGATGAATTTTAAAGGATAAGCTTCACTTTAAATTTAGTTTAGTTATTTATTATGAAGACCTAATGGAAGATATTTGGAAAGGGAAACTTTACTTTACGATGGTTTTTTTTTAATAATAAGAAATATGTAATGTTATGGGTGAGATTCTTTGAACATTAATAATTAATAATTATCGAAGTGGGTTCGAACGATTCAATTAGGTGGGTCCTAATTTATGAAATGAGACAAGAAGCACTTGATTTAGAAGACGACAACCCAACCAATGTGACTAGGTGGATTGTAGGCTAATTATGTAAACCCGAAACCTGCCTAGTAAACCTAGTTTGATACGGTGAGACCCCATGAGCTAATCTAGAGGTTGGAGGATCAATACCATACCAAATAGGTCTCACCCACTTAGGTGAGATTCAAACGATCACTTGACCAAATTATAATTCACCTAGACTCGTTTTGTATTTGAATTGCCTCAATCAAGTACAAGTACAAGGCTCGAAATCACATTAGGTCAAATAAAGCAACACAAAGTGTGTTTAGTTCATAACTGTAACACAAAATTGGGATTCATAAAAGGCGTAATGTAGTTTTATAAGGCTATTCGACCCTACCTTATTTTTAATTTAAATTTTTTAATATATAATATTAAATATACCAAGAAATTAAAGGGGATGGAGTAGGACTTGGATCACATTTTGGATCCATTCTATACTTTAAAATTTTCAGAACTAAATTAAAATAAAATGGAAAAGTATTTATAAGATTTAAAAAGTGGAGGAATATGGGAGATGAATTATGAGAGCAATAGACAGTTGGTGCCATAATTCAAAAATGATAAGCTCGAAATTCACACTTTCTTTCAAACAGGCAACGTGGTGGCCATGCCATCACCATTTGAATGTGGCATGGAAACGCTCTCTATTCGTGTCTTTCCTAAATCTCCCTCGACGGACACAAAAATAAGGTTACAACTCAATGCAACTTAACCTTAATTTACTTTTAAAACTATTATTAAAAATATTTAACGTTTGTAATCGATATCAATGAGGTGACTTGTAAATATCCAATCGAAAACACTCTGGATTGGTCCAAAAGATCTCTTCAATCCAATCGAATACCATCAGTGTACATACACACTTATTTCGATCCGTATCTGTAGATGTTATTTGCAGTTAGGTCGGTTATAGAGAGAAGAAAAATGGAAAAATAGGACAACAAAAAGTGGATAAAATAAGGGAGATATTGTGAAAGTTAGCGTTGAAAAAGAAACATTGAGGAAAAATGAATAAATATTTGAAAAAATAGTGATAATGACCGTATGTATATTCATCGATATATGTCCAACTTGTGTCCAAATAGATTTGAATACAACATTCCAATTTTATCCTAAATTTGGAATAAACCCAAATTTTGGTTTGACGGCCCATTTTAAACATTAGGGCCCAAAATTTTGATTTGCTTATCAGCCCATTAAAAGCTTTCCCCTAAAAAATAATATCAGGTTCACATATTTTCAAAAATAAATTACAAAGTTAGTACAATTTAATTTAATCTATTTAAGAGATAGGACTCCTTCCTTGTGATTTGACAAAACCTCATAAAGAGTTCATATAAATTAAAACCGTATATAACAAAGGGAGGATAGTAATAATAATAATAATAAGGAGAAGAAGAATGTAGGAATGGAAAGGATTATCAAAGAGATTTGGTCTTGAAGCGGTACAGGAGTTTCTTCTTCTTGGAGGTGGGATTGTGTAGGGACAGGACCAGCTTACCAGCCTCAGAAGTCTTAAAGGTATTTGAAAGAACAGGATCAGACGCTGCTACTACTCTTCTAGGCTTCTCGATTATGACTGTGTACCCTCCGCCTCCTCCTCCCTCTTGGCTCGGCACGAACTCTGTGCCGTACCTCACTTCCCATCCCACCACTCTAACCTCCCACGTAACCACGCATCCCTAGTAAACACACACACACACACACACATCCAAAATTAATTCAAGTATCCAATGTGATGTGGAACACAGAATACGAGATATGATGCTATACTCTTCTGTTTTCTTACAACCAAACCTGAAGAAAAGGGGAAAAACAAAAAACAAAACACAACAGGGAATTTCCAACACCCCATTAAAATAAAGACTCTGAGCCCTCACTCCTCATGCCCCATTTCGTCTGCCATTTCCAGAGAATCCAATGAACAAATGCACATCTTTTAACACAAATATCCCTTTCTTTCTTTCTTTTTTTTTTTTCTTTTTTGATCCAAAACAAATTTATTGTTTACCCTACCTACAATTTTTCCCATTTAATTACTCATCCGAACAAAAAAAAAAAAAAAAAACCTTTAATCCTCACTCTTTCTTGGAATTTAAGGAAAGGAGAAAAGAAAAGACCAACCTGAGTGACTGGGTATTCCACAGTGTGTTTGGCGGAGGGTTTCATCGTAATTTCAGTCACGCTATCACATGTCTCGAACTCTCCATCTTTGCTCATTCCTCCATACTTCACTGGCAGCTCTTGCGCTGTTACGTATCTGTGTGTGTATTATCAACTCAGTATTTTATCCAAATGTTCTTGTAAAATTTAAATTTTGTATTCTCTTCTCTTCCCCAAGAGACTTCCAAACAAAAGAATTCAGAGTTACACCCATTTCGAATCTTCCCACGTTCCCCAATTACAATAAAATATACATATTTTGCATAGAAAAACTTAAAACTCATTTTTCATATACATCGAACCAGAGAATTTAAGAACATTGTCCCTAAATTTAAGGTCAGTAATCGTTTTTACAATTTACAGAAACAAAAAGCTGTAATCAATCCAAATAAGAAGGTACCTGAGAAGGGTCTCTGCAGATTTAGAAGGTCCAGCCAACACAAACTTGCTCTTGCTTCTTTGTGTCATAAATGGACTAATCATTCTATTCACAGCCAAATACCACCAAGGAACATTGATAAACACCTACCCAAATTCAAACCAAAACCAGAATAAAAATCATGAACTATAATCACATCATCATAATCATAACAACATTTGTAGTTGGATTTAGGAAAATTGATTAAAACAAAACCTACCCAGATTCAAAACCAAATCCAAAATCAGAATAGAAAATCATCAACTAATCACATGATAATAATCATAACAATAATTATAGTTGGATTAAGAACCTGTCTGGCAACGAATTCTGGGTAGTTATCTTGGAAGATCTGAACGGCGTCTTTGGTTGCTTGTCTAAGCTCCCATTTTCCCAGCCCTGGTGAGTTCTTGAGATCGTTAACATGAACAATCGTGCAGACTCCACCAGGAGTGAAATCCAGTTTCCGAATGCTTTTTTCCAGAAACTGAATTCTCCACCGGAGAAATTTCTGCCGTTTCTCCTCATCGGAAAATGTCTTCTGATAAAGCTCTCTGTTCTGGAACTCACCGTACACATTGTAACAAACTGGATGTCCTTCTTTGTCTGATCCATGCATAAACGCTACTTTCTCCAAATCGGTTCCTAAATCTTCTTCTAACAGTTCATCGATTTTGAAATCCTTTCTCCATTGGATTGTGTTCTTGATCATCGCGAACGATTCTCTCACTTTGAAATCCCTTGCTCTGAGGAATTTCAGCAATACGACGTCGCTTCTTTCGTCCGCCAGTAGCGGTATCCCCCAAATTGAAACCTCCTCCGGCGCCGCCGAAGTTGGCTCAGAGTTGGCTGCGTTTTTGTCTACGCCTTCCTCCGATGGTGCTGTGGCGGAAACGGCGACGGCAACGACAGTCTCTTCAATTGCCTCGACTGTCTTTGCTCCGTCGTCGTCCACGGCGGTTTCAGTTTTCACTGCGACCAGCACTTTCTCAGCCGCAGGAGGCGTCGTTTCATTTGATTTCTCGGTATTTTCTACTCCCTTATCTTCATTCGTTTCGGAAACTTTAGCTTCGGACTTCAGTGGCTCTTCTTTATTGGAGAGCTTCAGAGCATCATCAATCGGTTCCTCCGTCTTCTCCACCACGGCCTCCGATACAGTATCTTCAACTTTGGCCGGCAATGACGGTGGAGGAGAAGTGAACTCGAACTTGTTAAGCGCTTCCTGAATAAGCTGCTTAAACTCCTCCAAAGCCTTCTTCTCGGAATCCGAAAGATCGGCAACTTTAGTGCTCTCTTCCTTAAAAAAATCAACATCGGCTGTGAGTTTCACACCATCGCCGGACTTCAAAACTTCAGCCTCCGTGGCAGTAGCAACGTCGCCTTGAGGCAGAGTAGCAGCATTGAATGGCTCTTTTTCCGCCGGTTCCGGTAGCAGTGGGAGGTCCTTCCAGTCAGCCTTCTCAGCAAGAGGGACATCGGTGAGAAGAAGTTCTTGGTCAGCCATGGTGGTGGGGAAAGGGAAAGGGGAAGAAATGGAGAAAGTAGAAAAAGGGTTTTAGGGTTGATAGAGAAATGGATATGGCGGTGGTGATGGCGGAGATCGTGGGATTCAGAGAGGGAATTTTAAAGAGTGGGTTAGGAGCTGCGGCGATATGTAACATTCATCATTTGAAACGCAAAAAGAAAAGAATTATATAAAATATAATATAAAGGTACATTAAAGGAAAGTTAATAAATTTTTATTATTATTTATCTAATTAAAGATTATTTTTATTTGTTTAACTACAAAAATTTAGTTATGTATAAGTTAATAACAATTATACATTTTTAATTGTAGGAGAAATAATTAAAAAAAATTATGAGACAATCAAATTGGTGTTATTAATTATTAAATTATTATAGAAGCGAACCAAAAAAAAACATTATTTTATATAATTTAAATATATAAATTTGTATTTGTAAATGGGAGGACGGTAAGGGCGGGGCCCAGTAGCGAGGGAATTCTTTTTTAGTTTTTTTTTTTATTTTTTTAATTTAAAATCAATGAGATGTTTCGTAGGCTGCCATATGGAAGAGACCACAAGCTTTAGGCATAATGATGCGGTGCCGTTTTACAGAAATCTGCCCTTCTCCTTTTTCCTTTTATTTATTTAATTATTTTATTTATTTATGTATCTGTTTGTTTTGGCGTGGGCCGAAAATGATGATGGCCCAACATCAAAATTCATGGACAACTGTATTATATTAAATAATAATAATGAAGACATCATACAAGGAGTTTGTAGAAGATTTTAATATTAAATATTTTATTAAAAAATTTAATATTTCAGAAGGTGATCCTATGCCACTCATTTTAATTTTAGTGAGTTATGTGACCCTAAATTGATATAATCATCCGAAGAATCGAAAATTAGATCAAATAAATAAATAGAAAGTTGGGTCATAACGCCTGGCGCCAGGTTGATTTTGTGCCAACGAACAAACAACATTGTGGAATTTTCCCCATTTGGTTTGTAGGGTCGTTAACACAGCGGCGCAACAAATCGATAACAATGGCAGCAACGGAAAAACAGACAAACCTTTGGAGGTGAGAAACTCATAAATAACCCATTCTGCTTTTTGAATTTGCAACGATCCAATCTTGTTCTTCCCCAAATCTCTCAGTTCTTCATTTACCCCGACACAATCAATCATCATCCCTCTCACTAAAATTCCATTGCGGTTTGAATTCGTCTTCCTCTGTTCGTTCGCTCGACAGGGTTGTGGCCGACTCGCCGGAGACGGAATCTTTCGTTTTCGGCTGTTGCGACGCTCAACAATGCAGTGGCCACAACCTGTCGAGTATTCTACACTAGGTAGGTTCGATGATCACATGTTGGTATGTTACAATAGCAATATAACCCACGAAGGTTCTCTATGGCGGGCCGAGAATCCTGTCGCTACAACTCTCCCTGTATTTGCTCTCCAACTTTGCCTTATTATTTTCTTCTCTCGTGCCCTCATTTTCCTCTTGAGACCCCTGCGCCAACCGCCCATTGTAGCTGAGATTCTTGTAAGTTTCGTTTGATGTTCATGTTTTGGTTATGCCCACTACGTGTTTGATGAAATTCCTGTGAGAAAAGTTGACTTTTGTTTGTTTGTTTGTTTGTTTGTTTGTTTCTGGTGGTGAAGGCTGGGGTGTTGCTGGGGCCGTCCCTACTGGGGCTGACCGATTTTTTTGTGAAATACATATTTTCTTTGAAGAGTTTGTTGCCATTGGAAACTGTAGCGAATTTGAGCTTGGTTTATTACATATTTCTGGTTGGTTTGGAGCTGGACATGGCCCCAATTGTGCGTGCTGGAGGGAAGTCCATTGGCATTGCTGTGCTTGGTCTTCTTCTTCCAATTCCTATTGGAATTGGCCTGCATCACTTGATCAACAGCAACCAGAAAAAACCAAAGATGGGAAATGCCACCGCCCATGGGCCTTTGTTTTGGGGCATTTCCTTAGCCACCACCAACTTCCCAGACCTGTCGCGGATCCTCTCCGACGTTAAGCTTCTGCATTCCGAGATCGGTAGGACTGCTTTATCTGCCGCTATTATCACAGACCTCTGCTCTTGGGTGCTTCTTGTGATCACCATGTCAATAAGTAATGTAGGCAAATACTACGCAGTTTCTTCCACGTTTGTTTTCGTCTGTATGTGCCTTTTCCTCTTCCGCCCTGCACTCAAGTGGCTCGTTCGCGTTAGCAGCAAGGATGGGAACTACAATGAGTTCCATATCTGCTTTGTCATGACGGGCGTCGTCGCGTGCGGGTTGATTACCGACGCATGTGGCTCGCATTCAATCGTGGGGGCATTCATGTGGGGAGTTATCATGCCCAAGGGTGAGCTGAAGGACTTGATCATGGGGAAGGTGGAAGATTTGGTTAAATCAATTCTGATGCCTACGTTTTTCTTGGTGACTGGCCTCCGAGTGGATTTTAGTAGCATTTGTAAAGACTCGGATTGGGTGTTGGTGATGTTGATCGTGTTCTTGGCTACCTCGGCCAAAATTGTGAGCACTTTCCTTGTGGCTATCTTTTGCAACATGCCACCGCGAGAAGGCTTGACTCTTGGCTCACTCATGAATACCAAAGGCTTGCTTGCCTTGATAATCATCAGCGCCGGACGAGATATGCAGGTAATCAAACGATAAGCTTTGTAAACGAATAATGAATCTAAATTGACTGAAGTTTTCTGTGGTTTGCTAGGCTTTGGGTGCTCTCACTTTCACAGTGATGATCATATCTTTCTGGGTAATGACGGCTCTGATTGGACCAACCTTGGCTTTTACCTACAAATCAGTCAAGACATCGAGGAAAAATAGGTACAGAACCATTCAAAGCATCAAACCAGAGGCAGAGTTCCGAGTGGTTGCTTGTGTGCACTCCACCCGCAATGTGTATGGCATCATCCATCTCCTTGGAGCTTCAAACCCCACCAAGCAATCGCCCCTCTTAGTGTTCGCTATTCACCTGGTCGAGCTTGCCGGTCGTGCCACAGCAATGTTGATCGTCCATGGCCAATGCAAAGCCAGCTCTGCCAAAGCCAAGGTCCAGACCGACCACATTATCAATGCGTTCGATAAGTTTGAGAACATGAGCAATGGTGTCACTGTCCATTCCCTCACGGCGGTGTCGCCATATGCCACAATGCACGACGACATCTGTGGCATTGCGGCGGAGAAGCGTGTTCACTTGATCATACTCCCATTTCACAAGCAGCCCACCCTGGATGGCGGATTGGAAGATGGGAACCCCTCAATTGGGCTTGTCAACAACAATGTGATGATGAATGCCCCTTGCTCAGTCGCTGTCCTTGTTGATCGTGGCCTCTCCGCCACCAGCCTCACCGACTCCAGTCGTTCCAACCGCCTGCAACAAAGCTTTGCCCTGTTCTTCATTGGTGGCCCCGACGACAGAGAAGCTCTGGCTTACGCATGGCGAATGTCGGAGCATCCAGGCATCCTGGTAACCGTCGTAAGATTCCTCCCTGGAGACGAAGTCAAAGAAATGAGCATAACAGACTTCCCTGGAGAAGAAAACGTCGAGATTCTTACAGCCATAGCAGGAGCAGAGAAGGAGAAGGTGATTGACAACGATTATATACAAAACTTCCTGCTGCAAATCTCAAGCAACCCATCAATCGGATACGCAGAAGTGGCGGTGAACAACGGGGATGAAACGCTCAAGGCAATCAGCACACTGGAAAACGAGTTCAACCTGTACATTGTTGGAAGGGGCAGAGGGATGGTGTCTCCACTAGTGTCGGGGCTGTCGGAGTGGAGCGACTCACCAGAGCTGGGGGTGCTGGGGGATGCGCTGGTGACGTCGAGCTTTGCGACAAATGTGTCACTGCTGGTTGTGCAACAGGGGTGTATGGATGCGGAGGAGAGGGGCGAGAAGTTTAACGATGCGTTCATGGCGGAGCAGTATGGCGGGCAGGGGGCATGGCAGTCGCCAATGATGAATAATAATGGGGATGGAGAGTTTGGTCTGTTTGTGAACCAGAAGGAGAATCAAGTGAATGAGGAGGAAGACGAGGAGAAGGGGAAGGGGAAGGAAGGCCATTATCAACCAAATGGAGCCATGGTTTACCCGACTAAATTGTGAAGCAAATTGTTGGGGTCTTAGCTTAACTTCACTTATCAAACCATACTACTCTTCTTGTTCCTTCTCTTCTTAATTTTGTTTAGTCAATTATTCTTTGGTTAAATGAATGAAGTTCTAAATGTTTTAGTTATCCTATTTTAATTATCTTGAAACATGAAAATCAAGCTTTTGTCGAGTTGGATTCGAGCTTTTCTAAATTCATTAGACTACGAGTGCGAGAGATGCACGTTTCGAGGTGTCCTCAGATCGGCTTGATGCGAGATGGGTTTGGACTTTTGCCCAATTTGCCTTTTCATTTGTGCCCAATCTCACTCATTAGAAAACCTTTGTTCGGCCTCAGTTATTTTCTATCTTTTTGGTTTTGATGTGAAGTTGACGGCGATATGTTTGTTCCTCAATAAAAATAGTGAGGTCAGCGTCGAACTAGCTTCTGACCTATGCTTCCCTTTAGATATGAGGTCACCTACGCCTCATTCGAAGTAGGGACGATTGTGAAAAAATAGAAGGTTTGTTCTTAAGTCTCTTGTGGGTGGTCGTACTCGAACTCTCCCTCATCCAAGGTAGCTTCATCACTGGAAGGATGATTGTGGTATCCGGGTCCATCTTTTCCATCATCTCGCTCGTCGCATTTTTTTTGTTGAGTTGTTTATGCTTTTTGTTATTATTTTCATTTTTCTTTACGAGTTTGTGGTTGAAAATATTAATCTCGATAATCAACTCACATTTTTTGGCCATTCCGGACGGATACCGCAGGTAAAATGGACACCTCTAGTTTGACCTTCGGCACGCCGAAAAAGGCCGATGATGGAGGAAAATTTAACAACGGGCCTGGCCCAAATAGAGAGATGCTAATTCTGTATAATTTGAGGGTTTTATTTTATTCTATTCCATGTGTTTGTTCTTTAATTTTGAACCACACTTTGTTTCTTACCTTTTGCTGTTAAAATAGATGGAATCTTAGTACACAAACGCTTTAACCTATAATTATTATAAACTCACAAACAAATCTCTAAATTCTCCAATTTGATCCGCACCCAAAACTTATTTAACCCAAATAAAAATAAATTAACATATATCTAACGAAACAACGCGTGCTCGTGTGTTGAGGGATGCGAGCCATTGGTGTGCTCAAGCTTAGACATGCACACATCGTTGTGGAATTCATCTGTACCGTAGAGCAACGTGCATATATTCTCACTATGGTCCTAGCAAGCTCGGGGTGAAGAATTTCGAGTCATTAAACTTGACTTGTTCAACACCAAACATTAAACATCGTGTTGGAATTATGACATGCGTCGGTGACGTGATGCAACGTTAACAAACCATTAGTAATGATATTAAATGGATTGATTTGATCACATGGCCTTCAACAATTATATATAACATGTGATTTTGATTAAAAAAAAATGTATTCATGAACCTACAAGTAATTAGAATATTGAAAACAAATCTCTTGTGATTTCAGTCCATTTGGTTTGGGGAGGTCTTTTGGGTGACCCATTAGGGTTTCCAAAGGACACTTGAAATCACCCTTATCCTTTTAGGTTATGTATAATATATAAAATAGTGTCCTTGTTGTTCGATCACGATGTTGTGTACGAGGACTATTAACGGGTCCCCAACTATTTTTTAGCAGTGAATTTGTCTAGTTGGCAAGTGCGAGGTCGCTCCCCTCGTACTTGTGATTATTGTATTGCATGGAAACTACTAGAGATGCTTACTAATCAGTATAAGTGAATTATCTAGACTGACAGGGTCCGTATACCTACACCGAAGTTGGTAGCCATGGGTCATGCCTTACGTGATATGAACTCACATGGTTCGTCACTCTTTACATGTATATGTTGTGATTCTATTAGAATCGTGTAATAGCCCAAACCCACTGTTAGCAAATATTGCCCACTTCAGTCGCACGGTTCTAAAACGTGTCTGTTAGAGAGAGGTTTCCACACCCTTGTAAGGAATACTTCATTCCCCTCTCTAACCAAGGTGGGGATCTCACAATCTACCCCCTTGGGAGGATGCTGACTCATCGCTCGGTGTCTGACTCTAATACCATTTGTAAAAATCCAAGCCCACTGCTAGTAGACATTGTCTGCTTTAACCCGTTATGTATCACCATCAGTCTCACGATTTTGAAACGCGTCTGCTAGGGAGAGGTTTCCACACCCTTGTAAAGAATGATTCATTTCCCTCTTCAACCAATGTGAAACCTCACCGTTCGTATCCTACATAATGAAAGCACACATATGGAGTAACTTTACGTGGGTACCAAATTTTACTAGAGTCGTGTCTTGACGATATAACATTCGGGACAAAGATAGTGACTAAGGTCACTCTTAAATTACCAATAATTACAATTTACAATGAAAGATTGCCTCCAATCCCAAGAATTCAACCACTTTTTTTTTTTTTAACTTTAACCTTATCTTATCATTACAACCTTTCCTTTTCTAATTTGAGGGCTTCCCGAACGTTAGTTTTACTCCTGTAAAAAATGTTTCGTTCTCCTTCTCAGCCGATGTGAGATCTCATAATCCACCTTTTTCAGGGCTCAACGTTTTCGTTGGCACTCGTTTCTCTCTCCAATCGACGTAGTATCTCATAATTCACCCTCCTTCAAGGCCCAGCGTCCTCGCTGGCACTCGTTCCTCTCTCCAAATAATATAGAATCTCACAATCCACTCTCTTTTGGGGCTCAGAATCCTCGTTGACACATAGCTCAGTGACCGATTTTGATACCATTTGTAGCAACCCAAGCCCACTATGGTAGAGATTGTCTGCTTTGACCTGTTATATATCGTTGTCAGCCTCACAGTTTTAAAACGCGTCTGTTAGGGAAAGAATGTTTCGTTCTCCTCCCCAACCGATGTGGGATCTCACACGATAGGACTCATTTGTTCAATTTATTTATGAAGTAGCGTATTTCAAAAGAGGGGCGAAAGAAATATTGTAATGTTTTTGACTGAATAAATAATAAATAAGAGGGTGAAGGTTTATATTTATAGTTAAATAAATGCAATTTAATAAACCTAATTAATTAATTTATTAATTTTTTGAGTTCAAATAGTTATAAAATAATTAGTTAAACAAAACTTGCCCTTTTTCTATAATTAAAGAAATAACGGTATTCAAAATTCACACTTTGGTTTACAATAATTAAGACCAAAAAAAGTCTACCTTTTTTTATTAATTTTATTTTTTTTATTTTTCAGATAATTGTACTTTTCAAACTTTAAACAATATACCAAAAAAAATTAAAATGTTTATTTTATTTTTTGTAACGGAAAGGACTAAAATAGAAAATACATAGATATATAGGGACTAAAATAAAATATACCGTATAAATATTATTTTCACATTTTTTATTATCCCTTGTTTATATATATTTTTTTAAATTAAAAAATTAAAAAATTAAAAATTAAAAATTAGGTTTTATTTTTGAAATTTAATTAAGAATTCAAATATTTTATTATTAGAATAAATACCAAAAATTAAGAACCAATATTAGAATATATATATATATATATGTTAACATATATAGAGACTAAAATAAAATATACCATATAAATATTGTTTTTACATATTTTATTATTGGCTATTTATATATGTTTTTAAGAATCAAACAAAATTTTAAAAATTGAAAATTAGGTTTTATTGTTGAAATTTAACTAAAAATTCAAATATTTTATTAAAGAAGATTAAATTCGAGAAAATACCAAAAAAAAATAATAAATAAAAAATCAATATTAGAATATATATATATTTATTTATTTATTTATTTATATTTTTTTAAAAATATATGGAAACTAAACTAAAATATACTATATAAATATTATTTTCACATATTTATATTTGTTTTTAAAAATCAAACAAAATTTTTAAAATTAAAAATTAGGTTTTATTTTTAAAATTTAACTAAAAATTCAAATATTTTATTAAAGAAGATGAAATTCGAGAAAATACCAAAAATTAAGAACCAACATTAAAATAGATAAATATATATATATTTAAAAAAAAAGGTAAATATTAGAAAGGCCTAATAATGGGTGTAGCTGTGCGGGTGCAACCAATTATAAGGTTGATTAAGGGAAGGAAGAGGGTTGAATTAATTATTGTATATTATATAGTTTCCATAAGATATGATTTGGCATTCAGATCTTTTGGGAATATTTACCAATTATTTATATAACATTTCATCAACTTGTCCCTTTTATTAATACTTTTATTATTATTATTTTATTCATTTTCAGATTTGGATAATAATGGAATAATCATTCACAACCCTAAACTTAGTTGTCACTACATTTATAAACTTTGTTTAATTAGATGCATTTAATTTGCCCTCTACTTTTAAACACCTCATTTTAAGCCATGTTATGATAGCTACCGATATACAACCGCTGAATATATGAGGAACCACGAGAATTCTCGGTGACTAAACTCTTTCTCATTTTTATATTACAATGTCAACACGAGCGTAATTCTGTCTGTCAACTCCTTTTTTTTTTTTAGTATAACAAATGGGTATGAGATGTTTGAAGCTCCGAGATCAAAATAATAGCCCATCATGTACTGTCATCAGTCTCACGGTTTTAAAACACATCTATTATGGAGAGGGTCTAGCTCTGCTTGTAAATAATAGCCCACCGCTTGTAAATATTGTCTGCTTTGGTCCAATCTACTATACAAAGAGTCTAGCCCTACTTTTAACATTTGTAGATATTGTCCGTTTTAGCTCGTTATGTATTGTTGTCAATCTCACGATTTTAAAACGCATCTGTTAGAGAGAGGTTTCCACACTCTTGTAAAGAATATTTCGTTCCACCCCAAATTTTGAATCCGAGACATGAGACGTTACATAATAATATTTATAATAAATAATTAATTTTTGTTTATTGATGGAGTTGGTTCAACGAGCTAATTAGGTAGGGATTTACATTTATGAATAGATTTAATTAAAAATTAATATAAATGTCAACAACTAGCATCTTATCCTTTCAATAGGTGCGAAAATATTAGTTTTTGACCCATAAATTTTTAAAAAAATTATGATTTGACTTTATATTTATTTTGTTATTATACGACTTTTAGTTTCACAAAAATTAGGGTTAACCTGCCCAAAATATATTATAGACGGATATGACTAGTAGTCAATTCTTCCTACCCTAAGTTATATATGCTATTTCAGCCGTTGTTTTCAAATGTAATTCTTCGCTCACGTCTTTTAAAACATTTCTCGCAAATGTGACTCAAGGCTCGAGCGTACGCTGACATTGTCCGCGAAATCCAAATTTCTTACGGTCGACTTGTTCGCTAGGTTAGAACAAGTGTCGCACAACCGCTTGCTAGTTGCTGCATGAGTGCGGCTGTAACACTTGACACCTAATTGATTAAAATATTCAATTTTTTTTAAAGTGTTGTGATAGGCACGATATTCAATACGTACATGGATTAGATAGCTTAATTATACTATTAATTAAATCCATTATTAATTGAACTTCAGGAAACATACAAGGCGCGACCTCCTAATTCGTTCAACTTTGAATCTTACTCGCATCATCTTAATCATGGGGGGAGAAGAGTTCTTATCCTATACGGCACGAACTCAATAAATCATGTCATACATGCAGGGTGTAACCGCAACATATAGTCCGGTATCGTATAGGGCACGACCCCAGTAGATCATCTCATATACATGCAAAGAATGACCTTATATGTGAGTTCATATCGATCACGATGAAAAAAGGGGTAGAGAGAGAGAAAAGGGGACCATGTAGGAAAGAGAAAGCCCTAAGACAAGGAAAAAATTGGGACCATATTATGTTTGCTAAAAAGCCAAAGCCAATGGGTGCTATGCTGTCTGTGGCAGACCCCATGTGGTTGGGTCTTACATGGCCTATTCTCTCCACTGAAACTTCTCAAATGGTCGTTTTTTCGTTAAATTTCTAAAAGCATATGGAAATTTAACATTCAGCTAGCGACAACAACTGAGCCCATTTCGGCTCAGGTGCACCACCCACGGTGCGAGCCACCCGAACCATGGTATGAATGTAAGTAAATGTGTATGAATGGAATATTGATGAGTAGGGAAGACAATGGTAGGGACAAAGGTGATGATGAAAGAATGAAAGTAGAACATGTGCAAAGGTTCCCTAAGAGGTGGACAAAGCCTATTACAATCTTACAATTGTAGGGTTGTGATCTTGGGATCTTCTCCAACATTTCCAACTATTTTTCTATTATCAATTTCAAAATTTGTACCCAAATTATCCTTCTGCTGCTCGATACACGTTTTGTTTTTCTATTTCGAACCGTATGTGTTTTTATTTCTCGTGAGTTGAATAGGAGAGTCACAATTGGTAAATTTATTAGAGACGAAGACGATTTATTAAATATTGTGGATGAATGGTTATGAAGGGACGATTTTGTTTTTGTAAGTTGGTCTGGTCTATTGCTCTTTTCTTGTGCCTATTGTAAGAGCTTAACCTCACTCCTAGCTGATATTGTCTTTTTTGGGTTTTTCCTTTTAGGTTTCCCCGGAAGGTTTTAAAATGCTTACTAGGGAGAGACTTCCACACCCTTATAAAAAGGTTTTGTTCCACTTTCCAATGTATATGAGATCTCACAATCCACCCTCATTCGGGACTCAGCATCCTCGCTGGTACATCGCCTAGGTTCCCCTCTCCAATCGATATGGGATCTCATAATTCTCCCCCCCTTCGGGACCTAGTGTCTTTGCTGGCACACCGTTTGGTATCCCACCCTCTTCAGGGCTTAACGTTCTTGTTGACACACCTCCTAGTGTCTAACTCTAATACCATTTGTAACTGTCCAAGTCCGCAGATATTGTCCTCTTTGAGCTTTTCTTTCCTGCTTTCCCCTGAAGGTTTTAAAACATGTGTGCTAATTAGAGGTTTCTACACCCTTATAAACAATGGTTTGTTTCCCCTTTTCAACCGATGTGGGATCTCGCACCTATTTTGTCACAGGAGGTTGGGTTTACCGCTACAACCTCTATAAGTTTACGGTATAACCATGGATTGACAAATTCTGTTGATACAGACAGTAACTATCAATTTTTCTTAGCCTTAACCATAATTTGATATCCTTTTTACTCGAAAGTCACACTGAATAAATATTTTATAAATTTTATAAATTTGTAATTAAAAAGAAAAAGAAAATGAAAAAGGAGAAAATAAAAGGGTTAAAGGGCATGGTGGTCCATGGAGGGGAGCAGTAGGAGATTAGCCATCACGTTCAGAAAAAATGCAATAGAATGGGGTGAGTGGGGCCCAACAAGAGACGCTTTTAATTTTAATTTTTTAATTTAAATAAATATTTATATTTAATAAAAAAAGAAAAGAAATTAAAGCTTATTTTACAATTTTATAATAATAATAAAAAAAAACCATAATTTTGACATATCACGATTCAAATTATTTGTTCAAATGTAAAATAAAAAATAAATTTCCAAATATTATTATTAATTATTAAAAATGAAATGACTAATAATGGTTGGAAGTAATTAAATACATTAAAATAATTTTGGATAAATAGATATTTTGATAATAGTTATTTAGAGAAAAATAATAATGAATTGCATAGTCAAATATACTAATTATTTTATTTTACAGATATGTTTGAATATGTCAGGAATAAACAAAGTTTATTAAACTATTTAATATATATTATTCTTTCAACATTTAAATATATATTATACATTTTCAAAATAACATTTATTCTACAAAACTGTGAAACCATCTAAAAAACGTATATTTTTCTTTATTTTTGTGTCTAATAAATCGATAAAATTTAAAAATATCTTAAATTATTTTAAAATATCTTAAATTTTCATTTTTATTTAATTGATTTGTGCCATTTTTTAAATTAAAAAATAATTAATTTAGTATATTTAAATTGAATTTTATATTTAATGTAATCTTAAATATTTAATTTTTAATTTTAGTAGATCTATTATTTAAGATATATATATATAGATATTGAATAAGTCAATCATCTATTATAATAAAATTAAAAATTTATTAGACATTTTTCTCAAAAAAATTTATAATTTAACTAGCTTTTTTTTTTAATAAAAATTTAATAATTAAAAAGGTAGAAGTTAAAATTTATTATTATTTTTAAAACTTCCATTTTCTTTATATTTAATTCTTATATTTTAAATTTTCTATTTTAATAGCTAAATTTTATGTTAAATATATATCCAATAAGTAGATATTTAGATGAATATAGGTATGTATGATTAATGAAAAAATAAATATAAAGTTTTAGAAATATAAAAATGAAGATAAGTATAGGTTAAGAATTAAAGAAAAATTAAATGTTAGCATTATTAGATTTAATTTATAAAGGAAATAATTCAAAATTTTCATTAATGACATTAATATCAATATTTTAGTTGAAAAATATTTGATATGATTTTAGCTTATAAATTATACTACCTCTTTAATATAAAATCTTAGTGGTCCAAATAAAATCTGTCAAAGGATACACATTTATGTTTTATTCTTTATTTCTTTTATTTTCTATTTTTTTATGTTTTCAAATATTAATTTGTTTTATTACTTTTTTTTTTTTTGTATTTAAATTTTAAAAAATATCTATTTTATTTTTTAAAAAAATCATAAAAATGAAAAGAAAACGTGACAGCTAAATTTCGTGAAAATATAATTGTCAATAATTATTCTATAAGCTAAATAATCCCAAAATGAATTTTAAACCGTTCATAAAATTTAGTTGACTCGGGTCAAGTTCTAGAAGTCCAAACATTGTTTTCAAAACATTTTTCAAACAATAATAAATAAAAAAAAAAAGTCAAAATTTTCTTTTAGTCATAAAAGAAAATAAATAAGTAAAAATTATAAAATTATATATATATAAAAAAATCAAACAGAACCCACTATAATTTCAACTCATTCAAATTACTTTTTGACAAAGACATTCATCTAAAGCATATCTTTCAAAAAAAAGAGAATCAAATGAAATTTCCTTCCACCTTCTCTTTTACCCGTCATAGTAATTTTTTTTTACGGATAATAGTAATAGTAACGATAACCTTTCTGACGTAACCATATTATCTACTTGTCTAATGCCTATTATTTGGACTTACATAATTTATTAATTTTTTTTTGTTGATTAAAAAAAAAATTAATTTCTGACATCAACCGTATCTCTTTAGAGGATTTGGGGTGGCCCACACTCTCCCCTCTCTTTCCCTTCATTTCCTTTTCATTTCATAACTTTATACTTTGATCCAATAAAATAAAATAATTAAATAATTAAATAAATAAAAGAAAAGGAAATTTCCATCTTTATAAATTTATATTCCCTTCCAATGTCAATGCCAACCCTTTTTTGTGTAAATAAATCCCATCAAATCTTATACTCAAAAAAAGAAACAAAGAAAAATCTTTTTATTTTTTTAAATTAAATAATATTATTTATCGTCGTAAAAGTATAATACAAAATTCAAATTTACAACTCATTAAATAAAAGACCTACACGCTTTTACCCGTAATAGATTCGATTTTATTATTAAAAATTTGAATCTTTTAACTCGTAAAAAAAATATATATATATATATATATTGTGTCTTTAACTATCGAACTGTTTGATGTTTAAGACATCTTATCATTTTCTTATGGTTGGATATTCAAATATTCACTTCAGTTCCGTATGAAATTTATATAGGAAAGAAATGTTTTTTTTTAATTGTTACGACCTAATATCCAACCCATACTAAAAAATAATTATAAAAAAAATTAAACAGTGTGGTGATTTTTCCTACCTTATTATAAGGAAAAATGGGTCTTTTATTTTGTGAAAGTATATGATGTTGGGAAAATATTGGGAGATTTGGTGAGGAAATCTGGTCGGATCTTGCTTTGTGGGATGTGGATTTTGGTGGGTCTTTGTTTGCAGTACAAAGCTATTCATCTCTTCTGCCACATTCTTCTCTTTCAAAACCCCACCTAAATCGACTTCTCCGCTTCCATTTCTCTCAAAAATCCCCTTCTTCTTACACCTTCACTTCTTTTTCTCTGCTATGGGATCTTCTGTTGCTGCAATGGGCATGGTTTCCGACTCCAAATTCCATGTTCTTGCTGTTGATGACAGCGTCATCGATCGGAAATTGATTGAGCGTCTCCTTAAAACCTCCTCTTTTCAAGGTATGTGGACTGGACGAATCGAATCGTTTTTAAGTTCTTTTCGGATTTTGGGGGTTTTTTGTGAATTGATTTTATGTTCCTTCTTCTTTGGCAGTAACTACGGTTGATTCTGGGAGTAAGGCTTTGGAGTTTTTGGGGTATGATCCTGGAAATAACTCGATTCCCTATGTTTCTCCTAACCACCACCACCACCACCACCACCACCACCATCATCATCATCATCAGGTTTGTTTTCAGTTTTGGGTTTTGATCTGGTTTTTTCTAAATGTTTTGGATCTCCTTTCAATTTGTTGTGGGGTTCTTGTTTGTTCACTTTTCTGTTGTGGGTTTCTTCAGGAAGTGGATGTGAATCTTGTTATTACTGATTACTGTATGCCTGGGATGACTGGCTATGATTTGTTGAAGAAGATCAAGGTATTTTGCCTCATCTTACCATTTCTGTTGTTGTACTGCACACTAAGTGTTTGTTAAAATGCCTCTGAGGAGAAATTTTCTTTTTCTGAAGCCAAAAGTAGAATGTTTCCAATCTGGGTCCTTGTTGTACCATAGATTTTGAGATTTCCTTTGGTTTTTGGTAACATTATATCCAATGAACTACATATGGAATTATTACAAATTAGTTTCCAGTCAAACAGACTAAATCTAGGAAGTGTTTCTGAAGGATTTCCTCTGGGTTTGCAGGGGTCCAAGGCTCTGAGAAACATACCTGTTGTGATTATGTCATCTGAGAATGTACCTGCAAGAATCAATAGGTAAGAACAGAACAAAAAAAGAAAGAAATATGATGATGATGATGATGATGATGCAAGTGTGTCTTGAAGAGTAGATTTGGTTGAAATTCTGAGATTCTGGTTTTATGAGTGTTGTTGTTGAGGTCTGAATCTGATTGAAGGGTCGATTTTGATGATTGGAAACAGATGTTTAGAAGAAGGAGCAGAAGAGTTCTTCTTGAAACCGGTCCGACTTTCGGACGTCAACAGGCTTAAACCCCACATGTTGAAAACCAAACTCAAATGTGGCAAACCAGAAAGAACAGAGGAAGATGAGCCTGATTCAGGAAGCCAATCCCAAGCACCAGAGCAACAACATCATGAACAACAAGAACAATTGCAATCGCAGCAGGTGCCAACACCGCTGCAAGATCAAGATCAAGATCAATTGCCATCCGTGCCAGTGTTACCAACGCCGCAACAGGAGCAAGAACAGTTGCAATTGCTCCCGCCAACACCTCCGCAACAATCGAACAACAACAACAACAACAAGAGGAAGGCAATGGAAGATGGACTTTCACCAGATAGAACAAGGCGTAGATACAATGGTATTACAACCATGGTGTAGTGAATAATGGGAAATCTTTCCTTTTCTTTTTTTTAACATTTGATTTGATTTTTATCTCTTTCTTCCCATCTTGATGATGCTGGTTAATACAGGCTCTCAGTAGGAATGTAGAGATCAGAATGGTTTTCCTGTATACATATCTCTCATGGAAATATTCCCTTCCCAATTTTGTCAACCTAATCAAAATCATAACAAAAATTAAAAGCATTTCATTCTTGTTTCTAACCTCATTCATTTCAGTTTACAAAAGCTTATAATCTTCTCATCTGATGGGAAGAACTGTGTAGGGCTGCTAGCATCTGACGGGACGAGTATCGGGTCAAGTTATGTGTCTCTCGATTCATCTAGCAAGACGATTACTAGTTCTAAGACGAATATTCTAATTCTTGCTTGTAACTTTGTCGTTTCTAAAAGTTTGAGTTGTATACATTATGTTCTTTATCATGTTACAAATGTCTCGTTGATTTTTAGTTTGTTTTTTGGGCCTTTGGAAACTAGCCCAACTTCTTTCAACTATATTTTTCTCCTAATTTTATTTTACTTCAATGTTATTATTTTGTTATTTTACAAAACAAAAAAAAAAAAAAGGAAAAAAAGAAAGAAGGTCAACCTCTAATTGTAGGTAGATTAATAAACTATTTATTTATGATCGTGAAGTTTCATTGTTTCAGTCTTGAAATTAGCACTTAAGAATTCATCTACTTAAATTTAACTCGATTTAAGCGTTTTTACAGTATACATGAGTAAGATTATGTGTATTCCATGGCAACATCATCTAGAAATAGTAAGAATATGGAGAACTTGAGAACAAGTTTATAACTAATCATACTGCGATAAAGGTCTGCGAGCTTACAGTAGACGCATGCTATGCAATAAAGGTATGCGAGCTTACTGTAGATGCTATATGCTATGATGTTATTATAATGGTTCGAACGGTTTGCGAATCATAGAAATGTCCCCAAAAGAAAATATGTATCTAACTGTAAGACCTTGTATATGTGCACGATTCATGAAAATATGAAAGTGAATCGTAGGTCGGTGTATACGAAAGTAAATCACTTACTTATGGAAGCCATTCGTGAAGACAGGATTGTATTTTTACATTTTATTCATTTTTTCTGTGAATTAACCAAGTAATTTATACAAAAAAAAAAAAAAAAAAAAAAAAAAAAAAAAAAAAAAAAAAAAAAAAAAAAAAAAA